>NC_056739.1:1445976114-1446013614 GCF_019279795.1 Protopterus annectens | reverse complement strand
ACTTGGCATTCCTGAGAACACTGGAGAATATGAAGGTCTCTCCAGACACTATGTTATTGGGTGACTTCAACTACCCAAACATTGACTGGGAAAACTACTCAAGCCCAAACATCCTCGCCCAATGGTTCCTTGAATTTATAAACTCTAATGCAATGGAACAACTGGTCACCACTCCCACAAGAGGGAACAACATATTGGACCTTGTCATCACCAACATGGGGACTCTATGTTCCACACCTGAGCTAAACCCCTCATTGGTAAAATCAGACCATAAACAAATTTCCCTGGACATCCATATCCCGTCCCCACCCCCAGCCAAGGAAATCACTGTAAAGGATTTCTCAAAAGCCAACTTTGCACTTCTCAAGACTGAGGTGGAATCCTTCAAAGCCCCTGGGCCAGAGGATAATACAGCCCAATCCGCAGAATCCTTTACAAATGCATTCTATGAGCACCTACAGGAATGCATGGATCGTGCTATCCCAAATAAAACCAAAACTCACTCCTCCAAAAACAGGAGACCTGTCTGGTGGAACCCGGCCATAAATAAGCTATACAACAGAAGGAGGAAGCTACTACATGACAGAGCAAAAAACCAAAAAGGGAAGGCATCTCTGATCAGTATTAGCAAGAAACTTTGATCCCTCATAAAATCATCAAAGGCCAGTTTCGAAAGAAAAATTGCCCTAGACACTAAAGATAATCACAAGGCCTTCTTTAGTTATGTCAGGAACATGGGCGGAAACTCCCAGATATGCTCTGAGTTGTTGCATAATGGTACAAAATATACAGAACCTACAGACATAGCCAACATCCTGGCAGACAGATTCAGCGCAAACTTCTCCCCCCTTCCTCCCCAAAGGAGCAAATGCTTATCCCAACTGAATGTAACCTCCCTGACATCACAGATGCACAGGTGAAAGCTACCCTCTCTAAAGCAAAAAACACAGCATCTATGGGACCGGACGGTGTCCCAGGCTGTGTCTTACATGAGCTCCAAGAAGAACTAAACCCTCACATTAAGTCACTGTTCAAACTTAGCCTTACTACAGGATATGTACGCAAAGAATGGTGTACAGCTACAGTGGTCCCACTCCACAAAGGTGGTGCCACAACGGACCCCGGAAACTATCGCCCCATAAGCCTGACTAGTCTGGTCTGTAAAGCTATGGAGCGTATTATCATGGAACTCATAAACAAAGACATTGGGAGCTTCCAGACATTGGACCCTACCCAATTCGGCTTTGTTAAGGGCAGATCTTGCCTCTTAAACCTAGTTGATTTCTTTGAAACAGTTACCAAAGCCATAGATGAGGGCAAGGTAGTCCACACAGCCTACCTGGACCTCACAAAAGCCTTCGACACAATACCCCACTCGGGCATCATAAATACGCTTACCAGCTTAAATATCAACCCCTATATCACAAGATGGGTTGCAAACTGGCTCAGAGATAGAACCCACATGGTCAGAATCGCAGGTGCCATGTCCAAATCCAAACCAGTTACAAGTGGCATCCCACAGGGCTCTGTTCTGGGACCTCTCTTGTTTGGTATATACTTCTCTGAGGTTCAGGCTAACATGGGGGGATTATGGCTGACAAAGTTCGCAGATGACTGCAAACTGGGGGCCATAATCGAATCTCCAGCTATCACAAGCATCCTCCAAAAAGGTCTCACAGAGACGGATGCTTGGTGCCAGAGCCACGGCCTCAAGCTAAATGCTAAAAAGAGCAAAGTCATCCCCTTTGAGAAAAACAAGGTGCCCACAAATTACCACATAGGTGGTAATCCATTAAGTACGGAAGAAGTAATTAGAGATTTGGGGACCAATGTAGATAGTAATCTCTCCTTTGATAATCACGTTGCCATAGTGGTTACAAAGACCTTCTATATAGCCCACCTTATCACGAAAGGGTTTGCATCTAGATCAAGAGAGGTCATTGTGCCCCTCTGCTCGTCACTCATCAGGCCCATAATTGAATACAATGCCCCTTTTGGGATGTACCTTACTCGACACCTGCAGCAACTGGAGAGACACCAGAAGTACCTCACCAAGAGGATCATGGGCTACAAACAGATATCCTATGCAGCTTGACTAAAGAAACTCCAGCTCTACTCAGTTGTTTACCGCCTACTCAGAGGTGCTCTATGCCTAACGTACAAAGCCATGTCAAACCCAGAATTAATGGACATGCTCCACCTCAAAAAATCCAAGTCCCTTAGAGCTACACACTCCAGGGACCTAAACCTTAGCACAAAAATAAATCAGACATGCTGGAGGGACAGATTCATTTCCCAGAGGCTCCCCTCACTCTGGAATAGAATCCCAATTCATGTTAGACATAGCCCCTCGCTGACCCTCTTCAAGCGAAATCTGGACGCGTGGATTGGAAATCGCAAATTCACCCCTGGGATCTCTTCTGTGTCCCTGCTAGACAGAGGCACAGTAAACTAATCTTAAAAGGGTACCTTCTGTGACCTACTTTACAGAGGCACAGTAGGCTAATCTAATAGGGAGGCGGAAGCCAAATACACTCTGGCTAGGCTTATAAATGCCCTAGAGCAGATAGCCTAGTATCTACCTATGAACCTATGACATGATCAGACTTCTGTTTTCTCACAGTAATCTGACTTTGTGCACTTACTTTTATCTGCATAATCTTGTCCTACACCTAGCTCTTTCTTGTGGTTATTTTACTTCACTTTTATTCCAGGATTATATTGCACCATCAGATTTGGTGAGGCACTGCCCATGTTCGGAGTGTCCCTCTTCTCTAAATGCATCATGGGAACCAAACATTTTTATTGATAAACTGTGCAATAGACAACACTAGGAAACAATATTATCAAAATCTATTTAGTGCAAACAATAAGCTTTGCACTTTGATTCACTAATTTGTGAAAATGTAGTTGGTATATGTGTGTGTATGAGCTGAGATCTCAAACTCACAATGAGAAAGTGCCAGGAGGGGGGGTCTGCAATAAAAGTGCATTTTCCGATTCTTTGAAAGTGGCTTTTGGTGATACATTTTTCAACTATTGCACATCAAATCTATGCACCAGTAAAATTCTTCAATACTTGTTTCACTTTTCCTGCAGGTTATAGTCTCAGTTTTGCTTAACTGAACATACTCATCTGCTTAGTACTGATAACATATAGCACGCTTATTTTACAGTATTTATATTATGCAGAATATGCACATCAAATTTCCTATGTTTAGAACTTAAGCTCTATACTGAAAGCCACTGTAATCACACTAACAAACAGCATGCTGCCTCAGTTTCCTATGTTTACAAATTATACTCATTACTGAAAACCCCTTTGCAGTAGCGTTGTTGCCTCACAGCAAGAGGTTCTCCCGTTCAATTCTCAGCTGGAGTGTCTTTTGTGTGGAGTCTGCATGTTCTCCCCGCGGATGGGTGGGCATTCGAAAGACATGCGTAAATGGGCGTGCCTTTGTTGAAGGTTGAACACTGAGATGGCACCTCGGCGTTCGTGGAAATCTACTGCCAATCATTAGCGGACCGGAGTTCCGCTGTGGTGACCCCTAACCAGGAAAAGCCAAAAGACAACAGCAACTGAAAACCCCTTGAATTCAACCATAATTTATGTATTTAACTATTTCACTGAGCCTTCCATTTTAAATATAATTAGCTTCATTAACAGGCAGTAGGTGCAGTGTTGAGCTACATCTGAAAACTATGCGAACCACATGCTCACAAGTCCACAAATCATTCTATTTCCTAATTATTGAGTGCTGCAACAGTGCAAAGGGTGATATCTGAATTAGTCATCAGTACACTGTCTCTTTTATGGAGAGTTTAAGAAATGAGGCTTAAACTTGTCTCTGGTTTCCAGTCCACACTTTCTGTCTCATCTAGGTTCAAGATCAATAAATGAGAACATACAGACCTGTTCTCAATACCACAACTACAGATCTGGAAGCTGATAGTAGGCATTCCTTAGCAGCAGGTATCCATGCAATAAAATGAAGTGGATGTTTCATTTGAAAGTGAAGTCACAGACTGTGTGTACAAGAATTCATGAGTTAAATTAAACCTGATACCCATTTTGACTGTTTTCATAAAGATGCCACTCCACAATTTATCAGATTTCTACATTATATACATTAATAAATACTTAACATAGTCTTTCTGTGTTAATGCTTACAAAATTTTTAAGCAGAGTTGTTTTGTGAAGAAACACGATAAATCAAGACCACCCACTAACAGAGTAGGTTGAAAAAATACTCATTTTCTGACTGCTATGAACATGCTCTTGCTGATGAAACATTTATGAAAATATGTACTGAAAGTCATGACTTCTCTACATCCTGCTCTTCTTTCCAGACCTCAGTTTTGATTCAGCAACATTATCCCTCACACCAATCACTACCACTGCATAAAAATGAAGAGCTCCATATGCCATAACCAGAGCTGTGATGCCAAATGCAGACATCCTGTCAATCAAGCCATTCAGACTTCCTGTGCTTGTACTAGTTCATTATAACTAAGTTAATGCCTTAATTAAAGACATAGGCACAGGACCGCACTACAACTTTGCATTGCTATTATATTAGGAGCACTTTAAAACTGACAAAGAATGTAATCTTTGTCTTTTGTCAGTAAAAAGGAAGCTCATAATGTTTTGCCAATGACTTATATTTCATACACTGTCTCCTTCCTGCTGCCTAATGTCACACCAAGATGCTATTCAATGTAATAGAGTAAGCACCCAGGCTTCACTTTAATCTCGGTTGGAAAACATTCATTTTTCACATAACTTTAACTCTACTGGATACTGAGTTTCTACTTTGCTTTATTGAGTTAGGCGAAGCCTCTGGCTGGTTTTAACCTTCAAAACATTTTGCTCACTTCCTTCTGTATCTGACTCTGGGTTCTTATAAATTTGATAACAGAGTACAGAGTCTTCATCTGATAACTTTGGCAGGTAGTTGAATGTAATTTTGACATAATAGCATCCCTAAATGTTCACTTGCCATGATTAGGTTTAGAGAGGCAAAGATCACTGCAAAAATAGATTCTGAAAATATTTCAAAGTGACCTGGCTAATCCTTTAATCTAATGCATTCAGTGCCTTTGATCAGCTTCTCAGCTGCAAGAGATTTTATCAAGCTATTTTTCTGTCACTTAATCCTTTGTTTACTGTGAAACAGTTTATAGCATGTTAGAAATATTTTTCATACTCAAGTACATTATCAGTTAAATTTGTAGTTTCAGTGTTTACGTTCTGACTGTTTCTTCCAGGTATGTTTTGCTTATTATCAATACAGCTATCACATATTGTCCTAGGGCAAAGGATGACATGACTTGCAAAGATAGTACTTCAAAAACAAGACCATACTTACTTACTGTACAGATAAAGTGAATATTAAGCATCTGTTAGTTAAGACTTGACACAGAATAAAATATTTCTGAAAATACTGTTCCCTTATCTACATCCCATAGTTAAATATATAATGCAGATCTGTTGATTCTACTGAGTTAATGGGGTATTTTTCCTATAGCTAACGTGTAATTTCCTTGGATTTATGAAGTGAGGTCTTTTATTCTCCATTGGATAGATTTTGACAAGTTTATTTATTTTTTGCATTTGCTTTTCTTCACCATTGCAAAGCTGTTCTTTCTAGAATAGCGTGCATTGCACATAATAGATGTCTCTACAATGAGTTCAGAATTTTTGGATTTAAAGTGATACAATCAAGTATACCACCATCTAATACACCCTTACTGCATTTTCATATTTCTTGATCCTTATCACATATGAGTACTGTGAAGGCTGCTAGTGCAGCTAACTGGAATTTTATAAATAATTCTGCTATTTGTGAATAGTAATATGGTTTGTATGCTTGTCTTGAAATTTAAGAAAACCATATGTTATGTGTATATTAAACTGTATGTTATGTGCTGAGTTTCAAGAATGTAACTACAGTGTACCCTACTGGAAAAGAACAGGTTAACTTGCAAACTCTAATAAGTGAATTCTTTATGATGGTGTTTATCTCAGCTAGGAGACAGGTTGTCTGCAGCTAGAAATTCTATTGTCTGGAAACAGAAATAATTACAGGTTTCAAAGGTAAAAGTGTGTAACTGTTTTATGACTTCCAGTTCCAGGCAAAACGTCTAAGAGATATGTATTTTTGACACGGAGGTGTCAAATAGTGATGTCATCCAGCTAACTCAGCAGTAATGTGTATTATTAATTTAACAACTATCCCTCAGAGAAAGTCTATGCATTTTGTATCTTGTCTTGGATCTAGACACATCCTCTCACCAGCACTTCTGCCTTGCTAATAGTAAGTACTAAATTATAATATTCTCTTTTAGAGATAGATAGGAATATAGTAAGATTAGTTCAGATGTTTTCTGTATTTATGTGAGACTGTTCTGCAATATTGTTTTAAAATATTTCCTGTAATTCTGAACTCTGTTGTCACTGTGTTGAGTTATTGAGTATTGTCTTATGCTTTCATTATTTATTATTAAATATATTTAAACATTTTAATTGTGGCTGGTTTGTTTAGAGATAGTTAAGCTCTTAGAGTACTTACATATGTATTTGGTGACACTATATAGGCCACTCCTAAATAGCCTTAAAAGTTTTGGTCACACTTCCCATTTGGATAATAGTAACATTACACAGTTGAATTTGTCACCCTTTGGGAAGGGCCTTAAAGTAACTGTAAAGGGTGGTTGGTGGCAGCTGGTACTACCTTATAGTCTGGGCAGAAGTGAGCATAGCTAGTGAACCTGTGCCAGCCTTCCCCTGCAGTGTCTGTGTGTTTGTATATAAATCATATCTCAAAGGGTGTCTGTCAGCTACTTGGGCAGGGACATGAAGCACTGGTTGGGCAGAGAAGGTGCTGGAGGTTTTGGCTTGACCACTCAGCTGAGATCTTAACCCTATAGCTGTGCCAGTGAGGAGTCTTATAGGGGATCTGGAGAAAGTGGGAGAAACCAACTCCGACTGACTGTGATCTCTGTGTGCTCTTAAGGGAAACTGTACTTTACTGTGTATGTACTTGTCATCCTCCCAATGTGCACATCTCTCACTGGTGCTAGTGGTGAGGATTGATGCTCCTTGATTACCGGCCCAGGGCAGGGGCATCACAAGTAGCATGAAATTGCTTCCGTTTCTGTTGGAGAAAATGCAGGCCCTTTGTTTTTACTTCTCATTGATGTTTCTGGATTGCTCTGCTTTGTATTTCCTTGCACTAAATCTGTACGGCCATGTGGTGGAAGACTTTTCTGTGTTGCCGTCGTATGGCATCTCTTCTTTGATGTATAATCATCATATAAATTTTTGTGCCATAAACCTAGAAATATATTTTGATATATACTTTGCTTTTTTTTTTTTGCAGTCACTAAAAATGGATGAAGTATGCTCTAGCAAACTCTGTTAGTAAATCTTCCTTAAACAAATAGTTTTGTTTGCATATATAGAGGTGTGTGAGTATGTGTGCATATCTTTGCCTCTGTCTGCAGACATATGTTTCCCATGTTTTTCTAAGGAGAACTCTTCTTTTGGTACAAGTTGAAATTTATGGCTTGTGAAAATTTACAAATACTGTTTCGGCTTTCATGTCAGAGGTAGATAAAAAATCAAGAATATATTTTGCTATTGGTAGAGATAGGTCTAGATAAGCTGTCATTTTCATAAAACATACTGCTTAATTTGGTTTATATATTATAAATACTTTTGTGATTCAATTTTAAATGCTTCTAGCTGGCAGTATACTTATTAGCTTAAAATCATGACTTTTTGCTGATCTGAAAAAATCAACTTGCCTTTCAAAGAGTTACTGTTCAGACTACTGTTATCATACCAGCATTTATCATATGGCTTACTTTAAAGGTAAAGAGTATTTTTGTGTGCTGGAGGCAATATTCTGATGACAGCATTATAATAAGGACAATGGAGTGGGTGTTAGTAGTGTGTGTGTGTGCATGCATGTGTGGTGTGTGTGTGTGTGTGTGTGTGTGTGTGTGTGTGTGTGTGTGTGTGTGTGTGTGTGTGTGTGTGTGTGTGTGCATGTGCACATGCCCAATTAATTTCTGGTCAGGTTTTAATTTTGCTTAATATGACTGCCATAAAATTCACTGGACGTAGTGTCAGGTAGCAGAAATTTTGAGGTGTCTTCAGTTGAGTAATATAAATAATGTCTCAGCATGACAGCTGGCTATTACCTAATGAGGCAGCATACATTCAAAACATACGTTTAAGGTCAATCACCCTTTGCATATTATTTGATAGTCAGCAGTAAAACCTGTGATACAACACTCTCTATCTTTATCACATAAATTGATGGCAACCAATGTAATTATATTCCCATTTATCATAATAGCCATTATTGGAGAGGAAAAAGATCCTAGTTTTCTCAGTATGATATACAAGATAACGATGCCCCAGCTGAAGTGCCTAATTTTTATGCAAATATTTTCATTTAACATACCTATATGTGGTAAAATAATATTTGGATATACTTCTTTGATGCTGAGAAGTTTACCCATTCAGGTTCTTTGTGTAGTTAATGTCCCCTACAAGAATTATATATTCATGGATTTTTTTTTTTTGCAAAAGACTACCTGCTTTAACAAAGTCTGGGTTTGCAGAGCTGGAGACTATTCTGGTACTCAGCGAGTGTAACAAAGGAAACTAATCCTACACACCAAAAGCATAGCAATGGTGAAAAAGGGCCATGTGCCCGGGTACAAAGTTTCAGGGGGTGTGATCAAGAAGTGCAGTTCCTGCATTACTATTCTCTTTCAGAGCTTCCGTTGTGATAAGCTGTAACAAACTCAAATCAACTTGCTACAGCTTAAAAAAACTGCACTCTTTTAATTCACTTGAAGATATGAGGGAGTTGTGGATCTGCCTGTAGGAAGGAAGCCATCTGATACAAATGTACCCATTATCTTGCTCAAGCAGAAGTGGAAGTCCTTCCATTTATTTATTTATTTATTTGTTTATTTATTCGTTTATTTATTTATTTTATTTTACATTTGTTGACCGGGATAGTCCGACTGGATATATGTCCATTTTCAGTGGAGGCCCGGGGAGAAAAGCTCCACATACCAAAAAAGAGACAGTACATACATCACTGAGTGATAAACTCAGGCAAAAATGTTTAGAAAAATATAGACAAAGAATACAGGCAGATATCAATATACACAATGTGCAGACTTACATCTGATTGGCAGAGATGTATCAGAAAATGTGAACATAGAATACTATCAGATTTCATAATTCACAATGCTTAGACATTCAAATGCTATGAGGCATAGATACTTGGCTAAACAGCAGGTTGGGTAGCAAGACATGTATTAGTGAAGTTGTTAGTCAGGTTTAGAACAAGAGCACAGCCAATGAGATGTGAGGTATTTTTTGAGTTCTCTTAAATAGGGGTAGTGAGGTTTCCTTGGTAATGGTAGTAGGGAGTAGATTCCAGATTTTACCGATTGAGTTGGCAAATTAGCATTGCCTGCAGAGTTGTTGGATTTTTGGGTCAGTATCATTAGTTTATCAGCTGACCATAATGGCCTGGGGGCACTATGAGGGGTGAGAATATTTTTGAGGGTAGGGGTGTTATCAGATTGATGGAGTATTCTATGCATTACTATAAGCTGGTTGAATTGTAGAAGGGGAGGATACTATAGCCATCCCACTATTTTGAGGTTCTGGCAATGGTGGGTCCTAAAAGCCATGCCTGTAGCGAATCTGGCTATATGACTGTAATATCCTGATAATTTGTTGAGATTGGTTTTGGATAGGTTGGTGAGTACAGGGGAGGCATACATAAGGGTAGAGAAGACGTGTGATCTTGCAATAGCTAATGCTAGCTAGGGTGGTGAGGAAAGGTTTGGCTCTATATAGGGAGCGAAGATTTTTGTTGATGGACTTAATAGTGTGATTGACATGTTTATCAAATTTAAGGTGTTTGTCTATTATTATGCCTAGAAGCTTTGTATGGTCATCAGGGGAGATAATGGTGTCAGTGCTAGATTTGATGTTGAAGGAAGGAGGAGGAATTCTACGGTCAGGGGAGAAAATTAGTAGCTTGGTTTTGTTAGGATTTAGAAACAGGCAGCGATTAGCTAGCCATGTTTCAACCGTGCTGAAAGTGGTCTGGGTGAGGGTTAGAAGTTGTGCAGGAGAGGAGACGGACCATATTAGCATTGAGTTATCTGCATATTGGATGCAGGTAGCTCCTGGGATGGTGGTGTGCAGATCATTGATAAAGATAGAGAAAAGAAGGGGACATAGTATGAACCCTTGTAGGACACCTAGGGATAGAGGAAGTAGGGATGACAGATTGCTCTGCCATAAGACAGCCTGCTGTATACCGTTTAGGTAGGAGTGAAACCATTGTATTGCGTGTTGGTCTAAACCAATGGTTTGTAGGGTATTGAGCAGTAGCTGATGGTTTATTTATTAATTTGTTCATTTATTTATTTATTTAGTTTGCTCTGCACTTGAAAAGCTGAGGGGATACAGTACTGCATTGGGCACCAGCACCAGAACCAAGGTAATTCAGCTACAACTCTGCTGGACACTACACCAGTCTATCACGGTGTACATGCAGACAATCTCATATGTCATACACACCTTTAGGCAGTTTGGAAGATCACCACATCACCTACCTCATCTATTTTGGGTGTGAGACAGAACCAAGTGAAAACCATGCAGGCATAAGGAGGATATTCAGACTTTCACAGAAGGTACTCCAGGTGAGAACTGATTATATAGTTGGAACTTAAGGGGTGTACCCTTGTTTAATTATTTAATCAATTCCATCTTGTTCTGACCTTAAAAACTTTATCAAACATAACATTTCTGCTGACAACTTCTTCAATGTATTACAAATTCATAGTCATTACCATCAGGAATGCTGTTGTACATCCTAATCAGTACAATTACCTTTTTTTATTTTCTGTCCTTCCCAAGACCAGTGATTTATTCAGTGATTTCTGTCTTCACCTAATATAACCAATTTACTTAAGTTTTAGTTTTCCTAGATCTTCCAGTCAACAGTTTGAGTTTAGTTCCTTAAGTAGAGACTGATTCGTTCTACTTGTAATCTACATTTTTTAAAAGGCTACTTGAAGACTATGTTTCAAAAGCACTGAATTTCATGTATGTGTGATGGATATGGGTATATAATTATGGGTCAACTTTTACTTACCAAATTTACATTTCACCGAATCAGAAACTGCTAACACCACTTCAGTGAAATTCCATTAAACCGAAATCATGGACTAACAAACTGATTTCCCTGGGAAATGAACCACTTGGCCACCAGGGTGAACTTTGCCCTTTACCCCAGTGCAGTGCTATCTCAGGGTTGGTATATTAAGTTACGGGGGTATGGGGGGCAAAGCCTCTCACATGCGGGTGTGGGGGTTAAAGCTTCCCACCTGGGTGGGTTTAATTTCTTTCCACTGATTAATTTTCCCTGGTGGCCAACTCGTTCGTTTCCCAGGGAAAGCCGTTCAGTAGTCCCTAGTTTTAGTTTAATGGAGTTTTGTTGAAGTGGTTTTGGCAATTTCTGATTCCGTGAAGTGTAAATTCAGTAAGTAAAAGTAGCCCCATATATATAAATATGTATGTGTGTATATATATATATATATATATATATATATATATATATATATATATATATATATATATATTATACATATATATATATATATATATATATATATATATATATATATATATATAGACATACACACACATATATATAAATACATAAATATAAATATATATATATATATATATATATATATATATATATATATATATATATATATATATATATATATATATATAAAAAAGTATATATATATATATATATATGGATTATTTATTTTACAAGCTTGAAGTTTCAAAACTTCAAACAGCAAATGCTCAAGAACATAAGATCAAAGTTATGAAACTTCAAACGTTTGGAATGGAGGTCATTGTGCAGAACAGAACGAGAAACTTATACTTTTCTTACAGTGTTGTGATCTCTGAGTTGGTATATTTATTTAGCAGGGGGTGTAGGTGGTGCAACCCACCATGCGGGGGGGGGGGGTGCAGGGGGACTTGCCCTCCTGCAAAAACATAAAAAAAAAATTATTGTTTTTATTTTTTATTACAATTTCAAAGTTTCAAAACTTCAGTGTTATGGTCTCAACCATTTACAGTTAGAAGTTTTGAAACTTAAAGCTTGTAAAGTAGATCCATATATATATATATATATATATATATATATATATATATATATATATATATATATATATATATATATATATATATATATATCTATGGGTCTACCTGAGATGGTCGACAGGCCATATGATCGACACTCTGTTGGTCGACAGTTCATTTGGTCGACAAGCAGATTTACCCCCCTCCCCAATGTTGTGTGACCCTGGAGTTGATATATATAGTTAGGGGGGGTGTGACATAAAATGCTTGTCGACCAAATGAACTGTCGACCAACTGAGTGTCGATCATATGGCCTGTCGACCATCTCAGGTAGACCCATATATATATATATATATATATATATATATATATATATATATATATATATATATACGGGTCACCTTTAAAATCTCGAACTCGCGTTTGCCCGAAACAGAATCCGACGGGACGAGAATACCGAAAACGCAGATGACCGAAAAGGTGAGAACCCGACGGACTCGGTAAGTGTGCGATCGAGTGAGGGATTTAGTGTTAGGGAGCGGACTGGTAAGTGTGCGATAGTGAGGGACTGTGGGTTAGGGGTGGGTTAAGTGAGTTAGGGTTAGGGTGCAGGTAGGGTGTGTGTGCGATGGTGAGGGACTGTGGGTTAGGGGTGGGTTAAGTGAGTTAGGGTTAGGGTGCAGGTAGGGTGTGTGTGCGATGGTGAGGACTGTGGGTTAGGGGTGGGTTAAGTGAGTTAGGGTTAGGGTGCAGGTAGGGTGTGTGCGATAGCGAGGACTGTGGGTTTAGGGGTGGGTAAGTGAGTTAGGGTTAGGGTGCAGGTAGGGTAAGTGTGCGGTAGTGTCGGACCTTAGGGTTAGGGTTTGGGTTAGGGATAGTGCATATGTTATGTAGTGCACTGTGTTGTTTACGTGTAGTGTGTTGGTGTAATGGTTTTCGGTGTTTTGCGTTGTCGGCGTTTTATGTTTTCGGTCTTTTCGTTTCGGTCATTAGTGTGTCGGGCAAATGCGGTTTCGAGGTTTTAAAGGTGATCCCTATATATATATATATATATATATATATATATATATATATATATATATATCTGGGTCTATGTCAAAAACTTGAAATACCACATTATTGAAATACAGTTTATCAAGATGAGTTTGCTGAATGTGCACATAAAAAGAAGTTATGCACTCACCATAATGTTCCATCTGAGTAGTTATACTTCATTTTTCTGTAACCTGTGGGTATACGGATCCATATCAGATCCGAGCCGGCAACTTTTTTTTCTAGCATCTGCTCCAAGCTTTGCGCTCCTCCCCTTACCCATAATTCCCTACTATCTCCTATCTTCCCTAAGATCGAGTTTGCTGCAACTAAAAACATAAGCAACTTAGCCCAATGAACCAAACCTGAAAAGACAGGACAAGGTCCGGGGGACGGAGGGAGGGAATGTTGCAAAAAAATGAAGTATAACTACTCAGATGGAACGTTATGGTGAGTACATAACTTCTTTATCTGAAGTAGTTAACTTCATTTTATCTGCAACCTGTGGGACAGAGTCCCCAGCTACTCTGATCCTGGGAGGCCCTTATGGAAGGATATTCCTGAGCACTGCAGAGCCAAAGGATGCTCTACCCCTCGAAATCACATCTAATTTGTAATGGGAAATGAAGGTATGTGAAATGGCCCAGGTCGCTGCTGCACGAATATCATGCAAAGGCACCCTAGACCAAAAAGCAGCAGAAGTCGCCATGGACCTGGTAGAGTGAGCCTTAATACCAGGAGGAGATAAACCTTTTGCTTTGTAGGTATGTGAAATACAAAGAGTGATTCATCTGGCCAAAGAAACTTTAGAAATAGCTTTTCCCATAAATGCTTTGGAAAAGGAAACAAACAATTGGTCAGTCTTGCAGAAAGACTTTGTTCTATGAAGACAAAAATGAAGCTGTCTATGAACATCTAACAAATGGAGTTTGTATTCACCTTTATTTTGGAAGTTAGGAAAGTAAACGGGCAGATCAATGGACTGGTTTATGTTTGCTTCAGATGCCACTTTGGGTAAGAAGGAAGGATTAGTATGGAGAGAGACCCTATCCTTATAGAAGACCAAATACGGAGGCACGGCAGACAGAGCTTGAAGCTCAGAAACCCTCCTAACAGATGTAATGGCGACTAGGAAAGCGGTCTTCCAGGACAAAAATTTCAAGTCCACCGAAGCTGCAGGTTCGAAAGGAGGAACCACCAATGCCTGTAAAACAAAAGTAAGGTCCCAAGGAGGCACTGAATCCTTGACAAGTGGACGTAACAGAAAAGTGCCTTTAAGAAAAGCCTTACACAGCCTAGAGGAGGCTAAGGCAATGTTGTCTTCACCAACGTGAAAACTGGAAATGGCTGCCAATTGTACTTTTATTGTGGAGGAACTAGATCCCTGCTGAAAGATGCCTGACAGGAAATCCAACACCGCTGGAACAGGGGCTGTAAAGGGATCTAGCTTTCTATGTGAAGGCCAAATGGAAAAGCACTTCCATTTACTGCAACAAAGTTTCCTAGTAGAGTATTTAAGAGAAGCCACCAGAATGGATTTTACTGGGGATGAAAGACCGGGAGTCCTGGCAATTAATGGAATTGGAGCAACCAGGCTGTCAGCTTGAAGCTGCCCAGATCGAGTGGACGGGCCCCCAACAGATGGGAGATTAGATCCAGACAGGGATTCAGAACCCACGGGGGAGCTAAGAGATGAGACCAAAGGAATGGGAACCAAACCTGACTAGTCCAGAATGGGACAATGAGGATCACTTTGCATGGCAGTTGGCAAGCTTTCTGAAGAAACTTCAGAATGAGTGGCAGTGGTGGATAAGCATACAGAAGCCCAGGGGACCAAGCATGGACTAGAGCGTCTCTGGGGACTTCCCTTGGTGAGGGAATCAGAGTGAAGAACTGGCTGCACTTTGCGTTGGAAGGAGATGCGAAGAGATCACAGCAAGGATGACCCCATGCAAGGAAGATCTCCTCCACTACTGACTGTTTCGGAGACCACTTGTACAGCATCAGAATGGCCCGACTCAATCAGTCTGCTAAAATGTTCGAGCACTTCGGGATGTGCACTGCTATCAGAAACAGACTGGTGGAGATCACCCATTCCCACACTCTCATGACCTCACGACATAGGGGTAGGATCTGGTTCCCCCCTGCTTGTTGAAATACCAGACAACTGACATGTTGTCTGACTGAATTGCAATCAATCTGAGGGGGAGAACAGTGTGAAAGGCTTCCAACGCTAAAAGCACTGCCCTCATCTCTAGAACATTTATGTGCAACTTGGTCTCTGACTGAGACCATGTGACTTGGACTGTCCTTCCCTAACAGTACCCCCCCACCCGACTTGGGAGACATCCGTGGTCACTGTGGCTTGGACTACAGATGACGTGAAGGGGCGTCCTTCTGATATCTCTAGTGAACTTAACTACCAAAGAAGAGACATCCTGCAGACGTGACTGATCTTGATCGGAAATTCCATGGGCAGGTCTAGCCAAGACCATTGAACAGCCAGAGTCCATTGTAGAACCCGCATTTGAAGGTGCGCACAAGGGAGAATCGATATAGTGGCAGCCATGGAGCCCAGAGCCCGGAGAACCACGATCACCTTTGGAGAATTGGAGTTCGCTATTTGAGCTATGTGGCACCTGAGGTGTAGGATCCTGTCTGGAGTTAAGAATACCATCATCTGCAAAGTGTCTAGCCATGCCCCAATGAAGTCTAGAACTTGTACTGGTTGCAATTGGGATTTCTGAATATTGACTGTAATCCCCAGTAGATCTGCCAACCGAATGAAGTAATCTCAGGCCAGACACAGGTGATGCTTGTTGGGTGCAGCGAAGAGCCAGTCATCCAGGTATGGAAACACCTGTATACCCTGAAGCCTCAGGTGAGCCGCTACAACTGCCATTACCTTGGTGAACACCCTGGGGGCTGTGGTGAGACCAAAGGGTAGGGCTCTGAACTGAAAAAGACTGGCTCCCAGCCAGAAGTGCAGAAACCTCCTGGAGCTTCTGTGTATTTTAATGTGGTAGTAAGCATCCTGGAGGTCTAACAAGCACATACAGCCGCACTCTCGGAGATAAGATAGAATGGACTGTAGGGTGACCATTCAGAATTTCTGTTTGGCTACAGACAGGTTTAATGTTGACAGGTCTAGAATGGGCCTGAGGTCCCCCGTCTTTTTTGGCACCAAAAAGAACCTTGAGTAGATGCCTGATCTTGACTGATCGGGGGGGGACCTATTCGATGGCTCATTTGAGAAGCAGCTTTGAAACCTCTAGAGCTGTGGCCTCCCTCTGAGTGGTTGGAATATCTATGAGGTGTTTTAGAATATTTGGAGGGGCAACAAATGGGATAGAGTAACCTCTGGATATTATCTGCAAAACCCAGCAATCTGTCGTTATGGACTCCCATGCTGCTGGGTGTAAGGACAATCTTCCCCGATAGCCTCCAGAGTAGGACAGTCAGGCAACCCCTCAGGGCTGCTGACCGGGTCTATCAGAAAAAGGTTCCCTAAACCCAAAATTCCTGGGACCCCCTCTACCTCTGCGTTGGCGTTGATCCTGTCCCTCTCTGCCTCTGGGGGAATAGTTGTCCTAAGAATCCCAGGAAAACTGAGATTTTCGGAACCACATCTTCTTCTGCCCTCTTTGATTCCTAGAGAAGGACAGCTGAGGGTTAGAGAAGCGGATCCCGATGGCAGACAAAGTCTTCCCATCCTTTTCACTCTGGGCAAGTGTGTCACGTACTGTCTTCCCAAAAAGGGAAGAACCATCATAGGGAGAGTTGATAAATGATGCCATGAAAGGGTCCGCCAACTGACACAACCTGAGCCAGGCATGACACCTCATGGCTATACCTGTCCCAGCCACCCTAGCTGCTCCTTCCATGGCATGGGAAAGGAGTCACATTGACGTGTTTGAGACTGACTTCAGAGTAGACATTTTCGCCGAGAACAACTGTCTGTCCTGCAAAGATAAAGACTCTGGGGGTGACTCAGCAAATTCCGTAGCAAGGTCTCGCTGAAGCCAGATCACAAGTGCCAAATAGTTCAGCGCACGGATTGAAAAGGCTGCTGAGGAATAGACACGCTTCCCAAACCTATCCACCGACCTGGACTCCTTGACTGGAGGGTGGACTGAGGAACTCTCCTGTGCTAGTTCCTTCTTGGTGGCCCCTGCAACCAACATAGCATCAACTGGGGCTCCTTTTGACCAAGGTTGTCTGTCAGAAGGGGGAGATAAAATTTTGTCAAGGCGTTTAGGGATGGGCTCTATGGTGTCAGGCTCCTTCCATGCCCGTGTGGTGATAAGGTCCACCAAGGGATCCGCTGGTGGGGACACCCAGGAAGTAGATGGGCCCATGCCAAAGGCCTCCAGGAACACTGACTCTTCCCCAGAAGGTTTTGGGGCTGACCAAACTCCCCTCTGGCGGAGGATCTCCATAATTTCTCCGAAGGAGATATCTTCTGGAGGTGACCTGGGGGAACCTTCTCCTTCATCTAAGTCAGTCTCCATAGTGAGGGACTCAGGGGTGTCCAAGTGCCTCCTTTTGCACTTGCACTTATGGTGACCCTCTTCAGTGGGACTCTTAGAAGGGGATTCGTGAGCAGCAGGGGTTTCCTCAGGGAAATTAACCTGGGGGTCCTCTGGCATGGGCTGTTCCTGAGACAGGATGAAGGGAGTCATCACCAAATCCAGGGGGGCCTGGGTGTAACCAAGGGGATGGGCTGGGGTCTCAATCCCTGGGAGAGAACCCTCTCCACCAATTCGAAGGCCGAGGGAGAGTGGACCTCCTTAGCACCCAGTAAGGAAGACAGCCTCCCCAGATCAGAAGCAGGGACTGGAGCCGAAGCCAAGGTAGCCTGATGTCCGAGGGAATGGATCAGATCCGAAAAGGTCGGAACCAAAGAATCTATTCCCTTGAGTCCAACTTCCTGTCCGCGGCTCTGAGAGTCGCTCGGATCCGAACAAGTCGGATCCAAGGTAACAGCTGGAGTCGAGGCTGGAGGAACCGTCAGCACCGAGCTATCAGCTCTGAAAATCCTCGGATCCAAGAGCCCCGAAGCCGAAGCACAGATCAGGGAAGGAGAGATGGGGTGGAAAAATGGCATGGAGGTCCCCCCTCCAAAGGGAGAGGGAAATGCCAAGACTCCCATCTGAATTTTGGTCTGAATGAATCTCCGCATCATCCTGTCCATGTCCATGTCCGATAAGCTCCGAGTCGACCTCGATGAGGCCACTGACTCGGATCTGGCTTGTCTGCGCAATAGGGAGGAAGGCATTGGGTCCGAATGTTCCAACGGCTCTGGTGAGAAACAAGGAGACCCGAGCCATAGAGAAACAGGTCTCATGGTCTTGAAAGTGGAACTAAGAAAGAGATCCCTGTCTGGGGATCTCTTGCGATGTCTGTCCTTTCTCTTCTCCCTATCTTCTCTGTGCCTTTCTTTATCGTTTTCTTTTTCCTTGTCAGCGACACTGACTGTAGATTTGTCTTTAGTAGACGATTCACCCCATCACCAGAAGAAGAAAAGGGAGGTTGAGTCCCTGTCTGGGTGGAGGTGGAACACTAGAGACCTAGGCCAAAGCAGATTCCAGTATGGCAGCAGGGAGAAGGCCTTTGGCTGCTAACTTGTTATTCTGATCCCTAAGGGCCCTCGGATTGAAACCGGAGCAGATAGCACATTGAGAGGACAAATGTGGCAAATCACACACAGAGTGTGACCACCAGTTGGGGAGAGCTTATGGCCACACTCTGTACATTTTTTGAAAACAGGCTTCGGTTGATCAGCCATAGTCCTGCACCCAAAAGTAAAAACACTATATACCAGAAAAACCACACACAAACACAGGTAGGGGAAGGGCAGGCCTAACAACTACTTTCCAAGTTTGCAAAACTTTTTTTTCACACCGATGACAAGCAATACACTAAACAAGGGGAGGAAGGGAAAATATTCACTCAAACAGACACTAGATACAAGTAATAAAACCACTTACTATCCCTGAGCTCAGAGCAAAGGAGACCGCAATGCACACTACTGGTGCGGCAAACGAGATCTGTGGGAAGATAGGAGATGGTAGGGCATTATGGGTAAGGGGAGGAGCTCAAAGCTTGGAGCAGATGCTAGAAAAAAAGTTGCTGGCTTAGATCCTATACGGATCCGTATACCCACAGGTTGCAGATAAAATGAAGTGAACTACTTCAGATTTGAAATTAACTATGGAACATCAAAACCAATTCCATGGATATCCCTAACCAACTCAACAATAAATGTACCTCAAAACAGCAACATAAACTCTACAGCTAACAACAGTAAGAAATAACTCACCCTACACAGCAACTTCAACATCCACTATTGCCTTTACCCAAAATTCTGCACCCCCGGACCCCCATACCCTCCACATTAAATATATCAAGTTTGAGATCGCACTACCGCAAACAAAAAGGCATATTTATAGGTACATTACCATTACTGCTACTGACTACACATCAGTAACCTGTCTTTGATGTTCCATAGTTCAATATTTTATTATGTAGATTATATGCATGCTCAGCAAACTCGTCTCAGTGAATTGCAATTCAATAATGCAGTATTTTCATTTTTTGAAGTAGACCATATAAAGATATATATACTTATATATATATATATGTATATATATATATATATATATATATATATATATATATATATATATTCCCCCACACATTTATATATATATATCTATCTATATATATATATATATATATATATATATAAATAAATCTAAATATAATAATAATCATCACCATCATAATAAAAGAATATAGCATTAACAGTTATACAGTCCATTACAACTTGGTGGTATATTTTTATCAAGTGCTAACTGCTGCTTTTTCTGAAGGGTGTGGCATTTCTCTTTTATATTTGGATTTTTTTTTTTTCTGTATGGAGGCTACTTTATTACATTTTATTTCACTGCAGGTTTAGGTTGTGTGTGAAATTAGAGGTAAAATAATCCTTCTTACTTGGTCAATTATTCCATATACAAGGTTTAAATGATTTTATATCTATTGTTCCATTATTAAAACTGAGATCTGCCAAACTATAATTTTTATTTAAGACACAGTTCCTAATAAAGCCACTAGAAGGTACAATAATGTTGTTTTCTACATCACCTGATTAAGTTAAATTGTTTTAATTAACATTTTTATATTTTTATATTATAAGGACAGTATCTAATGAATTTTAAATTATTTATGTAATAGTATGTTTTTAAGTAAGTGTTTATTTCTCTGTGTAATTTAAGGTTTTATACAATACTGTTTTCCTAAAGGAAGTGATTTTTTTTAATTTTTTTATTATACAATGTGATTGGTTTATTCATATATGTGAGGGACTATATAAAGGGTATAATTTTATTCTAGGTCATCTGATGAAGTCTTTATGAGGGGAGATGAAAACTCTGGTGTTACAAGTGCGTTTATGTGTTTATGCAGTTTGTGGATTATGCATTAAAACCTTTTTTTTAAACAAACGTCATATTTTCCATTTTCTGAAGGACCTACAAGATGGATTCTAGTTAGAAATTTGGTGCTTCTGCTTCACTTTTTTGACTATTAGTCATTATTTGTGAAGAAAGAAGATGGATAAAGTTAATCTGCCCGAAGAAGCAAGGGGGCAGGACAAGGTGGGCCAGACGCGAAAGCTGATAGGCCAATTGTCTGAATTGATTGACTTGTTCATGCTGTTGAGCCAATCCATGGATTCACTTTGTACAAATTCCCTGAAGCAACGCCCACCTGAAGGAGGAAGTAGGAAGCAGCCGAGACTGCTTGAGAACAATGGTGGAAGTGGTGTATTTTTTGTACGGAATGAAACAAACAGACGAGAAGGCATTTTGGAGTTAACTTTTAATGCTGAGCAAACTCCTGGGGTTCTAAGGAGAGCGGACAAAGTACTAATTCCTGTGAATGGTGACTCGTTGCAA
Source organism: Protopterus annectens (assembly GCF_019279795.1). Classification (NCBI taxonomy): domain Eukaryota; kingdom Metazoa; phylum Chordata; order Ceratodontiformes; family Protopteridae; genus Protopterus; species Protopterus annectens. The sequence goes on along the minus strand of NC_056739.1, from coordinate 1,445,992,407 downwards.
ATTACACCTGGGCAATGTCAGCAGCCTGGGAAAGAAAGAATGGCAGGTACAAACTTCAAAAGAAATTAAAAAAAAACTAGAGACTGACTGCAAACGAAATATGCTTTTAAAATGAATGAGAATGTAAATGTGCAACCCATTGTTAATGATTCCTTTAATGTAAAATTAAACAATATGTCAAAACTAATGTTGATGTACCGAACTTTGGATATTGAAAACAGTTATTTGGGAGAATGTGTTGCAAAGGGAATTGTACCTAAGGGTTTACGTGTATGGAAATATCCAAACAATGTTCATGTTGGCACTTTATTTCATAAAGAATTGCTAGAAGTTTTTAATAACTGTGGCATAGAAATTTTAAAAACTATTATAAAAGAAAATATTAGGAACAAAGATGAAATACATAAGGAAATTGAGGTATTGGACCAGTGTATTAAAGATGACCTAGTATTCACTATTAAAGAAGAGAATGAGAGGTATTTTAATGTAAGAAATGACATTGATAAGAAATGTAATGAGATTGTACAAAGAAAGATAAGAAAGCTCCAGCATGATTGTAAGGAGTATAAAAACAACACATGCTATCCAATGCCAAGAAACTATAGACAGGATGATGCTTTTTGCTCTAACAAGCAGATGAATGAAGTTAATGAAGAGAATCAAAACTATACAGGGGATGATGGGGATATTGAAATGGGGGATTATGGGAATGGGGATGAGTACCCACCACTACGTAGGTCTGAAAGACTCATGAAAAAGAATGAGTACCAACAGTCACATTTTTACTGGAGGGGGGGAGAAGGGGGAGATACTAAGGAGTGATGGTATACCCCCCACCCAAACCAAGCATGACGAAATACAGGTAGATGGTAACAAATATTTATTATAAGGATTTTGCATTTACAATTTTAGCAGTGAAATACTTAATAAAGAACATTTTAGTTTATTATCCAGGGGACTAAAATTCATTCCTTATAGGAAGGGTGACCTTACAAAAACATTAATGGACATAAAAATGTTCATTAGAAAAGTAAACCTGGGCCTAGTTTTGCCTGCAATTTCAAGTGAGTCTGAGCAGGAATTGAGGTGAAAGAGTACATACAATCCACTATTGCACCCCCAGCTAAGGAATTTGGAGAGGGTTATTGAAAAAGAGTTAAGAAGGGAATATAGTAAAATCAAATATAGACCTAAACTATTTAGTAAAGAGAATGCTATACTTAAGGAATTACAAGCTAACACCGACATACGAGTTATGAAGTCGGATAAAAGGGGAGGTGTAGTAATAATGGATAATATAACCTATGAAGGTAAAATGAATCATATTTTGATAGAAGAAGTGACTTATTCCAGTGTGTCTAACAATGATGTCAATATAACCTATAAAAAGATAGACAATGTTTTGGAAGATCTGTATATGGAAGGCCTATTTGATGAAAAAACACTTGGATTTTTAAGGGTAGACAAACCAAGAGTGCCATCCATATTTGGAATACCCAAGACACACAAGAATGAGAATGATTCCCCCTTAAGGCTTATAGTGTCAGCAGAAGAGTCTAAGATGCTCCCCTTGGCTAAATATGTAGATAATAAACTTAAACAATTATGGGTCAAAAGAAAGGCCATTTTAAAAGATTCTTGGGACTTTTTGAAGGAAATTACCCCAGAATTGTTTCATGATGAATTAACCTTCATTACTATAGACGTAAAAGATTTATTTTCAAGCATTCCCTACCGGGTAGGAATGGATTTATTTGAAGAAATTTTATTTGAAGATACTGATTTAACCCACAATGAGAAGCTAGTTTGTATTAGTTTAATGGAATTGTTTTTAAATACAATTTAATTTTTTTCAAAGGTAAATTTTACCAGCAAATACAAGGTGTGGCAATGGGGGCAGCTTGTGTCCCAACATAAGCCAACCTTGTTCTAGCTAAGTGGGAGGAAAAATATATATTAAATTCCAAGTTTGCTACTTATTGGACAGTCTATAAGAGGTTTTTAGACAACACAGTAATTTTTTGGAAAGGGACTGGAGAGTTATTTGATGAATTCTTGGTTTATATGAAGAATACCACTAATTTTTTGGAATTCATTCACACACTATCCAGGGACTGTTTGCAATATTTAGATGTGGAAATATATAAGGCAGATGGTAAATTTGAGTCCAGGGTATTTAGAAAGCCTACCTTTTGTAACTCATTTATTCATTATAGAAGTGCACATCTCCCACATTGCAAAAGGAACACAGTTAAGGGTCAGTATGTCTGTGGTAGCCAAATGACTACTTCAAGTTATGATTTTAACAAAGAATGTGGATTGTTAAAAGAATTTTTCTTGGAAAGGGGTTACCCACTGGACCTGGTGGAGAGGGTTGAGGTAGAAGTAATGGCTGGGAGATCTACCAAATATAGACCCATTCTAGGACAGAATGAAATATTGCACAACGATGCAGGGGAAGAACATGATGTTAGTTACAATGGAGCTATGGTATTAGAGTACAATGCTCTTAATGGAGCAACAAAGAGAATTATTAAATCTGAATGGGAAAGGTTTGTAACCATTTCAGACTTGGAAAAGCTTCCCAATAACCCTCTGAAATTTGTATACATGAACTCACCTAGTATGAAAAGCATTCTTGAACATGGTGGTAAAAACAAGGCAGGGAACAGGAGGAGAGTGGGGACTTACAAATGTGGCCATTGTTCCCAATGTGCAAGTATAGCTAACACTGACAAACTTTTTATTGAGGCTAGGAATAGGTGGGTATGCAGCCCTGGGTACTTTAATTGTGAAGCCATGGGTTTAGTATATCTTGCTTTGTGTGTTGAGTGCAGATCCTTTTATGTAGGTAAAACTGAACGTAGACTCAAGATAAGGATTTATGAACATAAATATGACATTATGAACAAAAAGGAGACCAATGCTTTATATAAACACATGAAAGTTTGTTTAAAAGCTAACTTTATTTTTTTTAGTCTTGGAACAAATACCAAAAGAAATCAGGGGTGGATTATGGGAGGAGAGAATAGAGTTCAGGGAACTTTGGTGGCAAGTAATGCTGGAAGCATTAAGCCCCTCTGGTTTAAATGATTTTATATCTATTGTTCCATTATTAAAACTGAGATCTGTCAAACTATAATTTTCATTTAAAACACAGTTCCTAATAAAGCCACTAGAAGGTACAATAATGTTGTTTTCTACATCACCTTAAGTTAAATTGTTTTTATTAACATTTTTATATTTTTATATTATAAGGAAAGTATCTAATGAATTTTAAAGTATTTATGTAATAGTATGTTTTTAAGTAAGTGTTTTATTTCTCTATGTAATTTAAGGTTTTCTACAACACTGTTTTCCTAAAGGAAGTGATTTTTTTTTAATTTTTTATTATACAATGTGATTGGTTTATTCATATATGTGAGGGACTATATAAAGGGTATAATTTTATTCTAGGTCATTTGATGAAGTCTTTATGAGGAGAGACGAAAACGCTGGTGCTACAAGTGCGTTTATGTGTTTATGCAGTTTGTGGATTGTACATTAAAACCTTTTTTTAAACAAACCTCGTATTTTCCATTTTCTGAAGGACCTACAAGGTGGATTCCATATACATGCTTACGCATCCTTTTACGCAACATTTTCCCCATCATCAACCTCGTAACTTCTGCACATTTAATTCCTTATAGTATTCAGCTGTGTCTCTAAGCAGTGATCTCAAATCAACTCTTTCCCTTAGTTTCTACTATCTCATTGCATTCTAATCTGCTACTTTCTGTCTATTACACTTAAGTCCCAATTCTGAACTGCTGTGTTACTACATGTATCATTTGATCTATATTTTCTGTCTGCAACATACAGTCATTTACATACAGCATAAAATGATTTATATTTTCCCCGGCTTACATTTTGTACTGTTTAATACCACTTTTTTCTCAGAAGTACTTATTGCATTATTTTGAGCAATAATGAGGACAGACAGCAGTCTTGCTTGGTAACCTTCCAAGTCCTAACCGCCCCCTTCACATCTTTCAGCATTAACCAACATTTTATAAATGACCAGTAATACAATGCCTAAACACATCCCTTTAACTTTTGATAAAACCCGTATCTTCAAACACTTTTAATGGGTGGTCCCAGTGAACTGACTCATTTTTTATGGCAAACTACTTCCCATAGCTTCAGCTCCGATCTTTACCCTACCAGCAAAAGCACATAACAGTTAAAAACATCCTTGGACTGTGAGGTTTTCATGAAACAAATGTGCTTGTGACGTAATAGCTCTTGTGATATTGTCTCTCTTCATTCTGCAAATATGTTTTCAATAATTTCACATTTGTGTTTAACAATAATGTACGTCACTAATTTACTCGTTTTCCATTTCCACTCCTGTTTTGAGTAGTATGATTACTTAGACAATCTTAGTTTAGCTTCTTCTGTGCACTTGTTAAATGCCTAACCTAAAGTAGTCCCAATTTCCACTTTAACCCAACTGAAAAATTCATTACAAAACCATATGTAACTCTTTTTTGTCTTTTTGCCTACTTTACTTCATGTGTTTTGTGTCTTTTTGCCTTCTTTACTTCCTGTGTTTTGCATCTTTTTTGCCTTCTTTACTTCCTGTGTTTTGTGTCCTTTTTGCCTTATTAACTTCCTGTAACAGCTTCTTATAGAGCTCTTCCCTTCTATTCCAGCTTATTCCCATAGTATCTGTATTTTCAGCCTTGGTCCTCCTACCACAATCTGAACTGCATACAAATTCTGCTAGTTCTTTGCAGTTTCACTATTTAATTCCTTTTCTTTTTATCACCTCTGCCTTCAACTGATTTGTCAGATTTCCTACTAATGGCTCTGTGTTTTAGTCTCCAAGCCAAATAAACCACCAAAAACTCATTCTCCCCATCACATACTTATCAATTTCCTTCGTATCTAGCAAAACCATTTTACATCTCATTCTATTCTCCTGCTTATTTAATTTGTCCCAAATATGCTTTGCTTTGATTCCACTCTTCACACACTTTTGGATATTCATTATATTTAAACATCTGCTTATTATGTACTGGCAAGTGTGGTGTTATTTGCCTTTCTAGCACCTATTTGTGCCTGCCACAAGGCCTGGTATGCAGGTTATATCATCGTGAAAATATGATGACATCATTGCTTTTATGAAAAATGTTCACATTCTACCACATCACTTAAAAGTGTTGGTGTACTCAGTGAAGTAACAATTTTAACCTAAATAGGTTCATAGGTTCATAGGTTCATACTAGGCTATCTGCCCTAGGGCATTTATAAGCCTAGCCAGAATGTGTTTGGCTTTCGCCACCCATTTTAAATTTATTTTGCTATGCCCTTTTTCGAGGTTAGTATACAGTGCCTCTGTCTAACAGTGACACAGAAGTGATACCCGGGGTAAACCTACGATCTCCCATCCACTCATCAAGATTCCTCTTGAAGAGAGTCAATGAGGGACTCTGCCTAACCTGGACTGGGATTTTATTCCAGAGTGAAGGGAGCCTCTGGGTTATGAATCTGTCCCTCCAGCATGTCCTATTTATTTCAGTGCTGAGGTTCAAGTCTCTCGAGCATGTAGCTCGATGGGATTTGGATTTTCTAAGGTGCAGCATGTCCATTAATTCCGGGTTGGACATGGCTTTATATGTCAGGCACAGATCGCCTCTGAACAGGCGGTATGCCACTGAGTAGAGCTGGAGTTTCTTTAACCGGGCAGCATAGGGCATCTGTTTGAGCCCTTTGATCCTCTTGGTGAGGTACTTTTGGGGTCTTTCCAGTTGCTGCAGCTGTCTGGTAAGGTACATCCCAAAAGGGGCATTGTACTCAATTATGGGCCTGATGAGGGATGAGTAAAGAGGCTCGATGACCTCCCCTGATCTAGATGTGAATCCCTTCATGATTAGGTGGGCTATATAAAATGTTTTTCTAACCACTTTGGCCACGCGGTTGTCAAATAAGAGATTGCTATCAACTTGGGTCCCCAGGTCCCTAATTACTTCTTCTGTACTTAATGGATTACCACCTATGTGGTAATTTGTGGGCACTTTGTTTTTGCCAAAGGGGATGACTATACACTTTATGGCATTTAGCTTGAGGCCATGGCTCTGGCAAACAGTTGTCTGTTTCTATGAGGCCCTTTTGGAGGATGCTTGTGTCGGCTGGAGAGTCGATTATGGCGCCCAGTTTGCAGTCATCTGCGAACTTGGTCAGCCACAGTCCTTCCGTGTTGGCCTGTACCTCCGAGAAATATATACCGAACAAGAGAGGTCCCAGGACTGAGCCTTGTGGGACACCACTTGTAACTGGTTTGGAGTCTGACATGGCTCCAGCAATTCTAACCATGTGGGTTCTGTCCTTGAGCCAGTTTGCAAGCCATCTAGTGACATAGGGGTTTATATTTAAGCTGGTGAGCTTATCTATAATGCCCGAGTGGGGTATTGTATCAAAGGCTTTTGCGAGGTCCAGGTAGGCTGTGTGGACCACCTTCCCCTCGTCAATGGCCTTGGTATCTGTTTCAAAGAAATCAACCAGGTTTAAGAGGCAGGATCTGCCCTTAACAAAGCCGAACTGGGTAGAATCCAGTGTCTGTAGGTCCCCAATATCTTTATTTATGAGGTCCATGATGATCCTTTCCATAGCTTTGCAGACCAAGCTAGTCAGGCTTATGGGGCGATAGTTTCCAGGATCCGTTGAGGCACCACCTTTATGGAGAGGGACCACTGTTGCTGTATGCCACTCTTTGGGCACATATCCTGTAGTAAGGCTGAGATTGAACAGTAGTTTTATGTTTGGGTTTAGCTCTTCTTGGAGTTCATGTAGGATGCAGCCCGGGACACCGTCTGGTCCCATTGATGCTGTGTTTTTGCTTTGGAGAGGGCGGCTCTTACCTGAGCATCTGAGATGTCAGGGGCAGCACTCTGCTGGGATAGATATTTGCCCTTTGGTGGGAGGGGGTTTGCGCTGAACCTGTCAGCTAGGATGTTGGCAATGTCTGTGGGTTCGTGTATTTTTGTCATTTTGGACTAATTCTGAGCATATCTGGGAATTACCACCCAGGTTCCTAACATAACTAAAGAAAGCCTTGTGATTATCCTTAGTGTCCTGTGCAATTTTTCTCTCGAAGCTGGCCTTAGACAATTTTATGAGTGCCCGCTGCTTTTGCTAATACTGATCAGTGATGCCTTCTCTTTTTGGGATTTTGCTCTATCATTTAGTAGCTTCCTCCTTCTATTGTATAGTTTGTTTATGGCTGGGGTCCACCAGACAGGACGTCTGCCTTTGGAAGATTGGGTCTTGATTTTATTTGGGATCACATGATCCATGCATTCCTGAAGGTGTTCATAGAATGTGTTTATAAAGGATTCTGCGGTCTGGGCTGTATTTTCCACAGGCCCGGGGGCTTTGAGGGATTCCACCTCGGTTTTGAGGAGTGTGAAATTTGCTTTAGAGAAGTTTTTCACTGTGGTTTTCTGTGCAGGGGGTGGGATCGGGATGTGAATTTTCCAGAGAGATTAGTTTATGGTCTGATCTTACCAGTGAAGGATACACTTCTGGTCTGGAGCATAGAGTCCCCATGTTGGTGATGATCAGGTCCAGTATGTTTTCCCCTCTTGTGGGAGTGGTAACAAGTTGTTCCATAGCATTTGAGTTTATAAATTCTAGGAACCTTTGGGCTAGGGTGTTGGAGCTAGAGTAATGCTCCCAGTCTATGTTTGGGTAGTTGAAGTCGCCCAATAAAATGGTGTTTGGAGAGACCTTCATATTTTCCAGTGTTCTCAGGAAGGCCGAGTGGGGTTCCTGGGTTTGGGAGGGTGGGCTGTAGCAGGCTATAAACCGGAAGGCAGTTTTACCCACTGTTAGTTGCACATGGATAGTCTCTGTTGCTTCGTGCTTTGCCACCAACCTGGAGGTGTGGGTATCTTTGATGAATATCGATACTCCCCTTTCTTTTGTGGTTCGGTCCAAGTTTTGGGGCTGAAAAGCATGGTATGAGGTATAACCTGGTAGTGCAGGGGTGCTCTCGGGATCCCTGAACCAGGTTTCTGTTACTGCACAGATATCGATGTTCTCCATGCTAAGGAGAGTTTCGAGTGTGTGCATCTTGAGGTTTAGACTTCTGGCGTTGAGTAGCATTACTCTTAGTTTCTTATCCCTTGTGATACCTATGGAGGTGGGTTTGTCTTTTGAGCCTTGCCTAAAAACGGCACTATGGGGGTAGCAAGAGCCTTTGCCAATATCCGAAAGCCCAGGGGTGACAGGTGCAAGCCGTCCCTAGCGAATCATCGTGGCTTGTCGAGCATATCATCCCAAGCTGACAGGCATTGGATCCCCTTTGAATGACACCAGTACTTAAGCCATTTGTTGAAATTGATCATCTTGTCTTCATATTGTGGCATCATTCTTGGTGAGGGTAAGATGCTACTCAAGGTCAGGGTCACACCGGCCTGGGCTACATGCTCAGAGAGCTCCTCTATGTCTCTTTTCATGTAGTCCAGGGAGGTACGTCTCAGGTCATTCACACCAGCATGGACAATGACTGAATCATATTTGTACTTGCCTTGGAGTGACCTGAGTGCTTGTGTTATGTGACGGATCCTAGTGCCCGACAGGCTGCTCACCGTGACCCTCTCCTTGTTCAGCCTGGTGAGCGGGACGTCAGTGTGCCTGATGATAGAGTCACCTATTACAAGTGTATCAGGTGTGTCGTTTAGTCTTAAGGGCTGTGACTGTTCGGCACACTGGCTTTGTGAGATATGTGTTGCACGTGTTTTGTTTTGGGGTAGCGGTTGCTTGGGTGTCTGCTTTGGAGGTCTCTGCTGCTTAGGCAGATCTTTATTTAGAGCCTCCGAGTATGTTTTTATGTGATTATGTGTTTGGTTTGCTGTCGTGGTAGGTCTATGTGAGACTGGAATTGTGGTGAGTGCAACAACTTGAGTTAACCATAGCCTATGATCATGCTATAATGTAATAAAATAAACCAATCCATTTAAAGCTGGTTTTACCTTTAGAATTTGTATAATTTTAATTTCCAATTGACCATGTTCATAAAAGCCAGAAAACCAGTAGCAACACAAATCAAAGAAAAGCAATGTAGCAGGTGTTACTAAAGCTCACATCGCCCATGGTTTGTAATGTTACTAAAGATCACATCGCCCATGGTTTGTAATGTTACTAAAGATCACATCGCCCATGGTTTGTAATGTTACTAAAGATCACATTGCCCATGGTTTGTAATGTTACTAAAGATCACATCGCCCATGGTTTGTAATGTTACTAAAGATCACATCGCCCATGGTATGTAATGTTACTAAAGATCACATCGCCCATGGTTTGTAATGTTACTAAAGATCACATCGCCCATGGTTTGTAATGTTAGTAAAGATCACATCGCTCATGGTATGTAATGTTACTAAAGATCACATCTCCCATGGTTTGTAATGTTATATCTGATGCATTGCAACTTTACCAGGATATGTCATATGCAAATAACAACGGCAACAATTAGTATAATAGAATAAACTTACACTCACAGCTTACTTGAAATAAGCATAAGTTGTCCTGGTCCCCTTCAAGAAACACATCACACCGAATGTAGCAAACTCATGTCAAAATGCCTCCCCCTATCCTCCCAATTTCAGCTCCTCTATTTATCTACCCGCCCCCCCTCGAAGATGTCCCTGGACAAATTGGTCTGTTCCAAACCTCATATATCACGTTCTGATACAAGTGCTCCATGACACAAATGCAAAATAATGGGTAGAGATACATTGTCAAATTTTAAATATACTATTACACCTCTGACCCAAGACTAAGCAGTAAACATCAGAAGACTGACATTCTTTATAGTAACGGAATAGATGGAGACTTACAATGCATTCATAAAAGTAAAAAGAAAAGCAAGTTACATTTAAATAAAAGCTCCTAGATGATAATTTCGGTGAAGAATCTTCATAATTCTTGAATAAAAATAACGATAAATATCATACACTTATTGGATACATAGGATGAATTACACCAACAGATTCATTTACAAGTAATCATGTTGTTACTAAGTTATTTAAATATTTCTGGAATCCAGTTAAGGCCTAATTTTCCAGACAGAAAAGTAGGTTTTTATATGAAATTTATTCGATTATGAAAACCAATTTTCTTATCACAAGTAATCATTTGACATAATTACATTTCAGATTTGTACTTTTCTAAGCAAATCTCTGATATAACAATTATTTCTTTAAAATGAGTTAGTGTTGTACTTGCACTATTTAACAAACTTCAGGCATTATAATGGAAGACATTCAGATGGCCTTCACTGATACAACTGGTCAGTGTTGCTTGCTTTCAAGCATCTGAGAGCAATGTCAGAGTTTCACATTTTAATTTATGTCCCTTGAATAACAGAATTGCTAAATGCATTCTGGAATGTCACCTCACTAGCTTCCCTCTAGATAAACAACAGCTGAACACATCAGACAGCAATACCTTGATGGTCACAAGCCAGCACTGCACACCGACTTTTCAGAAACGTGACTGTGAGGGTCACAGTAAACATAAGATCAACAGCTATTTGTCATAGGTAAATGTTTGCTGTAATACAACTTATTTTTATTTTAAGACATTTCCTTACAAAAGTAATGAAATTGATATAAATGTCAGGAAAGTAAGACATTTAACAAGGGCATTTGTGTCTGTGTGTGTGTATATATTTATAACTACAGAGAGAGAGAGAGGGAGTTTTTTTTTCCAGAAAAATGCATGCGGAACTATTCTGCTGCCCTGGTAGATTTGAACTTGCAGAATTTCAGTACTTGCTCTACTGTTCCAATAATGTCAAAACATGTAATATCACAGATGATATTGTAAACAATATGACACTACAAGGTACAGCTTAATATAATGGAATGCACTGTTATGTCTTCTGTGACAAGAAACACAAAGGTTACAAAGTCAGGCTGTGCAATAAATTCATTTATATAATACATGTGTTTTCAGAATCTCGTCTGTCACTGTTACTCTTAAGTTCTGAGAGAAAGAACCTCTCTGAACTAATAATTCCTTCAAAAAAGGATCAGGAGGATTTATTTTAATCCCATCTGTTCATATCGCCTGAGATGTTCTTTGCTTCTTGCCCTTAATAATTTAGAATGCATCCATAGCGGCTTATAAAGAATAGATGATGGCCTCTCTACTTTTAACAAAGGTTAGAGGTTTTAGCAAGGTATTTTATTAAGATGCAGCAGCAGCAACATATATGCAATGTTCATTTGCATGAAATTGTAGATACTGTCTTGCTACAGATTTATTCTATTATTAGACTCAATTCTTGCAATATTATGACTTTATAAAGCTTTCATGCTACTGCTTCCTGTAAATTATAAATGGAATTTTCATTCCTGGGTTTACAAATATCAAATCCTGCTTTGAAGGCAGATACTAAGCAGATCCTACAGAGTAAGATATATTAATAAAAAAGATTAAATTAATGGAGTTAATTCCATGTAGTATTTTGGAACATGAGCATTTATCAAGAAAAACTGAGTTTAGTGTGTGTGTGTGTGTGTGTGTGTGTGTGTGTGTGTGTGTGTGTGTGTGTGTGTGTGTGTGTGTGTGTGTATCTGCCTGCTTTGGACCACTGTAGACTATCATACGACAACAAATAATGGACTTGTGCTTGAGTCTCAGAAAATGTGCTGCTGTGAGTCAGGCAGAGATATCACCTTTGCTGCTCAAAGAAAGTGTGTTTTATTGTTGCCTGGTTGTTCTTTAATAATGGAAAGGAAATGACAAGTTTAGAATCTTGCATTCATTAACCTGTGAGTGAACCTAACATTCTTGTCAAGTGCAAAACCTGTGGGTTTATTTGTGTTTATCTTGTTGTGCTGAGCTTTTCTCCCTTTTTGTCTGTTGTAATTTATCATCTTCTAAGACACCATGACTGTTTTCATTTACTTCATATTTTAACCTTATCTTTTTGAGAGGAGTTCCTGTCAAAGTACATGTTGTTTTCCCTATTACTGTAGTCCTCATCAGTATTATGCAGAGAATTCCACCTTACTCAAAGGTCAAATGGCTTCATGATGTTTATGGGGGTTCAGTGGGATATGTGTTGACATGATCCAACCTGACTTTCTGCTGTAATCTTTAAACAGTGCATTGCTTAGTTTATCATGTTGTCTGTACATAAGTTGGATATTAAAACTCTAGATTTAAAAAGAACTGTGTTTTAGGGGTGTATGTATTTCACTGCATTATAATTTTTTCTTTGGATGTTAGATTGATATGAAAGTATAGAAAAACATGAAATGTAATGTCAAAAAAAAAAAAAAAAACTAAAGACCATGGGCAGGATTCACGAAGCCTCCGTGTAAAAGTTACAAGTCTTACACGGAGGCTGCAGTTAAACGGTGTGACATCAGCATGCCATGCATATTCATGAGGGCATGCTGACTCACACCCAAGGCTAACACGGTCCGTGTAAGAAATTAGGGGGCGTGTCCGCAGGGCGAGTCCTGCAAACGGACACGCCCCCTAAAGAGTAACAGTCCCGAAAGTAAACCCCCACGAGAGAGTCTGCGTAAATGTCAACAAACACAACACAACACATGCCCCTACAGTCTATAAACATAAAATGTAAAAATGAACATGTTATATTTTTTTTATAAGTTTTAAAGATGTTTGCCCGTAATTGCGCTCGTTTGCGCGGGCGTGCCCGTCTCTTAGCCACAGTTAGCAGTCAGTGGAAAAGCATATAGGATCTAAATATCCAAAGTAAGCCAAGAAGCAATAGCGTGGTGGTAGAGACATCAGCTGAAGAGGAGGCAGTCATGGTTCGAGCCCCCACAACATCAATTTTTATTTTTAGTGAAATAAGCACAAAACAATTCCCTGACATATATGTACATATATAAAATTATATTTTATGTAAAATGTAATGAAATGGGCCATGTATTTTGAAGAAATGTGAGATAATAAAAAAAAAAAAAAATGTCAGAAGTGCCTATAGCTGAGCTACACTCTAGCAAGCTGAGCATATCTGCCCGTAGGTGAGCAGTGGTTTAACAGGTGTAAAATGAGTGCCTGGGGTTGAGCAGTGCTGTAACACGCTGAAACTGTGTGCCCATAGCTGAGCTGAGCGTAATATGCGTGCTGACAGCCAAATGACGCGTAAACCAGCGTAACCCGTTTGCGCGGAGCTGCGCACCGTGCCAACAACATAACCGGCGGGCAACGTTGAGCAAGCTGTATCAAAACTGCCTTTACACAGACACACCTCCTAGCTTGTGTAGACAGTCATAAAAGAAAAACAAAGCAATGGCCAGGCTCGAACTCAGGATACCATGCACCATAGTCAAAGTACTGTACCACTAAGCCATGACAGTTGCTCTTAGAAATGCAGTATTAGCATATATATAGGAATGAATGGAAAGAGAAGCATGACAAAGCAGGTTTTGTGAAGCTGATACATTTTCAAAATGGCCAATCACAGATAAGTGCGGGAAAAACGGCATATATAAGCCCCATAGGCGGGAATACACAGCATAACTGATTGTGGAATCGATTTGCAGTAAGGATGGCAGGTGTAGGAGAGGATAGTTGCTTCTGAGCACAGAAGTGGGGCATTGAGGAGTCCAAATATATGGTTTGGCTCCTCGTCCATGATCATGAGGCCCAACTCATGCAGGGCCAGGTCCTGTGGGGAGCATACAAGGCTGAGGCATGGGACCGGTTGGCACATGATCTCACCAGTGCCACAGGAATACCAAGGACTGGTGAACAGGTCCGTCACCACCATGCGGACCTGAAGAGACGGAAGCAGGACCAACTGAACCATTGGATCCAGGAGGCCCGGCAAATGCCCAACGCCCCACTACTGAGTATGTTACATGTAATTATTTATGTAAGAAATTAACCTAGCTGATATTATGGAGATGTGTATTCCAATATTACTTCATTTATATTACAGCTGCAGGTGTCCGTTCCATGAATCGTCGAGCCTATGCCGATAGGCTTGTGCTGTTGCGCCACCAGGCAGGTTAGTAATTCTCTCCCTGTAACTGTTAAAAAATATAAGTATGACAGCTTGCAAAAGAGTGCAGTGTAGTCACTTATTAATAAAAAGTGCAAGTAACAGTGTAAGAGAGATTCTGCTAGTACTATGTGATTACATAAGTGTGATGCAGCCTGTAATCCAAAAATAAAAATGAAACAAGTCTGAAATAAAGATGTTCCATCTGTAATGTAATAGTACATAACCTGCAGCAGGCTGTAAATTACAGCTACACAAGCTGAGTAAAACACATGTGTGAAATATATCCCTGTTTAAAATCTGAAACATGACACAAGTGAGACTGTTGGAAAGGATTGTTGTAACCAAGTAAAACATGTCAATAAAGCCTAGAATTAAGTACCATCCTGAATTGTAAAAATAAAACAAGTGAGACTGTGAGAAAGAGGTATGAATCCATCAATAAAGTTGTAATAACTCCTGAATAAAGTATACTGCAGTCAGTACAGAATGAAATGAATGTGACAGGCACAACCAAACAGTGAAATGTGTGGAATAAAGTACTGAAGCTGGAATGTGTGTCCCACAATTTGGATATGTTGCTGTACGTTTGCAATATGCAGATAGTATGGTTGTATGAAATACCAAACATCCACAGTTGTCTAGAGCCACATAAAGCAAATGTAGCAGGATGCTGTAGCTGAACAGAGCCAGATATGAATGTGTATGAATAAAAATGCAATGTATATTAATGTAGCAGTAACATTCCCATCACCAACATGCATAAGTTTACACATAGGAAACTGTAGTCAGACCTGTAGTGTGTATATATCTGCAGCTAGTAGAAATGTACAGCATATGTATAGGTATTTGAAGTTGTTAATAAAATATTTCTTCACCCTACCCTATAACCACAAATAATCCATTCCACGTGAAATGGGTATGTGTATTCACAATTAACTCCCCTGGACATTTGTCCTGTTGGTTCATACATACTTGCATGTACGTTGATGCATGTGCCCTGTTCATACATCCAAACCTGATGGCCTGTTGCCATCAATCAACCCTGCATGTTGTTGGATTGTGTATTGTTGTTCAAATTATGCATGTGTTATGCTTGCTGTTCAATGGCTTGAATTTATGGGTGTTTGGTTAATGGGAATACTAATGCATGCTGTTACAATTAATTGTGAATGGTATTGTACGTTACTAACCCAAACTGTAATAAAATAATGCAAAACATAGGACGACAGGGAAGGCAGGTTCCAGCGGACCCACCTCTCCCACCTCAGCTGGCGAGTGCACCTGGCAGTAGTGCCCAGGCCGGACCCTCCTCTGGTGGCCCTGTGCCACCTGTGGGTGGAAGCGCTGCAGGGGATGGGGCTCACCCCCTCTGCAAGCGTGGCCGGAGGAGAACATCCACTCACCCTCCATAGTGTCCTGACTGTGATGCGTAGGGAGATCAGGCATGCTGTGCTTGGGCCCCTACGCCAGCTTGAGGAATGGGTGGCACAACTCACGGGCATGCCTGCTGCCCGTTCTACACAGCCCCCAGCACAGCCCCGTCCTGGGCAGTGAAGGCACAGTCGCAACTGCCCATGGGTGGGGATCTCAGTTCCACTGTTGCCATCTGTAGGCTCATGGGCTCGAGATATCCAAACATCCGTCCCCGTCAATTGTGTATCCCCCCCACATGTATCATACACCACCCCTGTATGCATCTTGTTTGTCTTGTCTGTTAACCTTCCCTACCTACCTCCCCAGCTATACCTACTTCCTGTACCTGACATACCACTCTCACCTGGAAAAAAAAAAAAGGGCACTCTGTACCCACAAAAAAATTACGCCCCATACATAGCTGCCCATTTTGCACACATGTCTGCTGGACATGTAAACTGGCAATTACAATTGGCTGTACAACAGATATTGTTGTCCTCACCCCTCTCTCAGTGGTGGAAGATTTCAAATTTCACACCAAATTACAAACATATGCACAGCTGTTGCTGATAAAGAAATGGGCAGCTATGGGCCTTTCCTACATCCCTCCTGCAAAACCCGAGCTTGTTTTCCTACTGTCCTACCCTCTTTGTGCCCCCTTTTTCACCACTTTCCTATCTCCCCATTTTCTTTTCTTTAAAAGAAATTAGCGTGGGTGTGTGTGACAGTAAGCACTTTTAAGCAGTAGTAAGCGGGAGTGCGCTTCTGTGCGCTTAGCTAAGCGTGTGTGCGCGAAGCTAAGCGACAGTGCGCATGCGTGAGCTCCGTGCAAACCAGCG
>NC_056739.1:1445951114-1445973614 GCF_019279795.1 Protopterus annectens | reverse complement strand
ACGTCAGGCACAGATCACCTCTAAGTAGGCGGTATGCTACTGAATAGAGCTGGAGTTTCTATAGTCTGGCAGCATATGACATATGTTGGAGACCCTTGATCCTTTTGGTGAGATACTTTTGGGGTCTCCCTAGCTGTTGCAAGTGCCGGGTGAGGTACATACCAAATGAGGCATAGTACTCATTCATGGGCCTGATAAGGGAGGTGTATAGGGGTACAATGACCTCCTTTGATCTGGATGTGAATCCCTCCATGATAAGGTGGGCAAGGTAGAAAGTCTTTCTAACCACTTTGGCAACGTGGGTGTCAAATGAGAGGTCACTATCGACTTGGGTCCCCAGGTCTCTGATTACTTTTTCTGTACTCAGTGGGTTACTGTCTATGTGATAATTTGTGGGTACTTTGTTTTTCCCAAAGGGGATGAATATACATTATTTGGCATTTAGTTTAAGGCCATGACTCCGGCACCAGTTGTCCGTTTCAGTGAGGCCTTTCTGTAGGATGTATGTGTCAGCTGGTGTATTGACTATGGCGCCTAGTATGCAGTCATCTGCGAACTTTGTCAGCCACAACCCTCCCAAGTTTGCTTCCACATCTGAGAAATAAATGCCAAACATGAGGGGTCCCAGGACAGAGCCCTGTGGGACACCACTTGTGACTGGCTTTGAGTCTGACATGGCTCCAGCGATTTTGAATTTATGGGTTCTATCCTTTAGCCAGTTTGCAACCCATCTTGTGACATATGGATTTACATTTCAGCTGTTGAGCTTGTCTATGATGCCGGAGTGGGGTATTGTGTCGAAAGCTTTAGCCAAGTCCAGGTAGGCTGTATGGACTGCTTTGCCCTCGTCAATGGCTCTAGTGACTGTTTCAAAAAAGTCAACCAGGTTCAAAAGGCAGGATCTACCCTTTACAAAGCCGAACTGGGTGGGATAAAGTGTCTGTAAGTTCCCAATGTCTCTGTTTATGAGTTCCATAATGAGTCTTTCCATAGCTTTGCAAACCAGGCTGGTTAAGCTTATGGGGCGGTAGTTACCAGGGTCTGTAGAAGTGCCTCCTTTGTGGAGTGGGACTACTGTTGCTGTACGCCAGTGTTCAGGTACATATCCTGTAGTAAGGCTACGGTCAAATAGCAGTTCTATGTGCGGGTTAAGCTTCTCTTGGAGTTCACGTAGCACGCAACCCGGGATACCATCAGGTCCCAGTGATGCTGTGTTTATAGCTTTGCTGAGGGCAGTTCTCACCTAGACATCTGAGATGACAGGGAGGTTACATTCAGCTGGGATAAATATTTCCTCTTTTGGGGGTGAGGGAGGGGAGAAATTTGCAATGAACCTGTCTGCCAGAATGTTGCCAATATCTGTGGGTTCAGTGTATGTTATGTCATTGTACACTAACTCTGAACATATCTGAGGGTTTCTGCCCAGGTTTCTAACATAGCAGGAGAAGGCCTTGTGGTTATCTTTAGTGTCCATAGCGATTTTTCTTTCAAAGTTGGCCTTGGATGTTTTTATGAGAGAATGTAGCTTTCTATTAGTGCTGATCACAGATGCCTTCTCTGCATGGGATTTTGCTCTGTCGTGCAGTAGCTACCTTCCTTTGTTATACAATTTGTTTATGGCTGGGGTCCACCAGACAGGATGCCTGCCCTTGGTGGAAAGGGCCTTGGTTTTATTTGGGATTTCATGATCCATGCATTCTTGGAGATGTCCGTAGAAAGCATTTGTGCAGGATTCTGCATTGTGGGATGTGGTTTCCACTGGCTCAGTGGGCTTAAAGCATACCATCTCAGTTTTAAGAAGTGAAGTCAGCTTTTGAGAAGTTTTTCACTGTAGTCTTTTGTGTTGGGGGTGGAGGTGGGATATGTATATCCAGGGTGATTAGTTTGTGGTCAGATCTCACTAGTGAGGGGTATACTTCCGGTGTGGAGCACATTGTCCCCATGTTTGTGATGATCAGGTCTAGTATATTATCTCCCCTTGTGGGAGAGGTGACTAGCTGTTCCATTGCATTTGAATTTATGAATTCCAGGAACCTTTGGGCTAGGGTGTTTGGGCTAGAATAATGCACCCAGTCTATGTTAGGGTAGTTGAAGTCTCCCAATATGATGGTGTTTGGTGAGACATTCATATCCTCCAATGTCATCAGGAAGGCTGAATGGGGTTCCTGAGATTGGGAGGGTGGTGTGTAACATGCTACCAGTTGTATAGCAGTTTTGCCAATGGTTAGTTGCACCTGGATGGTCTCTGATGCTTCATGTATTGCCACTAACCTGGAGGTGTGGGTGTCCATGATGAATATGGACACTCCCCCTCCCTTTATGGTTTGGCCCGAGTTTTGTGGGCGAAAAGCATGATATGAGGTATAGCCTGGTAGCACTGGGGTGCTCACAGGAGCCTTGAACCAGGTTTCAGTTACTACACAGACATCGAGATTGATAGAATATGTACGTACAGATATATGTAATACACACATACATATATAGATATATGTAGATACATATATATATATATATATATATATATATATATATATATATATATATATATACTGAGTGAGGCACATGTGTGCAGATGTATTGCAACAGGGGCCTGGTGACAGAGGCATGGAGTGAACACCAGTGTGGATACTGGAGTACCATACCCCATTCCAAAACATGGACACCAGTAACCACCACATATGTGCATGCCTGCCCACCCCTGCATGTGTCAGGGGGGAACAGGGGCAACAAGTGTACAATAGGCTCCCCATTGATATACACAGTGGCACACTAGTCCTGTAATACCTGTACATGGTATGTGTCAGCAGACATGGTGTGTCAGCTATGGACATGTAGGTCACTGTACCCCTCTACACCCCACAATGTCCTACATGGTATGTACCTCCCATGACAGCTACAGATATGGAGAAGGACACAGTCATACGTAAGTAACTGTGTCAATGCACTCAAACACATTACCTATGCAGAGTGACTGACAAGACCACAGAGTGCACCCAGACTACCTACATAGAGGTTACCACTGCTGGATATACATAGTGAAGTCACACCCATGACAGTTGTCCAACAACCATGGTAACACCTCACAACATCCACAACCCAAATTACCTATGTCTGTCGTCCTTGTCACCGCAGTAAAGAGCACATGGTGGAGGTACAGGTCCCTACCCACAGATAAGACATACCCTGGAGTAAACCACACAGCATTAAGAAG
This sequence comes from Protopterus annectens, assembly GCF_019279795.1. Classification (NCBI taxonomy): domain Eukaryota; kingdom Metazoa; phylum Chordata; order Ceratodontiformes; family Protopteridae; genus Protopterus; species Protopterus annectens. The sequence continues at coordinate 1,445,970,403 of NC_056739.1, read as the reverse complement.
CAAGGCTCCCCATGAGTAGATGTCAGACATACCCCTGCTGAATGTTATGCAGATAGGTAATATGCCATATGAGTCACCCTGTGTAACTGTTGGACAGGAGCAGGTACGATCACATCACATGTGTCACAAGGGGCAGGGTAGCATAACAGTATGCTGCTGTAGGCCGAGGGCCAATAGCATACTACCTACCTAAGACACAATGCACACCCACAAACCCATTACAAACCAAATATGTGAGGTGGAATGAGTGTGCCAGTGAATGGGTGCATGTTATGTACTGGTGTGATTGCTCACCATGACTGTCTGTCTGTCATGGTAGTGTGCGCCCTAGGTGTGAGGCCAGAGACAGATGTGTGAGGTATTGCGATCAAAACATACTACATTGCCAATATGTTGTGCTGTGTTACCCTGTATGTGACTGTGGTGTAGGTAGGGTTATGGCAAGTAAGAGTAGTGTGCATTACCAGTGAAATATGTAACGTGCATTGCATGCAGTGCATGGGTTGATAATGTTCCACATATAGTACCTTGATACAAACCCCAAGTGTGAGGTTGTGGATTAGACCTGAACCAGTGTGCTGACTGCTGGAGTATACTAGTCTGTCGTATGGAGTGTGCCAGTTACTTTTGCACAGTTGTCGGCTGAGCACTGATATCTGGTCATTTACATGTGTATCCCCCAATAGACAGACAGATGCTATATATGGGGGTTAAGTTATATCACTACAGTCAAGTATTATGTGTATTATGTGTGCCATATTTTGATGACATATATTGCTGACATATTTTTCTTTTCCTTTTCAGAGCTATGGTCCACCAGCGAAACCCTGTGTACTCCACTGCGGAGGATGAGGAGATACACCAGAGCCTGGTGCGGGATTTCACAATACTCTTTTCCCGCACCAGCCAGAACCAGCAGGAGAGGGCTGCACTGTGACAAGACCTGGACCGTCGGGTAAATGACATAGGCACACATAACCGGACATATGAGCAGGTACGCCATCACTGCAGTGATTTAATTAGAAATGTCCGTCAGCGTGTGTTGGATATCCACAGGCAACAGCTTGCCACAGGTGGTGGGGTGGCTATACATCCCCCCCTCACCAGACTGGAGGGACTACTCCTAAGTGTTGTGGCTCCAGCCCAACAGCAACAACAGCAGCAGCATACATGCGTAATGATGGAGGCTGGAGCCACCCAGCAGCAGGACTCGGAGCATGCAGGTAACATGCCATATGTATAGTTGACTGTTCTACACACTGTTAGTTTATGCATGTGTGAGGTGTGTCCTTGGTTTGTAGCTGTTATCTTAGTAATTATTGTGCAAGAGTGATATTCTCAATATTAGCAGTAGACCTGTGGAAGCCAACTGTTGTACTACTGAACTGTATCATACTCACAGTATCAATGGCACAGTTGTGGCCACTGACAATAAATGTCTCATTTCTGCAGGTCCCTCTGGTGTAACAGCAAGGCAGCCTATCCATGCTGGTGAGTGTGTAATAACAATACCTTCAACACTCTTGATACTAATAGTAATAATAGGCTGAAGCAGTAGTGCTATGTGTTTGATTGCAGGTGTGTTTGTGTCTGTGTGTTGATATCTCATATACTGAGGAGTGTGCATGTGTGCATGTGTGCATGTGCCCTGTGTGCATGTGTGCATGTGTGCATGTGCCCTGTGTGCATGTGTGCATGTGTGTATCAGTGGTGACATTGTGTACACATTGTAAACTGTGTTTCCTGTCTTACTCCCACAGGTTCTGGTGCTTCTCTGGTATTGTGCAGCAGGGAACCTGAATCAGCTGCCATGGATAGTGATAATGATGATACCTGTGTAATGGCACAGGGAGGTGTGCCAGGGTCCGTCGTTGGTCAGCCAGTTGACAGTACACAGCTGTCGACCCCATCAATGCGCACAGTCATCCTGCCAATACATCCTTTGTCACCAATGTCCCTGGGTGATGGACAGGATACAGTGGGCATTGACCAGGGTAATGTGGTATTGGTGGCACATGCATCCCCACACAGCAGCCATGGCCAGGGTCCTGACATGGTACCACACAGGCAGATGTCCAGGGGTTCTCGTGGGAGCATCCGTGGCACTGCCCCTGTCAGACGTGCCCACAGAGGTCTTTCAACCTCAGCTATGTTTCGGGCTGTAATGCAGGCACAGTCACGTATGGAACAGTACACCAGTTTGTAGTCATCTACGAACCTGTTCAGACAGAGTCCTTCCATGTTGGCCTGTACCTATGTGACATATATAGCATACAAGAGAGGTCCCAGGACCATGCCTTGTGGGATGCCAGTTGTATCTGGTTTGTAGTCTGACATGGCTGCAGCATGTCTGACCAGGTCAGTTCTGTCCTTGAGCTGGTTTGCAACCCATCTACTTGGATAGGGGTTTATAGTTAGGCTGGTGAGCTTATCTGTACTGAACAACTGGGGTATTGTATGGAAGAGTTTAGCAAGGTCCAGATAGGCTGTGTGAACCACATTCCCCACATCAATGGCCTTGGTGCACATTTCACATGAGTCAGACATGTGTAAAGGGCAGGATCTGCCCTATGACAGCCACACTGGGTAGGGTCCAATGTCTGTAGGTACCCAATGTCGTTATTCCTGGGATCCATGATCATCCTCTCCATTACTTTGCCAACCAAGATAGTCGGGGTTGAGGGGTGATAGTTTGAAGTATCCATTCAGGCACCACCTTTGTGGTGAGGGACCACTGTTGCTGTACACTGCTCTTTGGGTACATATCCTGTGGTAAGAATGTGAGTGCGCAGTAGTGCTATTTGGTGTTCCATTCTTCTTACAGTACTTGTTGGACACAACCCAGGGCACAATCTGGTACCATTGATGCTGTGTGGTTTGCTTTGTAGATGCTGGCTGTTACCTCAGCATCTGCAATGTCAAGGGGCCAGCACTCTGCTGGGATAGATATTTGGCAGTTTGGTGCTGATGGGGAGTTTGCAAAGAATCTGTTAGGTTGGATGTTGGCAATGTGTGTGGGTTTGATGTATTGTTTGTGATATTTGAGTACTGCAGAGCATATGTGTGGATTATCACCATGGTTCCTACCATCAGTTAGGACAGCTGTGTGATTATCCTTTGTGTCCTGCACAATTTGTATCATCATAGGTTCATAGGTTCATACTAGGCTATCTGCCCTGGCCATGTTGGAGCATGGACAGACTGTGTGTGTCTTTCGACACTCCTTGCAATGTGCATATTATGCCCATTCGGGGTTTACTTTACTAGATGTGACACAGGGATGGCCCCCAGTGTACACCTACTATCTCCCATGCACATGACCGGATTTCTCTTGTTGTGTATGAGTGTGGAGCTCAGCCTATCATGGACTGGGATTCTGTTCCAGAGTGTAAGGAGCCTCTGGGTTATGGACCTGTCCCTCCAGCACATCCTATTTATCTATGTGTGGAGGTTCAGATATCTCACTGTGGTGTCTCTGCTGGATTTGGAGTTTCTGCAGTGGAGCATGTCCATTCATTCTGGATTGGACATGGCCTTGTACATCAGGCATTCATCGCCTCTGACTGGGCAGTATGAATGTGAATTGGGCTGTGGTTTCTTCAGCCAGGCAGCAGATGACAAATGTTTGGACCCTTTATCCTCTTGGTGAGGTACATTTGGGGTCTTTCTAACTGCTGCAGGTGTCGGGTAAGGTACATCCGAACTGGGGCATTGTTCTCAAGTATGGGCCTGATAAGGGAAGAGTATGGGGGCACAGTGACCTCTCTTGATCTATATGTGCATCCTTTCATATTAAGGTGGGCAATATAGCAGGTCTTCCTGGCCACCTTGGCAATGTGAGTGTCACATAACGGGTTACCATCCACTTGTGTCCCTAGGTCCCTGATTACTTATTCCATACATAATGGATTGCCACCTATGTCATACTTTGTGTGTGCCTTGTTTGGTATTTGTTGAGACATTCATACTCTACAGTGTCTTCAGGAAGGCTGGCTGGGGTTCCTGGGTTTGTGAGGGTGGTCTGTAACAGGCTGCAAACAGGGAAACAGTTTGAGCCACTGTTACATGCCCGTGGATAGTCCATGCTGCTTCTTGCTGTGGTACCAACCTGGGGGTGTGGTTATCCTTGACAATTACTGATAGCCACACTCCTACTGTAGTTTGTTCCATGTTTTGGGGCTGTAGAGCATGGTATAAGGCATAACCTGGTAGTATTTGGGTGCTCTTCTGGGCCATGACCCAGGTTTCTGTTACAGAACCGATATTAACATTCTCCATGCTGAGGTGGATTTGGTCTGCATGCACCTTGCAGTTTAGACTTCTGGCATTGGGTAGCATTACGTCCAGGTTGTTATCCCTTGTGTTACCTATGGTGGTGGGTTTGTGTTTCCAGCCTTACCTATTCAAGGCACAGTGGGGGTGACAACTGCCTTTGCCAGTATCCACACAGCCAGGTGTGCTGGGTGCGTGCCATCCCTAGCAGGTGGAGCATCATGTCTTGCTCGGCATGTCATCCCAGGCTGTCAGCCATTTGTTCCCCTTTGCTAACAGCAATACTTCAGCCAATTATTGTACTTGATCTTGTTGTCTTCATAGTGTGGCATCATGCTTGGTGAGGGTGAGATGTTAGGCAGGGTCTTCATGTTTGCATATACTAGATGGTGTTACATTGTTTAACACATGGCAATCATGCCTCAGGTGGTGCTGCAGGGCTGCTTATGTCGGATGCACATACTATACTACCTGTACATGTTTGAAAGCAGGTTGTGTCATGTTAGGCATCCCTGTTACTATATAAGTGAGTCAGAGAGGGGTATCATTCCCAGGGTTCCTACTGAGCCAGTGTATGTGCTATGCACTGCCTCTTTGCCAAGGCCAGGGCATACTGAGCATGCCTCCTTCTGCCTACTGGGGCAGGCTCAGGTTGTTCCTCCTCCGAGTCATGCTCTGCCTGTGATGGCCTTGGCAATGGTGGGGGGCGGTTTGTCCCGACCCTATACTGGTCCTGCTGCAGCTGTTTTCGCAGAATCATATTATGTAGCATAGCACATACCATGACAATTTGGGTACATGTAGTTGGTGAGTACTGCAAGGCTCCACCAGATGTGTCCAGACACTGGAATTGTGACTTGAGCAGCCCAAACACACGCTCTATTACATTTCGTGTTTGTGCGTGTGCCTCATTATGGCGTTCTTGTTCAGGAGTGTGTGCGTTGCTGATAGGTGTCATCAGCCACGGCTCCAGTGCATATCCAGCATCCCCCACTAAGTGACCATGTGGGATGTCCCCATTGGCAAATGTCTGCTACAGCTGCGTCAAATGCCAGATATGGGAATCATGGTAGCTTCCAGGGCAGCCAGCATACACATTCATTATTATGCCCTGGGCATCACACACGACCTGGCAGTTGATGGAGGGGAAGCCCTTGTGGTTAATTTAGGCCTGGTGCTTTGATGCGTATATGCGTGCAGTCTATTGCACCCACTACCTCAGGGTATTCCGCTATTTGCTGGAAGAGACGCATATTGCTGGCCAATACTTCTTGGGAATTGGGGAAGTATACATGCTCACCGACATGTGCTGACATGGTATCCAGGAACTGGTGCAGTACCCTGGAAGCTGATGCCTGTGATATCCCCATCATATCACCAGTTGGTCTCTGGAAGGTACCTGTTGCTAGTATTCTTAGGCCAACACATACCTTGGTTTCCACTAGGATGGGTTCCCCTCTGTTGGTTCTGTGTGTGAGGTGTGGCCTGCACAGCTCAACAATTTGCTGCAGGAGGTCTCTGTCCACTATATAGCGCTCCACTATCTCCAGCTCATGTAACCCCTGGTAGGTGACCCTGGGCCTGTACACTCTTCTCCTTCTCCTCACTGTGGGTTGTCTGGCAGCATTTGCATTGTCACTACCCTCAGCAAGTCTCCTATGTCTCCTTATAACAGCTATGGCAGCCCCTAGCATGTTTGGTCTGAGTGCAGCTTTTTCAGTTTTCATTTCTAATAGCTTACTCCTGTCTTGCAGTGTCTCTTGAGAGAAACATACTGCAATGCTGTTTGCAGTGTTTTAAGTGCTGGGCTGGGCTAGTATTCTGTCTGTGTAATTGCCTGCTTCTAATTGTTTTCACCTGCAAGCTCTACCAGTATTCCCTGCTAGCTTCCTACTATTTCTTCTGCTTCCTTTTTTCCTCTCTGTTTCCTCAGAGGGGAGCAGCGCGCATACCAGCAAAAACACACTCACAGTGGCTACCACGTGTGCACACATGCTTACACAGACTATAATCTGCTTATTCAGGTTAAAACACGTGCACACCAGTGCAAACAGGTTTATAGATCTTTACACAGGCTCCTACATGCTTACTCTGTCTTACACGCGCGCACTCTGTCTTACTCGCGCCTCCCAGCTTTGCTCCAATGAGCTTGATTTCTTTCTAACATTCCCCCTGTGATGTCACCTATCTCCTACTCTGTTACTCCCCCTTATCTAACTCTTACACTACACGGAATGTGCTCATTTGCTATGTGACAGTGCCATTCATTATCCTAACACTCATTTACATAGGATTGCTTACTAATGCTTAGTTACGTGTCTTACACTCAGCTTCCCCCCTTAGCAACCACTAAACGGTGGCCATGTTGTTTTCGGTCTGCTAGTCCCTGCATTGTAAATCCATGCATTGCAAAAAACCCACATTTGTGGGTTTCAAACCTTTATTTTTATGTCTTATATAGTGCAGCCCATTTGCGCGGGGCTGCGCTGTGTTTAAACCTCTCCGATCGCCGAAAAAAAATAATTTTATTTCATATTTGCATCGGGTTACCGTGCCAATGGCCACATATTTGGACATTGGCATGCTGCCTGATACATATGCACACTTTATTTGGAACTGACATGGCTCCATTGTTTTATTTGCAGAAACGTACTCAGTTGTCAACTGAGTACATTTCTGCACCTAACATGACTCTTACACGGGCTGGTTTCAGCTTCGTGGATCGCTAATCTACCTCATTTGCATACCTTTCGGCTGCAAGTGAGGTAATTAGCATATCCACGCCCTGCCCATGTAAGAGACATTTTAGCTGGTCTCTTACACGGTATTTTGGGCTGTTCCTGGATCGCTATGGCTGCATGGAGTCTTACACGACTCTTAGACTCCGTGCAAGCCATCGTGAATCCTGCCCCATGTTAAATAGGTAATGTAAATGTATCAACAAAAAGTGAATGACTTTAGAAAGGACTGAAAACCAAAAAATACTATAGGTTACCAAGAGCACAAAACATAACTAATAACCAAAATAAGTGCCTCAGCAATTTCAAATCACAAAAGTCAGCAGGTCAAAATAAAACCCCAAATGACTAAAAATGAAGTGTGATTTATTGAGCAAAATACATGTTAAATAGCCAGCCATTTCCATCCATTATATTTGAATCAATTAGTGGAAATGACTGGCTATTTCAAACGCATTTTGATGTGTGTGTGACTTATTCTGAAGAAGCCTCCATTGTGAGATGAAACAGCTCAATAAATTACACTTCATTTTTAGCCATTTGGATTTTTATTTTGAGCTGCTGGCATTTGTGTGTTGCCGCTGCAGAGACACTTCTTTTGGCTATTGAGTGTAGAAAGGACAAAAAGACTATTAGAATTGTAAAAAAAACATGTCCAGTACAATTTTGATTTGTTAATAAAAATATAATTATGTCAGTGGAATAAAATAATATGGAGTTTGTAGCATTCAAGATGGAGTAATTCAGCATTCAAATTCTATTTTTTTTTAATGCTACTAAAGCCAAAGCACTGCTACAATAAAAGCAATAAAACACTATAAACAATGTATTTTTGGCTGGAAATTAAAACCTCTGTCTCAACTAGAAACTACTGAAATGATAAGTCTAAAACATAAACCTTTATTGTCTCTTATATCAGTTCCTTTGTTCTTTTCTGACATTAACTTGAATGTTCTTGGTGTCACATAATAATTTTTGCAGTCATATAATTATACTTTGTCAGAAAGTATGGTTAATAAATAAAAAAAAAGATAAATAAATACTTACAAGAATTAAAGTTTTCTGTTTGAATCAATAGTCCATGCCTATGTCTATAAAATAAAAGTCTTCTGAAATCATTTTCCTGCTTTAAATTTTGTCATGTGAAAGAAATTACCTTTTATTAACTATCTCATGTGAGTTAGATACTAGTTACAAGGTCATAATATTAAGAAAAAATATATTCTACTTGATCTCATATGCTAAGACATTTTTAATGTAGCTATTACAATACTTTCACAGGTTGTAGAACAAAAATATTAATAATGTTTTCTCAGTATTCTCTTAATCTCAAATACAGTAAATCTAGATTTATTATATGTAGAAAGTTACCAGTAAAGTATTTCTATGTATTGTAGAAATTTTAAAAAATGTCTCTTTTTCAATTCTTTTCAGTGTCTTACTTTTTTGAAGACAATTCTCTAGTAGTCTGCTATGCAAATAAACATTTTCAATCAATTCTCCAAAAAAAGACCATTCTTGCTAAATGGTAATTGCAAACGGCTATTTTCCATATCTTAATTGTGCAGTGAGTCCTGCCCTAGCTGTAACAGTGGCAGAGGCACAGGGGATACAGCCATTATTTATTTTATTTATTTATTTTATTTTACATTTGTTGACTGGGATAGTCCGACTGGATGCATGTCCATTTTCAGCGGAGGCCCGGGGAGAAAAGCTCCAAGGGAAAGCAGATACAGCATTACATAATACCAGCATTACATATTACAAACAGACTATTTACAGAGATTACATAAGTAAGCAAGTTAAACAAGTTCCACAGGTTAGAGTTAATCCTGAGCGCAAGTCAGGATTAAATTAAATTACACAGTAAACTGGTTAACAGATTTTTACACATTCTAGAGAGAGTTAGCCAGGCTTGATACATTGACATAGCCAGTTAAGAGACAAATGTTGTTTGAGTCTAGTTTTAAATTGACCTAAGGTGGAAAGTAAGGTAATATCAGCTGGAAGAGAGTTCCAGGATCTACTTACAGAGTTTGCAAAGAGAGAGTCACTGGCTGTGTTATTTATTAATTTTGCTAGTCTGAATTAGTAGTTTGTTAGAGGATCGAAGTGGTCTAGGATTGTTATAGGGGGTGATAATATTTTTAAGTGCAGGAGTATTGTCCCGATTATAGAGGATTTTATAGGCCATAATCAGTTGGTTATACTGGATTAGGCTGGGTAGTTCAAGCCACCCAAGCTGATTCAGATTGATGCAATGATGTGTCCTAAAAGGCAGCCCAGTGGCAAACCTGGCAATGTGGTTGTAGCAAATTGAGAGTTTGTTAAGGACAGTCTTGTTTAAATTCGAGAGTAGAGGGGATGCATACAGAAGGGTTGAAAGAAGGTGAGAGCGAGCTATGGCAATTTTAGCTGGAGGGGTTAGGAAGGCTTTTATTCTGTAAAGTGACCCTAGGTTTTTATTGATGGTTTTCATAGTTTGGTTAACATATAGGTCGAATTTTAGATTATTGTCTATGATGACACCTAATAGTTTTGTAGAGGGGTCAGGGGGGATTATTGTGACATCATTTGAATTTATGGTAAAGTGAAAGCGGTAGACCTACGTGTTGGTGAAAATAACAGCATTTTAGTTTTTTTGGGATTTAGGATCAGACGACGTTCAGAAAGCCAGTTTTCTATTGTATTAAAGGTGGTCTGGGTAGCTGACCATAACTCTATTGGAGATGTGGTTGAGCAAATCAGAGTAGAGTCATCAGCATATTGGATACAGCTGACTTTTGGGATGACAGTATAAATGTCGTTAATGAAGATGGAGAACAGCAAGGGCCCTAGTATAGAGCCTTGTGCACCACCTGTGGTACTCCAAGGGTGTTAGGTAGAAGGTTAGAGAGTTTGTTCTGCCAGAGGACAAATTGCTGTCGACCATTCAGGTAGGATTGAAACCACTGAAGGGCTCTAGTATCTAGACAGAATGTTTGCAGGGTGTGGATTAAAAGTTGGTGATCAACCATATCGAATGGCTTGGAAAGATCCAGGAAGAGGGCCGAGAATATATAATTATTGTTGCGATTATGGTTTATGGTGTTGGTAAAGGCTAGGAGGGCTGAAGTAGTGCTGTGATGAGGACGGAAACCATGCTGAATGTCTGCCATAAGGTGTTTCTGGATTAGGTGGTGCATGAGTTGTCTATGAATACATTTTTCCATAATCTTTGCAAGTGGAGAGAGTATAGCTATTGGAGAATTCAGTAGAGCTGCCTCCTTTGTAAAGTGGGATTACGTAGGGTATTTTCCAGATGGTGGGAATTTTTAGCTTCTACTATGGTTCGATTGATTCGTATTGAGATGGGGTAAGCAATAATATCAGCTGATTTTTGTAGGTACTCGGCAGGGAGTTGATCAGCAGAAAGTGTAGTGGATTTTAATTTTTTGATCACGGTATGGATAAGTGAAGTGGCAACTGGTTGGAAGCTGAATGCGAGTAGGTTTCTAGGGGTGCTACTTTCAGGACCAGGGGAGCTAGGAGGTAGTTGGCTAACTAGGGCTTGAACTGTCTCAGTAAAACTGTCAGAAACATCTTCAGGGGTATTACACTAAAGACATCGGAGGGCTTTGACTCCAACAAAAACACATTATCCCGGTCCCCTTCAGTAAACACATCACACCAAATGACATTTGATGACCTTTATTAAACTTTCATAAATATAACTTTATTGACCAATATTTTAATTTAACACGACATAAACATTCATATAACTGTTAACTAGTGCAAGGTGACCTCACTCACCCTGATGAAATAAGCAGTGTCCTTACTTTCGCTCGCTTTTGCTACTTAGAAAGCAGCATCCCGTCACTCACTTTCATTTTCCACATATTGAATTAAACATCCAACCAAATAAGCAGCATCCTTACCTCCGCTATCAAGTAGCATTCAACTCTTCACTTTTATTCTCCAACTCACTGAAGTGAACAAACAACACCAAATGGGCAACAGAAGAGGGACAAGCCTGCCCCTCTTCTCTGCCAATCAGCCTGACCAGGCAGTCCCCCCTCACTACAAAACTTTCAACAAACCCTCAAAAACAGACCCAACTATACACTGAAAAGGTTATACACTAAATAGGTTAAAGCTAAACATCATTCGGTGTACTCTATCCTCTCTGAGCCAAACTGGAACCCTGTTATTAGCATCCCAAAACCCTATCATATAAATACCCAAATGGCTGGTTACCTAAGCATCTGAAATTAAACCAATGATTTTTCTCCAACCCATACCCTTGTATAACCTCTGTAAATCAAATAACTCCTCATTTATCCTATACACCCTGGTAACGTTCTATTTATTCCCAGGTGATTACCTGCTAAATGCACCACCAAAATATTAAAGAGCCCAATGCCATCCGAAACAAAACAAGCCCAAATGCATGCCATCCTGCCTAACTGCAGTATTCTTTTGCCACTGAAAAGATAATAAAGACCAACATGAGATTTTCTCTTCTAAAAGGTCAATATAATAGTAATTCAGCCACCATACCCACTATCTATTACAGGCAAAAACATCTGATGACCAACATAGCATTTGCTGACCAATGAATCACTCTCTTAATGACTTCAATACATCCATAAAATAAATGCCCCCCCAGACTGTAACCCAATGAACTTCAAATTACTAATGCAACCCTCTCAACAAAACTTGTCCATAGCCATAGTCTGTCAATCTTCACACTATCAAACCTACCCCAGCCCTTCAAACATATGAACCGCCATCCACGATTTAGTAAAGTCACAACATACCCCTATCACCTGTGCAACTATACTAATAGGAGTGAAATCCACCTTGACCAACTGAAAAGCCTTACCTTGCTCCCAAGCCTAAACAAAATTTAACAAAATCTTATGATGCCCTGCCATAAACGTTCTTATTAAAAGCTGCCCTGGAATCCTGTACTACATCTGATCATTCTGAGCCAACCTGACACACCTCACCTAAAAGCGGCAGGGGCTTGTACCACCTCCCTATTGTCTAAATGAAAATTAGCAGTTTTACCCACAACTTCTCCTACTAAATCTTTGATACCAGACAAACTGAAACTAACTACAAACAGTAACACCCCCCCAAACATTCTTCCAAATATGCAAAATTGAACAGCTCAAAGAGTTCCATGACATCCTTAATCCACCCCTGTCATGAAATTTCATACTTCAATATTTTTGTTGTTGTTATTATTATTATTATTATTATTATTATTATTACCTTCACATCTGTTAAATCAAACAAACCATGGCCTGCATCCACTAGCAACCTCAGAAACATAATGCCTTGCTTGGGACTTCAAACTTCTGCTTAAACAATGGAGCCCTATTCCTCACACATCCCCAACATGCACACATACATTGCAATGCTCTGTCAAACCCTTCACCTAGTTTTAACAAAGTCATCCAGTTAATGCACCTCCTTATGAGTGCCTGCCCACTGCTAACAAATCCAATGGAAAACAGTGCTACCTCTCAAAATGGTACAGGCCAACATGCAACCCATCCACACAGCCTTGCCACAGGAAAATTAAATACATCTACCATGTCCCAAGAAATCTGATCCAACCCCACAGTATTGTGACTCCACCCCACCTATGTACAACCCCAAACTCCCATAAACAGTCCCCAAACCTGCTTCACCCTGCCTCAAACATACCTTGTGTTCACTTGCCCCACACTACTCCCAAACTGCTCCAACTCTGACATACCTTAATGAGGACCTAATAAAATAGGATTAACTGTGAACTCATTGAGCTACGAACCCAAGTACATTACGACTACACCCTACAGATAAAGGATAACTTAAATATTTCAAATCACTGGGCCACCTCATGATTTCCGTATGAAATCAAATACCTAACTATATGGGCCAAGTTAACTTATTTCATAGAAACAGCCTTAGGAGCATTTCTATCAGCAAGCAATACAAGAATATCCCCACAAACTCACTCCTACATAAATTAAAAGTTTAAACAAAACTACATATTTATCCACTAAACAGTGCGGCCTTGACAGCTCCTCACATGTGCTGCTTTGTTCTACAAGGGGCTATAAAAGCACATGTGTAACAACAATGAAACCCAAAATGCTTAAAAATCAAAAAAGTAGAGTAGAATACACCTATAACATCACATACTTGCCAAGTGTACCAAATTTCAAGGAACATTCCTTATTTGGGATCTTAAAAGTTCATGTTCCTCAAAGTTCTACCTTAAAAGAGTGTCACACATTTAACTGACCTCAGTGGTAAATGGAACAGCATCATATTATTTCCTTAACGACCATTCTATAAGTACAAATATCACATTTAATCATCCTATGCTTCTTAGTTACACTTGTTAGAAAGCCTTTAGTAAGTGTTCCCCATGTTGTCCATTTATTCCACGTTATGCGAAGCAGTATTCCTCATTTTGGAGACAGTCTTCCTGACAAAAGGCTGATTACCTGATTTTTCCATAAATTCCCTACTTATTTTTGCCATACCTTCCCTACCTCCAAAGATGTGCAAAACATTACAAAGAAGGTCAGTTTCAGTTGATCACAACAAAGAAATAATGTGCTTCTCAAAGTAACATATCTTCAGTTGCAAAATTATCAGGCCATTCAATGCATGTTGACAGTTAAAAATATAGATGTACTGTAATTACTTTTCAGAGAAGGGTACTTACACAGCAATACATACAGATAACATCCAAATATAAATGTAAAGCTAGACACCTAGTTAAAGTTTGCATTTTTGAACCATACAGTTAGTCTGTACGAGTTTTAACTCATCTTTCGTTTTCACTCAAGTTCCAACCTTCTGTTTCTCATAATACAAAACAGCAGTCTTGCTTATGACTGTAGCCATTGCTTTCTTATGGTAACTCAGTCTGTTTGGGCTCTAGAAGGAATTTAATAAGATAATATTGTTAAGCAACTTATCTATCTATGAAATTGCTTCTTTCTTACGTATGCAACTCCCACGTGCTGAGGTATTCAATAAAAGTTTATATACACAAGTAAAACATACCCCATCCTTGAATTTGACATTAAAATTATTTTACATTCTTCAAATGCCCCTGCTTTCAGACAATAAGAAATGGGTAAAGTTATATGGTATAAGGCAGAGAATAAAACATACATTTCAAACAAAGCTTTGCAGCTTGCTACCAGCACCCATTAAATGTGGCTAACTAAAAACATCCTTCCATTCTACCCTGCGGGGACAATTTAGAAAGTACTGCTGTGACCCACCCCCAATCAAAGATGGGAATTAAACCCTTTAACTCATGTCTATGAGGCAAATACAGTACCCCCATGCCAATTCCTGAACATCAGAATTAAGCTCCCTGTCAGGTCTGGGACTCAAATCAGGAAACCCTCTAAAGTTTGATGAAGAACAGACCTAAAATATGAGAGAAAATCTGCCCATTATGCAATGCCTGCATAGTAGCCAGGTCTGTTTACTGCAAATATCCATAATTTTGTGTGCAAGCACACCTCTCAACCACCTAGAATAATAAATCTGGACAAAGCCACAAACCATGGGTGGACAATGATTGTTCATTATTTGATCAGTGCTCTTTCCCAGTATACAAATTTAAATAAATAAATGCAAGTATAGAGAAGAGAAAATGACCAATGACTGCAATTATGTATTTTCCTTGCCTTTATGTTTGTGTGAATTCACTATAAGTAGCCGATGGAGTGGGGCCACAGCCCCCCCCCCCACACACACACACGCACACACATGCACACAGGGTGTAGACGAGATCATGTTCCTTTGCAAAAACATTTATTTTATTATTTTGAGTTTTTTTGCATTTCAGTGATCTGTATAGTACCATCACTTCTGATGATTTGTTCACTAGGATGTACCATGTGTATGGTCTGACTATCTACTGTCGACATGATAACTTTTCCCAAGGTAAATCTCAAGGTCTCAGGAATTAAGGAGAAAATGTCATGGTTACTCAAGTCAAAGACCATTATTCCATATTTTCAATGACTTTCTCATTATTATCACTGTCTCTGTATTTTAGAATTACTGGTAGCTATAAGAACCTACATATTGACGGTGATTGTATATACAACTGGAAGGGAAATGCCTCTTTAATCCACACGCAACACTTTTGGTTGCCTAGTTAATTCTTCCCACACATGGTTTTCCAAATGAAACATTAGGCTAGGCCTGGTCTTCCTTGGGAGGCAAGGACAAAATGTGGGTACTTACATAACTGAAATGGTCTTGTGGCTTAGTTGCCTTGTAACTCCTATGATCCTATGATTTTGTTTTCCTGAACAGTTAAAATGATAACTGTAATGAACAGCTTTGTGAAAGATAAAGATAGCAGAAAAAGTAATATGACAAGAAGGTGTACACTTCAGCAACTCTGAATTATAACGCTATTTATAAACGGTCCCATATACCCAAGTAACAGGGTAAGATATAAAAGGAAACTAAAGACCTGATTCAGTCTTAACTGATATGAGCTTGGAAGACAAAATCAGTAACTAACTCAACCTGTTGATAAGACCTGGCAGCACATAATGATACAAAATGTATACATGATATGCATGTCTCACTCCAAGTGACAGTGACTGAATGATATGCTGATGTCTCACTCTGAGCGACAGTGACTGAATGATATGCTGATGTCTCACTCTGAGTGACACTGATTGGATCTGTTTTAGGAAGGCATGATTGGCTACACACTCATTCATTCTCTGAGCATGTTACAAGAATGATATGCAGTGCTGCACTGGGTCTTTCAATTCTCTTTGTTCATCCTTTCCTGTAGCCTTTAATGACTTTGTGAAAGAGGACAACAATACAAGATGTCAAAAGACACTTTCTTTTCTAGATCCCTAAATACAGCAGAAGCTACCATTGCAAGGCATGGCCCTTTTACTGGTAAAAGATAAGACAATAATATGGCAAAATACAATATCAATGAAAAACAAAAGACACATGAAGAAAGGTAAACAGCAACATCCACAGCATTTCATACCAACATGGTATTACTACCATAAAAAATAACAACAGCATCCATTACAACCTATCATCTAACTCTTATAAATAGTTGTTTAGTTTACCATTTTACCACTTTAAAACTGACTGATTTTAAGCATATTCAGTTACTTTGTTCAGAGAGGAAAAGCAAACAGGTTGCTCAAGCCATTTTAACTTAGTCAAAGTTAATCCTGATTTCCCACTGATAACTACTGTACAGGCTAGCATCTTAGCCACCTCCTATAACAGAATGTGGAAGATGTTTGCCCAAGCTTCTTTCTTGTTCCAAAAATGGGATGCCAAATAGAGCCATATACAAACTTCACTAATCTAAAACAGTTAAAAAAGGAATTCAAGATATTGACTGCAGAATTTAAATACCTCTATTGATGTCCATAGGTAAGTATTAGGCTAGCTGCCCTTGCAGGGCATTTTTTAATTTCCCTTCAAAGCTGATAATCCTGTAACTTGTGTCTGTGAGGCAAACACATTAATCATTATCCCAACCCACAACCTATTTATGTAGTTATTGGGCTTGCTGTACAGGGAACCTAGCCAAAATTACCAGTTATCTCAAAGCAATATCTGATTAAGTGACTTGTTTAAGGTCACACAGTAGGTGTATGAGGGCTATGGGAATTAAACCCTGATATAGGATATACAGCTCACAGCCTTAACCCTCTGCACCGACTGCACACCCAAAATTGCCCCTACTCTTTGCAAGTCTCACTGAAAATGTTTGTGAGTTGGCCTTTGTGGCAGAGCTTCTGCAGTATTGGGGTCAAAGGTAATGACCGCAGGCTATTGTACAAAAACAGAATTCTCAGTGAAAATGTTTGGGAGTTGGATCTTGTGAAAGAGCTTCTGCAGTAACTAGGTCAGATGTAGTTACCACTGGCTATAGCACAAAGACAAAATTCTCAGTGAAAATGTTTAGCAGTTAGTGCTTGGGGCAAAGCTACTGCATTATGGGAGATGTAGTGACCACAGGCAATTGTACAGAGACAGAATTCCCAGTGAAAATGTTTGGGAGTTGGCCCTTGAGGCAGAGCTTCTGCAGTATCTGGGTTGGATGAAGTTACCACAAGGTCTGCACTGTGAGGAAGTTCATGGCTGAAGGAAAGAAAATAAAACAGTGACATATTAAATTTTATTGAAAGGACAAGAAGTATGATGCAGCTTCTTTTAATCTCATTATTTAAGCAGTTACTTGCATACTTTTTTTTTAAATTTCACACAGCTTTAATGAAATAAACTAACTTTTCTTGCATTCTTCTCTGGAAGAATAGCAACATTTTCCAAGTCTGTTACATTCTCTTCCAGTTTTAAATGGAAAATTCCATTCATTAATAGTTGTTTCTTTGCTGTGGGAAGTTCCACTAGGAAACACAGACATATAAGCAGAGACATGACAAGATTCAATAAAGCCTACACTAAGTGTACATGATATGTATGCTAGAACATTCTTATCACATTTGTTTGTGCTTTCTAGTCACTCATAAAGATTACACTAAGTGTAAATGTAGTCTACAGTTTGTGGTAACCTTTCTGAATCACTGTTAATATGTAAAGCTACAAGAATATCAGTAGAAAAACTAAAATTAGGAGGAAGAAGGTGTGATCTATGTCTGTGCTGTCTGTTCGCTCAGTTATACTTGGTGCAGGTGTTATTGAATCCCAGGATGTTGTTTAGTGTAGTAAGCTTTTAGTAATTAGTTTGGATAAATTTTGGCTATACCCCCTTAAAATATGGTCATGGCTTAATTACTGTCTTAAGTGAATAATAATTTTAATTGAAAGTTTCTGTATAAGCAGGAGGTGTTTGATTGATATTTGTTCTGATGAAGTAAGTCTCTGTGGTATTTTTGGGAGATGAAAGCGCTAAACTTTGTGATTGGAATGTGGTCATTTAATTTTGAATAAACAGGTTTTTTGTTCCGATACTTCATGTTGTGATCTTGCACATGCCAACTCCCTCAACGAATGCTACTTTTGTTGGCTTCCAAGACTTATTATCTCAACAAAGTGATTTTACAACATGCCATGACCTGACCTAACTGTGTGTGTGTGTGTGTGTGTGTGTGTGTGTGTGTGTGTGTGTGTGTGTGTGTGTGTGTGTGTGTGTGTGTTGGGGAGGTGATGAAAGGAGAAGTTTAAACTAAATTTATCTGCAATTTTTTGCCTAAGTCTGGATTTATTTGGATGGTTTGATTATGCACCAAGTCAGTACTGTAATAAGCATTATTTTTAAAGTTCCTGTTAACAGATGTAAATTGTTTTTAACAGTGGTGGCAATTTTCAGGTCATACTTGGCTTAAGTAAATTTAATTTTGGTTAATTTCTTAAGTTCTGTTTTGGAGAGTGAGTTTCTTGGTTTGTTTTCTTTTATTATATTGCATGCTTATAGGAAGGTTCCTCTATAGGGGTTAGTGTTACACGTGACACTGCATTACTGTATACTTATACTTTCTTCCCAATGCAGTCTGTGAGAAGTGAATAGAAGCATTCTGAAAAAGCCATGATATAGGATACTAGATCCTTGAGTGGAAGGGGACAGAAATAGCAGTAGATTATCAATAAGCTTATATCTGAGAAATTCCTGAAGACAGCAGACATTGTGGGCACTTCACATTGGGTCTGTATGGTAAATGCTACTGAAAGTTGGTCACTGATTTGGCAACTATAGGTACGGAGCATAATAGTGCGATATTTGTGAGGACCAGTTCCAGTAAATTTGGACTCCTAGTAGTGGAGTATACAGTCTTATTTAAAGAGTTTGAATTTTGTTTGTTTTTTCATTTTGCATTTATGAAACACAGGCTATTCTGAGTGTACTTATTTATAGTTGTATAGTTCTTCCAGTATATGGTGGGACAGTTGAAGTCCCCAAGGTAACAGGATTTGGGTTCAATGGTAAGATCTTGGATTATGGATATAATACAGTGGCTCGATAGTTGAACAGTATGTCATAAGCCACACTATTTATACTTATCAGGATATGGATGAGTTCAAGGTCATTGGCTTGTTGCATGAAGCTATATGTTCTGGAATTGTGAATGAACATGGTTATGCCTCCTGTTAGTGATATCCATTGCATCCTGGTATAGGGGATGTGTTTTTGTAGCACCTGAATCAAGCTTTAGTGATAACACTAATACCTACTTTTGCTTGATAACTGATATTTGTTGATGAGCAGATAAAACATTACTTTGATCTGGTCTGTGTTTGCAGTGCTTTTCTACC
>NC_056739.1:1445571114-1445613614 GCF_019279795.1 Protopterus annectens | reverse complement strand
AGGAAAACATCCTGTGACTACCCACAAGGCTGGCACAGCTCCTGGTATTGCACTATACTGTAAAACAATGTCTCCAAGAGCCACAAATTCAATATCATGTGGAATCTCCCAACCCATCATAGTAATGGGAGTAGCCCTAACACTGCCCCTTGCCCCGATGCTAACTCTGCCTCTAACCTTTAACAAATACTTCTTATAACACTGCCACTATTCAGAAGAATGTCAGGCTATTGTCATGAGGGGAATTGGTGTGATGATCAGGAAAGGAAATTTTCCTTTCTTGATCTTTTGTTGTTTCGATATTTAGGGTATTCAGTATTATGTAGTTTTGAACTTCTTAATGTCACTGTTTTATGTTTGATATTATATACATTTGATCATACATAATTCAATCATATATAGGTTCATAGGTTGGTACTAGGCTATCGGCCCTAGGGCCAATACAAGCCTAGCCATAACAATTCCCTGGCTATTTCTTCCCACACTGTTTACTTCCCCATAGGCAATGTTACACAAGTATTGCCATAATATATAATGCTAAGCTTACATTAAATAAATCTATGCCAAATTGTGACAAATGGAATCCATCAGTCTCAAACTATAATGAGTCTTTATCCACAAACCGTCAGTGTTTAATTATACTGAGCCTCAAAAGCTGGCCACTCTTTTTACCCCATAATTGTGAATTTTCTGGCAGTCTCAATAGCAGATGGAACTATCACCTCATGCTAAAGCAGTCAGAGAATGATAGCTGACCATGCAATGACAGTTTCTGGAAGAAAGCTGTACAGTATTGTCAACTCACAAATTATGACGGACAACAATTATTTTTTAAGGATGATACCAGAATCATTGCCAATAACATAAATCATTAAAATAAAAGGAGCACAATCTGATGCAACAGTTATTCTGCTGCGACTAACAATTTACATATGTTTAGGCCTGGAACACACAATTTCAAAGGCTGATGGATCCAAACCTAAGTTGGAACCATTGGACTGAACTGCATCCATTGATAAGTCTCAGGACAAAGCAAAACAAGAGTAGTGTTCTGGGTAGGGGCCAATCTCAGCTCCTCCTTATGTAGACTCTGTCCATGCCACACCCCTTTCACCTTCCCACTGTTGTAAGAAGAGACAAAAGCTTCTGCCAGCAAAAATTCCTTTGTTTCCTTAAGGAAGGGGCACACCTATTTTAAAGTAAAGCCCTCTTATAAGTAAATCATTCACAGTGTTCCTATGGTTCATCAGTTAACTCTTCATGTCATGTTTTGTACACCCTAAAAAAATACAAAACATCAACTTTCTAGTTAGAAATTTAAAGTGAAAATGTTCTTGTGTTAATGTATTCAAATGTGCTCCCTCTCTGGTTCATGTTCAAATATAAGAAAGTATTGTGATATTTTTTTCTATAATTAAACTTACAAAGTGACATCCAAGTAGTGCATTTTGCCTAGGAATTTATCTAATTCTCTTTCACATCATACATCCAGAGAATAATATGTCACGAATAATACTGGCATATCCAATTATTTCATCAAAAAATGCTTTGCTAAGCAATGTACCATAATGTGTTATGTTTCCACTAACCCATACAGGAAAATACCTGTGTAACTAAACTGTATATCCCATGGGAAAAAAAAAAAACAAAACCTTGTTTGCTAAAAGATTCGTATAACGACATTTTTCTAAATACAAGATTTTTGTTTGTTTAGCATCTTCTACTTCAGTCTCTGTGCAGCTATCACAAGAATATGAGCAACTGAACCTAATGGTAACCCTTTCTTATTCCTTAATTTGTAAATTTAGTTTAATTTAGTTTTTTAATTTATTATTTTTCTTGCTAACATTTCTAAACTGACATTGCTCAAACAACAACACAGTAATTCAACTGAACAGTACAATAACATACCCCAACACAGGTTAGTATATTTTCCAACATACTCATGAATCCCAGCTGTTATAAACAGCATTGGTAGTGTGTCATTATTGTAAATTCATAAACAGAATTACACTTTAGTCTCTGTACATATTCACTGTAGTGAATGGAACAGAGTCAGGCTTTGGTAAGATATTATACACATTACTAATATTGTCAATATTGCTAATATCCAAGCAAATGAAACAAGCTTTCCCTTAAATGTTCATCTATATCCATCATTTGTGACTGATCAAGAATTATATCATCTATGTTATATCTTTCCACTTTGAGGACAGATGTAGTCCGGAAATGACTGAAATCTGTAGACGTAATTCCTTCTGGTTGATGCTCAAGTTCGCTCTGTACAAATTTTCCCCTAGCACCCAAGTCTTAGCCTCGAGGGGAATACCTCTGTATGACTCTATCTGCTTCTTTTCATAACTTCCTGGCACCTTTACTGGCCCAGACTATGTAATATTCATCAACATTTACATCTGTACAGGCCTGACAGCAAACAGATTCAATAAACCTCTGCTCACAAGCCTCAGTTGTTGCCAGTACCTGCCATATATTAGGCTATGCTGGTGAAATTTAGATTATTAATTTAACAACTCGGAGAAGTAAAGTGCTCCTCATAATGTTTTTCAGACCCAACTCTGCACACAAGAGCAAGGGCAAATGTATAGATTTAGAGACTATCATAACCTGACATCCTTCGTCTGTCCTTCCTTATATCAAGTCAGTGTTTACTATTATATGCTAAACATGTTCCTTTGTCATGCTGCAACATTTGTGGGGTCTTTTTTTAGTTAACAGACTATGAAGAATGCTCTTGCTTTTACATGTGGCTACAGTCTAGTTGTAATGAGAGCTTCAGGCATGCTAAATGTATGCATTCAAAGCACCACCACTTTCTCTTCCAATGTAAGAATATATTCTCACACTGCCATCTACCTCACCAAAGTGTATGGAGTAGTAAAACTGTATAATTAATTCTGCTGGGCTATGAGTAATAAACAATATGAAATGGAGGGCAGATGTGAAAATAATGGAAATGCTGTAGGTACTCTTTATCAGATGAGTGAAGGAATAAACAAAATCCTGAGTCACATGGAAAAAGGAGATATAAGAAGAGGAATCAACTAGTCTAGCTAAACAGAGAAAATATCAACATAAGACAAGTGAAGAATGAAAAGAAGAAAACAAACAAAAAAAAGCTGGGAGAAGATGAAAATATTTTGCACTTGTGCTAAAAAATAAAAGCTAAAAAAATATCTGACAGACAAGGCAGTCCTAGGAAAAGTAATGGCCATGGCTGGATGAGGAACTGTCAGAGGAAATTCATGATATAGACTGAGGGATGTCAAATAGTTTGATACAGCAAGTTTGGTCTTTTTTTTTGGAGGGGAGATAACACTTTAAATATAAGATTACTGGATGCAGACAGGTTTTTTTTCCTTGTTTCCTTTTACTAGATGTGTCAGTAGCTAGAGTATAGATTCAGGACAAAGCAACCACCCAAGGATACCACACAGATCCAACAAAACATAATTTAGAGAATTTTCAATGCAAGTAGTTATCTGTAAGTAAAAAAGTTGGAACTCAGATTTATGAAGACTAGATTGCTGAATTCTGGATTATCATAGTATTTCAGCAATCAATAGGATCAACACTGAGGTGAACTGCTACTGCAAAAAAAAAAAAACACTCAAGACTAAAAAAAAACAGAAAATTCCAGCAGCTAGAAATGCTGAGCAGATATGTGATAATTTATTTCAGAAGCAGTAAAACCACAAAGCTTTCAAGCCAATGGCCTTCTTCAGTGTGTAAGTAACAACTTCCATATTCACATCTTCATTAATACAAATTCAAGATAAAACCATAGGTTCATAGGTGTGAATTAGGCTAATGGCCCTGGGGCCTTTACAAGCCTAGCCATAGGATTACCCTGGCATAGTGCAACCTGACCTTATTTCCCAGTGCCGCTGTCAAGTAGAGCCATTGGAGTTATCCCTGGGGTGAATTTTCCATTTTCCCATCCACTCATCAAGATTTCTCTTGAAGAGGGTCAGCAAGGTGCTCTGTTTGACATGCATGGGAAGTCTGCTCCATAGCATGGGCAGTCTCTGGGTTATGAACCTGTCCCTCCAGCATGTTCTGTTAATTGTGGTAATGAGGTTGAGATCTCTAGAGCATGTGGTGCAGAGGGATTGGGATTTAATTTAGATGTAGCATTTTTAAAAGAGCTGGGTCAGACATGGCTTTGTAAGTCAAGTAGAGATCGCCTCTAAGTAGGTGATATGAGACAGAGAATAGTTGGAGTTTTTTGAGTTTGTCCATATAGGACAAGCGTTTAAGGCCTAGGATCCTCTTTGTGAGGTACTTTTGCGGCCTCTCCAGTTGTTGCAGATGTCTAGTGAGGTACATGCCAAATGGGGAATTGTACTCGATGATTGGCCTAACGAGGGAAGAGTAGAGGGAGACAATGACCTCTTTTTTCCTGGATGCAAAACCCTTAGTAATGAGATGTGCCACATGAAGGACTTTCTGACCACAGTGGCAATGTGGTGGTCAAAAGAGAGGTTGCTGTAAACCTGTGTTCCCAGATCTCTTATAATGCCTTCTGTGTTCAGTGGACTACCATCAATGTGGTAATTCATGGGAAATGGGTTTTTCTCAAAGGGGAAGACGACACACTTTTTGGCATTAAGCATAAAGTCATGGTTCTGACATCAGTCAGTCTCAGTGAAGCCATTCTGTAGGATATCAACATCACTTGGGGAGTTAATAATAGCTCCATGTAACACAGCCCCAGCCACAAAATAGAATCAATTAATTATTTAAATATAAACTGGATAAAAAAATCTAAATTTAAAAATACTATAAGAATACCATAAAAATATTCTACGTAGGCTAAAACATTACAAAATATAACACATTAATAGTATTCCAATACATTCTGATCATCAATTAAGCATAAAATAACATTAGATCAAAAAACTGCTCAAGGCTTGGAAAATACGAAACCACTGACTAGCGTAACTTCCACTTTATTCAACGCTTTCATAAAAAACTTCTTCAGAACCAAAAGGAATGTTACATCAAGCATTCATTTAAATACTGCACACAATTAAAATCAATTAATCAATTACATAGAGTAAAAACATAATTAAAGAGCCCTTTACAAAAAGCAAAATCTTCATTCATCATTATGCACTATAGAATAGGCATAATTGAGTACATTACAATAACAAACATTATAAAATATATGCTTCATGATCTTTTAAGAAACATTTAATATTGATGGCTTCACTTAACCCAGGAAAATGATCCGCCTGTAGTTTAATTTGCCATCTAGCCTCTCTTTGAGCCAAAAAATCCTGTGATCACCCCCCCTGATGTCAGGTTCACAGTGTTCCAGGATAGAAAACAAAATTTTTTAAAACCAATACATTCAACACTATGTTTATAAAATATTTGTTTTTTGTCCTTTTTTCTAATATTATACATATGCTCCTTCATTCTAACATTTAATGTTCTAGTAGTCATACCAATATAAAATGATGAGCATTTGTCACACACTGCAATATAAACAACTCCTTTTGTTTTGCAACAAAAACTACCAGGGACCCCTATGGTATAAAGTATGTGAGGAAGCTGAATATAGGGACCTTCTAAAATAAACCTACATACGGAACAGTCATGACACTTGTGCATACCCCTGTTGATATGCCCCTTTTTTATGCTACATGTGCTTCTATCTCTCCCCTTTTCAAATGCTCCTTTCAGACTATGTTCATTCCTATAAACAAACTTTGGTTTCCCCTTAATAGCTGCCATTAAATCAGCATTTCCTTTGAGGATCTTCCAATTATTGTTTATAATATTACGTATGCCTATATTGTCAACACTCATATTCATACTGAAACATAAAATTTCAGTATACTTTCCAGTTTCCTTAACTTGGAGTGTTGGCCTATTTTTCAAAATGGGTGGATACAAGGTTGCACGTTGCTTAGAGATGTCATCAGCTGCTTCCCTTAACAAACTCTTACTGTACCCCCTCTCCAAAAACAATTGTATGATGAATCCAAGCTCATTAATAAATGTGTCATCAACACTCGTTATCCTGCTAGCTCGTATGAATTGGCTTTCAGGTATATTATTCAGCATGAATTTCGGATTCAAGGTAATTTATTACAAAAGATTTATAGATGATTTAATTTTTATTTTATATGGAGGGGTTCGAGAAATGCAGTTATTTTGTAATAAGTTGAATGAAGTTTCTGACTTCTTGAAGTTTGTTGTGGGATGTTATGGAAATTCCATTAACTTTTTGGATGTAACTCTGACATGGAATGCATTGGGAGAAAACTTTACTAGCAGTATTTTTCGTAAAGAAACTTTCAAGAATAATTATTTACATGCAACTAGTCAACATCCGAAATTCATGCTGAATAATATACCTAAAAGCCAATTCATACGAGCTAGCAGGATAACGAGTGTTGATGAGACATTTATTAATGAGCTTGAATTCATCATACAATTGTTTTTGGAGTGGAGGTACAGTGAGAGCTTGTTAAGGGAAGCAGCTGATGACATCTCTAAGCAACGTGCAACCTTGTATCCACCCATTTTGAAAAATAGGCCAACACTCCAAGTTAAGGAAACTGGAAAGTATACTGAAATTTTATGTTTCAGTATGAACATGAGTGTTGACAATATAGGCATGCGTAATATTATAAACAATAATTGGAAGATCCTCGAAGGAAATGCTGATTTAATGGCAGCCGTTAAGGGGAAACCGAAGTTTGTTTATAGGAATGAACATAGTCTGAAAGGAGCATTTGAAAAGGGGAGAGATAGAAGCACATGTAGCATTAAAAAGGGGCATATCAACAGGGGTATGCACAAGTGTCATGATTGTTCCGTCTGTAGGTTTATTTTAGAAGGTCCCTACATTCAGCTTCCTCACATACTTTATACCATAGGGGTCCCTGGTAGTTTTTGTTGCAAAACAAAAGGAGTTGTTTATATTGCAGTGTGTGACAAATGCTCATCATTTTATATTGGTATGACTACTAGAAAATTAAATTGTTAGAATGAAGGAGCATATGTATAATATTAAAAAAAAGGACAAAAAACAAATATTTTATAAACATAGTGTTGAATGTATTGGTTTTAAAAAAATGTTTGTTTTCTATCCTGGAACACTGTGAACCTGACATCAGGGGGTGATTACAGGAATTTTTTGGCTCAAAGAGAGGCTAGATGGCAAATTAAACTACAGGCGGATCATTTTCCTGGGTTAAATGAAGTCATCAATATTTAATGTTTCTTAAAAGATCGTGAAGCATATGTTTTATAATGTTTGTTATTGTAATGTACTCAGTTATGCCTATTCTATAGTGCATAATGATGATTGAAGAGTTTGCTTTTTGTAAAGGGCTCTTTAATTATGTTTTTACACTGTGTAATTGATTAATTGATTTTAATTGTGTGCAGTATTTAAATGAATGCTTGATGTAACATTCCTTTTGGTTCTGAAGAAGTTTTTTACGAAAGCCTTGAATAAAGTGGAAGTTACGCCAGTCCGTGGTTTCGTATTTTCCAAGCCTTGAGCAATTTTTTGATATATTTTTTTGTTCAGCTGCTTTGTTGACTTTTTGATGTTTGTTGATAAAATAGCATTAATTAAAACACCAAACAAACCTCCACCTTATATTCAGCAGTAAAACTAATGCTAACATCCTAGCTGTTATTTAAATGAGTGATTCATGGTAATAGTTGAACATCTGAGGAAGAAGTAGACATACTGTGAAAGCGCTTAAATTACTTCTGTTAATAAAGTTCTTTGACCTGGATTCCTGGCATTCATTTTGCCTCACTCTGTGTTTTGTTTGTAGATTATTCTACATTTGTTTTTTCCTTACATTAGTTTAAGGCTAACAGCTGTATTAATACCAGGTGCAGAATCTGCTTGTAAATGTATCATCCATTCATAGTCACATATTTCCAATTTATTATTTAAATCACTAGCTTTTTTAATTTCTTTGCATAACAGTAATCACTCTGATCTGAAATTTATGATCCATTCCTTTCTCTTACATATGTTTAGCAAGTGCATTTGTGCTGACTTTTCTGTGTATTTCATATTTATGTCTATAATTTGATCTTTCAGCTTACGTGCACATTTTCCAATGTAAAATACTGGACATTTCACACATGTTGCCAAATAAACAATGTTAAAAGTATTACATGTAGCAAAGCATCTAAATGTGTATTTTGTTTTGTTATTGGATGTATGAATTCATCATTTTTTTCAAAATAACTTTACAACATAGACAGTTATAAAATAAAAAAGGAAAAGTACCTAACTTTAAAGTTTATCTGGGACCTCTATAGCTCATGTCTTTATAGCAAAGATGTTGTTTCAAGTTAGAGCAGTTCTTATAAGCAGAATTAGGTTTATTCCCCTATAAGTTATTTAATTTCTGGCATTTCTCCCAATAAGCCACAGTTCCTTGATATAATTGCCATCACCCCATCAGTCCTTCTACTATATCTATTAACATAACATAGATGCTCATGTTTATTATGATTAATACACTGTACAGGAGTATTATTCTCTGCAAAATACAGTACGACCCTATCTTGTCTTTCATTTATAATCTCATATTTCAAATGATCAAGCAAGACATCATCATATTGCTTCTCCTTAAACTCATTTATCATGCCATCCATTTGCTAAATGCATTTCATTTCATCAGTATTAAGTTGACTCACTCTTAACAGTTGACTTCTCATTATGCCTTTAAACGTGTGAGGAGCGTGCATGCTTCCTGTTTGTGTGTATCTATTTGCCTGGACTTCTTTCCTAAAGATTGAGGTAGCAATATTGTTATTAATTAACATTCTCTAACTTAATATCTAGGAAGTTAATCTCATTCTGTGAATAATCCAATGTAAATTTCAAAAAACTAGTCATATTATTCAAATACTCAACAAACCGTGGTAAATGAGAGTATTCGCCTTCCTAGACAAAATAAAAATATCATTCACAGACCATTTATAAAATGACACTTATGTTCAAACATTGGTGGACATTTATAAACAAACTGTTCTTCCCAATAACCTATGGCAATGTTGGCATAGGCATTGGCTATGGAAGTACCCATAGCCACCACTGGTTCTTGATGGAAAACAGAAACCTCAAATATAAATACATTATTAATCAATACTGCCTCTACCAACTCACAAATTGCCTCAATTTCTCTAGCACGCATACCACTATGCTCACATAAAAACCATGGATGGCCATTATCCCATACTCATTGGGAATTATTGTGAATAAAGATTAAATGTCCAACGTTACAAAAACAAAGCTAGTTCCCGTTTTCATATTTATATCATTCATATAACTGTGATAAGAAGTCACCAGTGTCTTTAATGTAACACTTAACCTTCGACAGAAACTTACCAAGGATAGATTGCAAGTATATGGAGATGGGTTCGGTTACCTAGCCACCTCCAGATACTATTGGTCTCATATTTCATATATTATTCATAGTGGTTTATATCCTCTGGATTTTAAAACATTCCAAGATTCCATATATTCAAATACCTTTTGATATGGCCTCCAGTGCAAAAAAAATTCCTACCTTGCTGTATGCGGTTTAAGATATTTCCCCATTGGTTTATGCCTGCATATCTAATATGTCTCTTTACTAAAATTCTTACTGTTGCCAGCCTTTCAGTATCTGTAAAATAGTTCTGGGTACATGTACAAACTGACAACAAAGGTTTTGTAAAACTTGCTCAGGAAAGTTATCAGATATTAGCATTTTATTATTAACAGTTTCATATCTTACCTACATAGATTTGCAGTTAAAACAGTTCTTTTGCTTGCAGTTTCCTGTTCTATAATGCTGAACATTTGTCTGGCATATGAAATAACTATATTTAATATGAATTGTATATGACACAACAATATTCCAATTTTGAAATCTATTACTGCCTAATCTGTTATAAATGTAAAATAAGTAAAGGTTGAATTATTTTGATTGTCATATTAACCAGGTCTGTTTCAGTCTGAGCAAGAAAAATGCTTCATTTTACCAAACCTGATCATTTACTCTATCAACAACAGATTAATAAAACATCCACACTAAGGTATATCATTCTGTATGCTCAAAACTACTCTCTGTGAGGTTAGTGTACTAACAATTTAGGATAATGTATGTCTTTTACAGTCAAATTATTAATCTAAAGCAGTTAAGTTAAAATTTAATATAAACAAACTCTATTCCTTCAGGTAAATGGTATACCAGCTGTTGCTACTGACACTCAATAGATACAAGCAGGGATATAGTGATGAGATGGTCATTTTTAGGAAGAAGTAGAACACCATTGCCAATATTATGTCCAGAGTAATCACTGCATAAACAGTTAGTTTGTCAGAAGTTAAATTGTGTTCAGGTTTCAGATGAATTTTGATTACTGTTTTAACCTGTAGGTTACAGACAGAAATCCAAGCTTTGTTTAAAGGGGTTTTCCTTTCAGGCTGCTGACAGTGATTAATATTAAGTTGACAGAAGTTTGTCTATTTTGAGTTGATGGGGGAAGTGAAGTCGAGGGAGGCGTAAAGATGAAGTGACATCTAAAAGTGAAAAGGAATGCAGATTATCAAGATGGAAATAGACTCCATTCCTAAGTCAAAGTATGATTAAAGTTCATGAAATTAGTATTGTTTCAATCTGTGATATTGGCCAAAAGTGCTATTCTTAGCACCCGCAATTGGTCCATAATATCTAAATAAGACTGTGAATTTTTTTATGTGATCCACTGCTCCTTCTGCTATTAGAAACGAGTATCCTTTTCCACACTGGCCTCATTTCTGCCTGCAAACCCTGCCATTCTATGACTATGACTCTCTGTATGTAAGACACTGTAATCACTGGGTGTAGGGATTTTCAGCAATCAGTGATACTTTTGTCTTCTTTTCATGGACTACTATATCTGGTTTTCTCAGATCTATTTTTGAACCGTTGGTAATGGGTGATCCCATGGGATATAAACTTCAGGATTCTCTGTTTCATGCATCCAGTGCTTCTCAGTTACCTCATTATTTCAATGTTTGCACAATCCCCAGTGGAACAATCTTGCCATATTATTATGCTCTTCAGTATACAGGCCGTCTGCCATTACTGTATCCCACCCATTAACAAGATGTGCAACTGTTTCTAGTTCTGTTTTACAGAACCTGTATTCATCTATTTCTCCCACGTGTTCAATGGACCTTGTACACCAATGTCTACATAGTCCACTATCCCTGGCCGTTAATGCCAGTCTTTCATCTTTTGGTTTAAATTCACCTCTGCTTAACCATCCCCGGATCAGATCCTGATCAACAAAAGGTTGCTGCAGGAGTTTTCTGTAGTTGCAACTATATTCATGCCTGTTCCACATTTCTTGCCTTTTCATCTGATCCTTTCCTTATATTCTTTCTTTTATTTTTGGCACATTCATTTGCTGCCTGATTTTTGTCTACTTTTGGTTTGGTTTCTATTCCCACTTGACACCAATATGCTTCAGCTAAATTGAGCAGAAGAGTCATCTTAGATTTCTTCTCTTCATGTTTATCGCCATATTTGGACCTTGTGAGGTCAGCAGATATGTATGTATGCAGTCCTATACATGTAATCGATTTTTAAGAGGCCCATACCTCCTTCAGATTAAGGAATATATAATCTTGAAGGATGCAGTAGTTTGGATAATTACATAAGGACTGAAGGACAGAAATCTATTAAAATATGTGAGTATAACTAAAGGCTGAAAGGGTTTTTTGCCTCATGATGGGTTATGAGTACTGCAGACAAAACTGAGTGAATGAAAAGCTAGCAGTAATAAGAGCATTATTGTTATGTAAGACATCACTAAAAGGACTAGAAGCATAAAGAAATGAGGGTTTGAGTACTTAGAGTATCAAAAAAAAAAAACTATACAGTGGATGAGGAATGAGAAAAACCCATATTGTTCTAGTGTAATTTGGGAGAAGCTTAAATGAAAAGAATTGTGAAGGTTTCAGTTTCCAGTCGAATGCTATCTAATAAAAGGAAAAGCATCCCAATGCAGTTTATGAGAGCAGGGAGAATAGAATGAAGCCTATCAGCAGGCAGTCTTATAAATGTGGTATTCGAGTGTGTTGCAAGGCAAAGAACTTTGTTTCTTATATTACTCAATATATACCCTTTGGAAAGCATTACAACTGAGTGAAGCTATACCCTGGAAGTCTGAAGCTGGTGAGTAGAAATGTCTAAAAATGAGTAAACAGAGGAACAGGACATTTTCACTTAATTATGGAAATAGGATTAGACTAGATGTTGTGGGTACTATAATCTGTTGTAATACTTAACGCTTTCTAGAAGATGGAGAGTACTGCTTTGGAAACTAGGTAAATAGTGCACATCCAGAAGGAAGATTGCTTGTTTTCTCCTGTCTACCTGATGAATCTGGGCATCTTGGAGCAATGCAGTAATTGCCTCATGTACACAGACAACCCTCTCCTCCTACCACCCAACACTACAACCTGTGAGAGATGCACTTATATAGCCAAACTGGAAGCAAAGCTCTCTTCACCCAAGACTGGACTAGACAGTCAAGAGGAGAAGGTAAACACTTTCACCACACCACACTCAGTACATAGTCCCTCAAAACCTACACTACCAAAACACACACATAGAAACACAAAACACACACCTACATTCATGGAGGCTCTCAGTAAATACCTGCCCAAGCAACAGGGACCTCCAAAGCAGAAACACAAGCAACCTCCACCCCCCAACACAACCCAAATGACACATAGCCCACAAACACAGTGTGCCACTCAACCACAGCCCATATGGCATAACAACGTACCCAACACTCTAGTCATAGGTGACTCTATAGTCAGGCACACTGATGTTCCACTCACCTGGCTAAACAAGGAGAAAGTTACTGTCAGATGCCTGTCAGGTGCCAGGATCTGCCACATAATGCATGCACTCAGGTCACTCCACAACAAGTACAAATATGACTCTGTCATTGTCCATGTTGGTGTGAATGACCTGAGATGTACCTCCTTGGACTACATGAAAAGGGACATGGATGAGCTGTCCGATCTTGTAGCCCAGGCAGGTATGACCCTAGCCCTGAGTAGCATCCTGCCATCACCCAGAATGATACCACAGTACAAGGACAAAATGATTGACTTCAACAATTGGCTAAGCTTCTGGTGTCATTCTAAGGGGATCCAGTATCTGTCTGCCTGGGATGACATGATTGACAAGCCACGATGCTTTGCCAGAGATGGCCTGCACCTGTCGCCCCTGGGATTCCGGATACTGGCTAAGGCTCTAGCCACCCCTATAGTGCCTTTTTTAGGCAAGGTTCAAATGACAAATTCACCACCCTAACAGGTACAGGCAAGAGGAATCTAAGGGTATTGCTACTCAATGCTAGAAGTCTAAACCTCAAAATGCACTCTCTTGAGGCACTCCTTAAAATGGAGAACATCGACATCTGTGCAGTGACAGAGACCTGGTTCAAGGCTCCAGAGTGTACCCCTGCATTACCAGGCTATAATTCATACCACACCTTTCGGCCACCTAACCTGGATCAAAACACTAAAGGTGGAGGCGTGTCCATATTCATTAAGGATATCCACACCTCCAGGCTAGTTGCTCAGCATAATGCATCCGAGATTATTCAAGTGCAACTAACTCTGGGCATGACCGCAATCCAAATTGTAGCTTGCTACAGATCCCCCACCATGTCCCATGATTCCCACTCCTCATTTCTTAATACACTGGAAAATATTAGGGTACAACCTAACACCCTAATAATGGGCGATTTCAACTACCCTACCATTAACTGGGAAAACTACTCATGTACCAACTCTTGTGCTCAACATTTTCTGGAATTCATAAATTCCAATGCCATGGATCAACTTATCCACACCCCACCAGGGGCAGCAATATCCTAGACCTGGTTATTACCAACATGGGCAACCGGTGCTCCACACCAGAGGTCAATTCCTTGTTGGTCAGACCCAACCATAAGCTAATCACCCTAGACATCCACATCCCTCCCCCACCCCCCATTAGGGAAACCACAGTAAAAAATTTCTCCAAAGCCAACTTCACGCTTCTTAAGACAGAAGTGACAAACTTCACGACACCAATGCTGATGGACAATAGAGGTATGACTGCTGAATCCTACAAAAATGCACTTTATAAACACTTACATGACTGCATGGATCGTGCAATCCCTAACAGAACCAAGATGCTATCCTCCAAAAAAAGGAAGCGAATATGGTGGTCCCCTGCCATAAACAAACTCTACAACAGAAAAAATAAACTGTTGCAAAAAAGAGTAAAATCCCATGATTGGAGAAACTCCCTGGTCAGCTTCAGTAAGAAGCTGAGATCCCTCATAAAATCTTCCAAAGCTAGTTATGAAAACTAAATCGCCACTGACTCTAAAGACAACCACAAAGCATTCTATAGCTATGTCAAGAATCTCAATGGCAACACTCAGATCTGCTCTGAGTTACAGCACAATGGCACTAAATATACAGAACCGACGGATATTGCCAACATCCTGGCAGATAGGTTCAGTGCTAACTTTACCCCTCTGTCATCCACTAAAGGGCCCATCTCTATACCAGAAGAATGCAGAGTTCCTGTAATCACGGCTGCACAGGTAAAAAACACACTATCCAAAGCCAAGAACACAGTATCCATGGGACCTGACAACATCCCAGGCTGTGTTCTACATGAACTACAGAACGAACTGGCACCCCACCTAAGTACCATGTTCAGTCATAGCCTCACCTCAGGCTATGTGCCCACTGAATGGCACACAGCGACAGTTATCCCACTCCACAAAGGGGGAGCCACCACAGACCCCGGAAACTACTGCCCCATTAACCTAACGAGCCTGGTCTGCAAGGCTATAGAGCGTATCATCATGGAACTTATAAACAATGACATTGGTAATCTCCTAACTCAGGACCCCACCCAGTTCGGGTTTGTAAAAGGCAGATCATGTCTCCTAAACCTGATAGACTTCTTTGAAGCAGTCACCAAAGCCGTAGATGAGGGTAAGGTGGTTCACACAGCCTATCTAGATGTCGCTAAGGCTTTTGACACCACCCCCCACTCTGGAATTATAGATAAACTCACTAAACTATGTATAAATCCCTATGTCACAAGATGGATTGCCAACTGGCTCACTGACAGAACCCACACTGTGAAAGTAGCAGACTACAAATCCAGCTTCAGACCAGTGACAAGTAGAGTACCACAGGGTTCAGTCCTGGGTCCTCTCCTGTTTGGTATCTACTTCTTTGAAGTACAGGCCAACACAGAAGGTCTTTGGCTAATGAAGTTTGCAGATGACTGCAAACTAGGAGCCATAATCAAAACTCCAAAAGATGTGGACATCCTACAAAAGGGCCTTGCTGAGACAGATGCCTGGTGTCAAAGCCATGGCCTCAAGCTCAATGCCAAAAAGTGCATTGTCATTCCCTTTGGTAAAAACTCAGTACCCATGAACTACCACATAGGTGGTAGTCTACTTAACACCGAAAGTGAGAGAAGAGACCTTGGGACACAGGTGGACAGTAGTCTTTCCTTTGATAATCACATCACCACAGTAGTCAGGAAATCCTTCTATGTGGCACACCTCATCACAAAAGGTTTCTCATCCAGGAAAAAATAGGTCATTGTTCCCCTCTACTCGTCACTCATTAGACCCATTATAGAGTACAATGCCCCTTTTGGTATGTACCTCACAAGACATCTACAACAACTGGAAAGGCCACAGAAATACCTCACAAAGAGGATTACCGGCCTCAAAGAGATGCCCTATGCAGACCGTCTCAAAAAACTACAGCTTTACTCCGTTGCATATCACCTACTCAGAGGCGATCTCTGCCTAACACACAAAGCTATGTCAAACCCAGAGCTTTTAGACATGCTCCACTTAAAGAAATCCCAATCCCTACGAGCTACATGCTCTAGGGACCTAAACCTCATCACCACAATAAACAGAACATGCTGGAGGGATAGATTCCTGTCCCAGGGACTTCCCATACTCTGGAACAAATTACCTATCTATATCAAACAAAGCTCCTCATTAGCACTCTTCAAGAAAAATCTTGATGATTGGATGGGAAATAGGACATTCACTCCGGGGATCACTTCTGTGGCTCTGCTCGACAGTGGCACAGGAAAATAATTGTCTTGGGTGGCGAAAGCCAGGGTACCTTTGGCTAGGCTTATATAGGCCCTAGGGCCAATAGCCTAGTACCTAC
Organism: Protopterus annectens; assembly: GCF_019279795.1. NCBI lineage: Eukaryota > Metazoa > Chordata > Ceratodontiformes > Protopteridae > Protopterus > Protopterus annectens. Next base: position 1,445,597,338 of record NC_056739.1, on the reverse strand, counting down.
CTATGAACCTATGAACCACACACACTCCTGTTGGCCTATGGAATTCCTGCTATACTGCAGGACTGCAAATAAGAAAATGACTGAAGCTCATGCTGAATGGATTAGGGTTTGTTCATTTAATAGTGGAAGAGCATTGATGATGGTTCCATCTTGTATGTTATTTTGAAAGTGACGGATGAGTGAAGAGCACAGATTCACTCAAAAAGTGTAGGAATACAAACTAAGACTATTTCCGAACAAGCAAGTTCAGCTTTGAAGCAATTTCATAGATAAAATAGAGTACTTGAGTAGGAAGGTACTAATTTGTCGAGTCAGAATTAACTAATGAGATTGGCAGCGCATCAAAGATTTTGTTGGCTGAGTAGGAGTGTAGTGCACTGTGATATATGGCTGATTAAAGTCACCCTACTTGTGAAAGGTGAATGTTAATTCATATCTGCATCAGAGGTTCTGTGTTGATAATGATTTAGCATGATTGAAATAATTTTTTTTTGAAAATCTGAAGGGTGACCATTTAAACAGACATTAGCAGTTACTCAAGAGATACTACTTCTGAACTTGAATTAACGGGTTGATGGAAAGCAGTTTCTTATGATCGAGTACATGTAGACCTTTAGGAGATACAGAATGATGCAGATTTGTAGCTTTGGATAGTCCTGATGGCAGAAAAAAGTGATCTAATGATATTTTAGATTCAGGAATGATAGCGGTCGTCATGTTATTGGCATGTCTTATTAATTTTCTGCTTACTCTACAGGCTCAGAAAAGTGGGTTATTGTATTATTTTACCACTCTTTTCATATCCTGGCTTGAAGTATGAACACTGGTAAAGGCTGTTGAATTCAGTAACATTAACAGGGAAAGGACAGGTATCCTCGAAGGTCTTAGAGGTGTGCTTCTGGCAAAATTGTTTCCATTTCTTAGTGACAAGAATGGGCTACTTTACTGTATATCTAATTATAGTTTATTAAGGCAAACATGATTTAGAAGAAAGATCCTAGTTCAATTCTGTTTCCAGAGGAGCTGAAGTTTACATGCCCATTAGGATAAGTGACAATGTATATGCACTTCTGGCCTTCAAAGGGGATCCCATGCAGGGAATGCCAGTTATCAGACTACATGACAGGATAAATGTGTACCAAAAGAACAGTAAATGTAATACTGAGATACTAACTATAAACCGAATGTGGTTGTCTATATTACCAACAAATTTAACAAAAAGCAAGGGACCTTTTACAAAAGTAGGATCTGATTTCTAAGGAAACTTTAGGCTTTTAACTGAAAGTTTGTAGTCGGGGTTGTAGAGTTCATAAAGTAGCGTCTGGGTATTTGGAGAAGTACTAAACTGTTTCGTGAATGGGCAAGGTGGTGACTGACACATGGTGAATACTAAGGTGACTTACAGACAACTAAACTGTGCACTAGGGAATGAAATTAGGGTTTGGTCTACTGGGTTATTGCATGACATTTTGTAGTTATAGTTCTCTAGGAAAAAAAGAAATCTTTGTCCAATAAAATATTATTTACTTTATTCTTTCTTGAATAATTTTAATGTTTTATGGGCCATATGGACTAAATATAAGTTGAAATTCTGAACATAAGCAGAATTGTAGCTAAAAATGTAAGTGGTCAATATCTGGTATGATTGCAAAATATAAAGAAATTGATAGTAGGCATTAAGTGCACCCCCCCCCGAAAAATCTAGGTTATTCCTAGTCGTATATTTTCAGAATGGTGATCTGACACTACTAAGAGCCATAAGAACGTGACTGTATTAAACATAATTGGTTACGTTGTCAACAATGAATATGCAAAGTACTTTGCAGAAAAAACAAGCTTGCTTAATTTGCTTTAAATTCAAACTGGCACACAATAATGAAAAGACCATTCAAATCACCTTTCCATTCCTTTTATAAATGTCTTTAATAAACTGACTATGTAGCATGAAAAATGAAAATGAAATGAATGGAACATTATTTGTATTGCTATTGCACCGAGATAGGTTATTACCCATACAACTGTTGTCAAATGGTTGACAAAGTTTTAATAAAATGGCATACCTTATTTTATTACTTTATATTTGTAACTTAATAGGCTTCTCAGTGTTGGTTTATGGCCTGACTCACTAACTAATTGCTTGGAGCAATTTTATAAGCCTATTTCAGACACTCTGCCTCCAACCTTTGATGTACAATTTTTTAGTAAAATGTCTCATTTGGTTATCATACCTTCATAGAAAGAAACACTGTAATGTTTTCAGAATGAAATATTTTTTCCATCTAAGCATCTCATCCAACACATACCGACTTTCTTTCAAGGTAGAAAAAATTAGTTCAACAATAAAATCTGGGACGTACACAACTTCTCTCATGTTCAGTCAGTAACTAATGTCATACATAACAATCTATTTTTCTTCTCATGAAGGTGATGCATCCATCTGTCATAGATATCAGTGCACAAATTATATCAGCATATCACAGAAAATAATAGTTTCAAAATGAGTATTAGCCGATGATGACTGGAAGTCAGTACCATGAGAAGTGCTGATACTTTGCAGTAAAATAAGGTACAGCCTGAATAAGAGACTTCTTCAGGTATGACATTCTTTGCAGAAAAGTTAAGAAAAAATCTCTCTCAGACATCTGTTGTCCATATTAAATAATTGAGCATAAACCACAGGCATAGCGATGATTCTCACCAGTTATTGGAGATTATTCACTATCTCAAAACTAGAAAATATTTTAAAGGGAATGGCATGAGTTTGGAATGACTAAAAATAATGCTACTCCATATCTACAAAGTAGTGACAATACTACATGTGACTATTAAGGCTAGTTTTAGGCATTATTATAATAAATCGCCCATCATTTCAAAGTGGCTTATAAATGAACATAATTAAAGCAGGTTTAAAATGTGAAGCACTCAGAAACATAGAGTAGCGGTAGTGTAAGCAGTAAATGTAAAAGAAAACAGACATTCTTCAGTGAAACTGAAATGAAATTGCAACTGACCCAGAAATGATCAGAACGTGCCTTATTTGAATGTATATGTATGAATGTATATATACATTTTATATATATATATATATATATATATATATATATATATATATATATATATATATATATATATATGTATAAATCTATATATATAGTGAGAGAGACATAAAGATATACATATATTAATATAGATGGAACAATGTACTTTGAAACACTGAAATACAAATGCATTGACAAAGAAACACACACTGATCCAAATAATCGAAGCACAAAACATTGAGAAAAAGAGAAAGAAAAAGAAAAACTTGATCTAGCATGGAGTAGGACATATTTCTTGTTCCCCACTATTCGTGATATCACACAGATGATCAAATGAGTTTTGATTACTTCTGCTGGGGAGAGAAAACATTTGATATTACGAATATTTGATTATATGGAGTATTTCCTTATTTACACACACACACACACACACACACACACACACACACACACACACACACACACACACACACACACACACACACACACACATGTACATATGCATGGATGCCCATGCATCTATATATATTGGTATACTGACTGCTTGAATGTTAGAAATACTGCACCTACTTTTGCATGCATGCTATGCAATATGGTGAACAACCTGATAGATGTACATATGCAAGAGTGCGTATGGTGCCTCTAATGGTTCAGGTAATTAGGAGGTTTTAATGGAAAATGCTTAAGTGAGAATAGCTGGTAAAAGGAAGGACTGAAGCACAAAAAATTAGCATAGGAAAATGGACAAATTCCTGCAGAAGGTACTGTAGTTAATGTCTTCTGTATATAACATCTGTGGAATCCTGCAGAATAATCCTCTGGGCAACTGCCCACCAAAGTGGAACTTAAACATATGAATTTACTGAAATGGTCAGAACAAGATTATCTCCTGCAGGCAAAAGGCTGGAGTTAATGAAAAATGTGATTTTTTTTTCTCAAACAACATGTGACAGATCCGAGTTGTACTGAATCAGCAATATTATGTGCTGTCAGAAATTACATTTTTATATTTTTCCCTCTAGATAATGAAGGTGCATGTTTTGTCACTTTATATAAACTGCAGTAAACCTGAGTCATGTGAATGTACTGCACTGCTTTACCATACCAGGGACTAGCAGTAGGCAGAATGTGGCAGTTGATCTATATAAAAACACTTGAAATTTGTTACCAGACCATGATCATTCTGAGTTAAAATTTCACACCAAGAAATAGATGAAGTTGTGTTTTCTAACTTCTGCATCTACAAAAAAATGAAGAAACTACTAAAAGAATTATTCATAGAGTCATAGTGTTGTTACTAGGCTAATGACTGGGGGCATGGGGCTTTCTAATCCTAGCAAAGTTTTAGAGAAAGAATAAAGATGTCCTGTATGCAAACAGGACATCGAGGCCAGGCATTTATAAGCTACCACTGTCCATAAGGGACATGGGTGCCAGACCTGGTGTAAATTTCCTATTCCCCATTCACTGGTCTAGGTTGCTTTTAAACTGGGTAATAGACAAACTCAGCTTCACAGGGATGGGAAGCCTATTCAATAGGAGGGGCAGTCTTTGGGGAACATATCTGTCTCTCCAGCATGTTCTGTTTAGGTCCTTAGACCTTGTATTTATGGTACTGTCTGACTTGCAAATATGCAGGAGATTCATAAGTGTAGGTTATGCATATGCTTTGTAAGCCAGGCACAGATCACCTGTAGGAGACTGAGTAGAGGAAAAAAGGTTTAATGTGCTCTGCATAAGTCAGGTTTGTTATGTCTTGCACTCTTTATAAAGAACCTTTGAGGTCGCTCCATTTGCTGCATATGCTTGGTCAGGTACATACTGAAGGAAGCATTGTACATTATAATTGGTCTGGTAAGGGCAGAGTACAGTGGGATACTGACCTCTTTGGACCTGGGTGTCATGCTCTTACTTATAAGTTGTGCAACATAAAAGGATTTTCTCACCACTGTGGCCATATAACAGTAGAAGGCTAGGGTACTATCTATGTGCATATCCATATCCCTAACCATTATGTCGACTCTAAGGGGCATATTATTGATGTGGTAATTACCAAGAATGGTTGAACTTGCCAAAGGGTACAATTATACATTTCTTAGCATTGACTTTAAAACTATGGCTTTTGCACCATTTGTTAGAGACAGGCTTTCTTGAAGAACGCTAGAGTCTGCCGGGGAGTTTGAACCAAACACTAAAGATGCAATGAATCAACAGCTGGTCTGGTTTCAGCAGGAAATAACTGTGTTAGCCAGTGTGCTGGTCATTCAACAGACCACATTGATTTGGAAGAAACTTTGCAATGGACATAGAATAGAGTCATATCCTGTTACCTAAGAAAACTAGGCTCAGTCTGACCAGCAATATATTGTCCTTTCCTCTCATCATCAAAGCCCTAGTAGCTTATATGGACTTAAATGTAATAGATAATCTGTGCTACCAGCATGCCTCTCAACCTGGAAACATCAAAAATCTGAACAAGGCTCCTGAAAAATAGGTACAAATCTGTACACTCATTAACATCTAATTTGCATACATAATTACGTAAACCTACCCACTCAATTGTGGGATACCAACTTTCAAATGCAATCTGAAGAACAAACAACCAAAATATGGCACCAGAGTCCCCCTGCAGCCATTCCAATGTCCCATTACCTGGCTATTTCACCCCATTTACCATAAACACTAATGTGTGCATGCTGCTTTACCTCTACAATGATTATCTGGATTTTATTTTTACATTTTATAATACAATGCACAAACACTAATAGATATCTGCTAAACAAAGCAATACCATTTCACAATGAAAATAGACTTGGCATTAAAACGTATCTGCCCTTGAAACTCACATTCATTGAAACAGCATTGAAACCCACACCACATCCAAAGAAAATGCATCTGGCCAGTGGTGAATAAAGATTACCTTTGGGCTGTTTTCAAATCATTGGCCCCTTGCACACAAAACAAGAAACATACATGTGTTATTTTCTTTGATACAACTTCCTGACTTTATTAAGTTATATTCTTTGTATAATACAGCACACTTGTTAGACAGAGTGAATTTTAAATTTATTGTTTGAACATTTTTCCAGTAGACTGTACTGTAGGCAATGAAACAAAATCCATGGACCAATAATGACAAAACTGCCCAATTCAGAACATTTCTATCATAAAAGTTTACTTCCAAACCCACACTATAAATAGAATGACATTAGTGTAAGCCATAGGCATCTTGCACAGCTTCTCACACTTATTTTCAATTTAATTTTTTTTTTTGGGGGGGGCGCAAAAGGTCAAAAACCAGGGACACATTTTAAACATTGCTTGTATAATTTTGGAAAGTTACTTGAGTAAACTGTTGTGTCACCACCATGCATTTCTCTGGCAAGTCTTGAACCCAGGACCCTATGCACTACAGTCAGAGCAACATACCACTATGCCAAATCAGCAGTTTCCTGAAAAATAGGAAGACTGAAACTTAATGGCCATCATTTAGTGAATACAGTTCTCACTTCTCACCTCTCTCTCAATCTCTTAGCACAAAAAACCTGGACAAAGCCAATAATGGGGGAATACAAATTATGTTCTCACTTCTCACTATAGCTCTCAACTATTAGCACAAAAAATCTGGACAAAGCTCACAAATGGTGGTGGCTAGGGACTAATTTTGGTACATTATAGTTAAATTGTTTTTGTTTTTAAGAATTTTTACAAATCTATGCTATTATTCTGAAAGAATGGTCCATATGTGTGTTCATCTGTCTCAGTAATATACTGGTTTATAAGTAAATTATGGTTATAACAAGCATTGAACTATTCTTTCAGGTTTGCTCACTTTCTCAGGTATATCTATATGCATAATTGTATCTACAGCTTGGTGTGTCTTGATATATAAATATCTGAAACATATTTAATAAAGTACACAGTTGCTGGTATTTTATTTCTGATCTGTGTGCCAGCTAACATCTATCACAACTCTATATGGATTGATTTACTCCTCAACAGTGTAGTCACATAGCCAAAATAACCAGCCATGATAGATTTAACCCTGAATAAAAAGAAATTAATTTCACATGATATGTACTACAAACAAAAAAAATTGACATACACTATAAAACAACTATATCCATATAAATCAATCTGCTAGAAATTAAATTTTAGAAAATTAGAATGCCAAACTTTTCAAACACAGTAATAAATGATAAATGGCAATCATATTTGCAAGCAGTCAGCAAATTGCATTACTAAACAGATGGATTTGAATCTAAAAAAATGTACACAGCACTGGGATTATTCAGAGATCTCATCTCTGCCTGCAGTGCCCATCGTGGGATGGTGAGTTAACATGATGGACAGAAATTGTAATTCAGAGACCCAGTAAAGCTGCACTGACAGATACCTTATATTGTTGTGATCATTTCATGTCTTTGAACTGAATACTGTGTTGTCAGACATGATCTTCTCAAGTGTTTTACCTACAGTGCATAAACCTAGTTAGCAAAAGTATTACCCTACAAACACAGGCATTCAAAACACACATACACATGCATACACAGACATTCAAGCATTCACACACACACTGCTTGGGAATCAGAGATTATACTATGGAAGTTAGGTAGGGGATGCCAAGAGTGTATTTGTGTGTGTATGGACTGGATCACGCATCGAGGCGTTTGGCTGCTTCTCTAAATATGAGGTTGAGTGCTTCTATGTGTGTGAGAAAGTCAGTGAATGAGTGAGTACTTACATTTGTATTCTTGAAGTACACACACACACACACACACACACACACACACACACACACACACACACACACACACACACACACACTTCGTTTCCTTACTTCTCATTCTTGATTCCCCCGAATGACAAGTGCTGCTGCCAATAATCCAGCCATTAGAAGAGTGCAATTCCCGCTTGCATTTGCAGCCAGGCCAGCTGGAAATGATGTGTGAGCTCCGTGAGCTCAATTCTGACTGGCTGGTAGCCCTGGCAGAGCTGACATCATCGCGCATGTGATGACGTTAGCTCTGACAGTGCGAAAATCAAAAAATGGGAAAAAAAAATAAAAGGAAAAAATCGGAAATTAAGGGGTGCCACCCCTTCATTTGGACCCCAAAACTTGATAAAAAATGTGTAATTCTGTATGATTGGGAGGTATGGCTACCAGACACTGAAAAAAGGACTGCTACTTAGAAGAAGTGTTTTTCTTGAGATACAATTAATGATGTTTTGTAAATGGAAATTTAGTTCAAGCTAAAGGGTTACTGCACAAAATGTATGATTTAAACATATTTAGACAAAGGATCATAGGAGGTTACTAGGCTATCGACCTGGAGGTCATTTCAAGCCTAGCTGTTTCATCCTAATGTAATACCATAGATACTCTAGTCATTACCCAGGACTGTATTTAATAATGACTGCCCATGTCCGTAAGGTGTGTGGGCACTATCCCTGGTATGAATTTATGGTGTCCCATCCACTCGTCCAGGTTTCTACTGAACAGTGTCATAGAGGTCCTTTACTTCACATGAATTGGCAGCCTATTCCAAAGATGCAGCAGTCGCTGGGAGACAAATCTGTCCCTCCAGCATGTCCTATTCAAGTCACAGGCCATATAGAAGTAAACATTAAAGAGAATAAGCAAATGATATTCAAACTGATAAATTCGGCAGAGCACTCCAAATGGCTTTGTGTAAATGAGATTTCCAAAGTAGTCTTTAAAACTGCATTGTTACAACGTAATGAAGAAACATTTAAGACTGAGTAAAACACAAACATGTAGCTAAGAATGCGCAGTTCTTCATGAACAGACAGAACTGAAATGGTAATCTGTTCAAAAGTGGGAAAAAGGTAAACATTGCTATGTCTATCAAAATTGTGATTGCTAACCAGCATGCAGATAATGAAACTATACCAAAGGAATGTAACAGCACAATAGATTTAATGATACAAAACAGCATATTTTCATTCTGCTACTACCTAATTAGCCAAATGCACAAACTGCATAAACTAAAGCAATGCTGGTAATTCCCTACTAGGTGAGGAAAGTAAACCTGTATTTTTTTGTCTGTGACTTGCTGACAGAACTGCTTTCAGTTTTACCTGATCCATTTTATTGTCTGTTTTAAGAAATCCGTTTGGCCTGGAGATTTTGTTCTTTGTGAGAGATAAACAGTAAAATTATCTAGGCTGCATATTTCACATTTTGTTTCATTGGTTAAATTGTTTTTTTACTGTACTTTTTAAACTGTATTTTAACAAATTGCTGCATGATTTCTGCTTTTTACTGTTTGTGACTACATCATTTCCTGCACTGAATTTCAACCGTACTGTTAGCCTAGATAGTATAGTCTAAATTCAGATCTACTGGAATTAGCCTGTTACTGATGTACTTGAACACTAAACCAGTCAGGTTCAGTCGTGGGCTTTCCTATTGGATGAATTGTTTAAAAACTGTTTTACTTTACTGATATTTAAACACAGCATTTGTGCATAGCTGCACACCACATAACATGGCTTAGACATAAGGCAAATGTTCCCAATATAACTGCTAGGGAACCCACTTAAGCTTCCCTGTTTCTCGTTGCACAACACAGTTGCACACTGCTGCCCAGAGAGCAACACAGCTGTGCATTTTGAGGTGCTGGTGCAGGTTTCCAACCCTAAACCTCCCACAGATTAGCTGATTTTACTAGTTCTACAACAGAAACTAGTCAATCTAGCCTACCCTCCATCACTTATTACAGAATACACCTGACATAATGGAAGGTCAGTTTCCCACTGGTTCTCCAGCCAGTCTGATTGGCATGGCCATACTGAGGCCATAAAGTAATTGCCTCATGTATACAGACAACCTATGACTCCTAAAACATACAAATACAATATGTGAGAGACGTATCTATACTATGAATCTGGAATCAATGCTCTCTCTCTCACTTAACAACAAGCCAAACACCATGCAGGTTGTCAGCACCTATACTCCACCTCCCACACATACCGAGCACGCAACACATAAACCCACAGACATGGAGGTACTCTGTAGAAATATACCAAATGAGCAAAGACCTCCCAAGAGCAAACCTTCTGCATACAATACAGTCCCAACAGCACCCACTACACATAATAACACATGCATCGGTGTCTCACCCAACAAGTCCCTAAGGCAAAACATATATAAACCAAATGTCTTGGGCATAGGAAACTACATAGTGCAACACACAGATGCCCCCACCCCCACTAGGCTGGACAAGGAGAAGGTCACGGTCAGCTCCCTGTCTGGTGCCAGGATTCGCCAAATCATGCATGCACTCAAGTCTCTCAAAAACAAGTACTGTTATGACTCTGTCATAGTCCATGTTGGAGTGAGTGTCTTGAGATGTACCTCACTGGACTATATGAAGAGAGACAAGATGGAGCTTTCAGATTGTGTCTCAGGCATGTATATCTCTAGCCCAAAGCAGCATTATTCCCTCACCCATGATGATGCCACAATACAAACAAAAAATGACTGACTTCAACAATTGGCTTAGCATCTGGTGTCAGTCCAGGAGAATCCAGTATCTGACAATCTAGAATGATATGGTTGACAGACCACACTGCTTTTCCAGATATGGTCTTCACCTGTCACCTATATGCTTTAGGTTGCTGGCAAAGGTACTTGCCTCCCCTATAGTTCCTTTTTTAGGCAATGTCATAAGAACAAAATTCCTGATGTAAAAATATCTTCCTTAAACAAATTCAGGGTTATTCTGGTTAATGCTAGGAGTCTAAATCAGAAAATGCACTCACTTGAAGCACTTCTCGCCATGGAATTGCCAGTGTCTGCACACTCACAGAGACATGGTTCAAGGCCTTCCAAGAGTACCTCGGCCATGCAGGGCTATAATGCTTTCCACATGTTCAGATTACAAAACAAACATCAAAAAAACAAGTGTGTAGGATTACCCATCTTCATTAAAGACAACTACACCTCTAGTCTTGTTAAATGGTATGACTCCCTAGAGTTACTCTAAGTCCAATTAACTGTAAGAAAGACCATGTCATTGTTAGTTATAGGTCCTCCACCACACAGTCTACCAGGACCTACTTAAGTCACTCTCAGTACAGCCAAATACCCCTAGTCATGGGTGACTAACTATCCTTCCATCAAATGGGTAACATATATGAGCACAAAAGCGCTCACCCAAAGGATCCTGGACTTTGTTAACATAAATGCTCTGGTGCAGATAATCAGCACCCCTACAAGAGCTCTAATGTCTTTGACATAGTGCTCACTAACATGGGGGTTCGCTGCAGCACTACATGTATAGGGCCTTCCCTGGTAAAATCTGATCATAAATCAGTGTTGTTCAAAGTAACAATCATATCGCACCCAGCCTTAGGAGCAAAAGGGTTAAAAAAAATTCTCCAAAGCAAGTTATAGCCTACAATGCGATAGTATCAATAGTTTCAGACCCCCTGCCAACACTGACAGCAATGACCTCTATACTCAGGTGTACACAGATGTCCTGTATAAACACCTTTATAAATGTATAGACTCAGCTATACCTGAACGGATCAAATCAAGATCCTCACAAAAAAATAAGCCACCCTTGTGGACATCCAACATAAATACGTTATACAATAAGAGAATGAAACTGCTGCCAAAAAACAAAAGGAAACAGTCCCAGCAAAGGAAGAACTCCCTCCAAAGCATAAATAAGCAGATTAGACATAAACTCCTCTAAAGCTAATTATGAAACTAAATTAGCATCCCTGGCTAAAGAAAATCACAAAGCATTCTTTAGCTACATCTGAAAGCTAAAAGGGAAGGCTCAGCTTTGTGTTGAACTAACTGTGGATGGTACCGCATTTATTGAAACCAAGGACATCGCCAACCTGCTAGTAGACAGGTTTAGTGAAAACTTCATCCCCTATCCCCACCAGTCATACCCCATAACATACCTGTCACCAGTCCTGTGCCTAGTATCTCCAGAGAGCAGGTTATAAACACAATCTTCAAGGCCAAAAACACAGCCTCTATGGGGCCGGATAATATCCCAGGCTGCTTATTAAATGGTCTAAAACAGGAGTTAGTGGAACTGCTGAGCATGCTTTTCAGTATCAGTCTAAGCACTGGGTTTGTCCGAGTGGAGTATAAAAAACCAACAGTAATACCCTTGCACAAAGGGGGTCCCTCTACCAAACCTGAACTGCAGACCCATAAGCCTAACAAGCCTTATCTGCAAGGCCATGCAGAAAATCATCATGGACCTTATCAACAAGGATATAGTTGACACTTCAGACTCTTGACCCAACCCATTTTGGCTTCATTAAAGGCAGCTCTTGCCTGTTAAACCTGGTGGATTTCTTCAAGAATGTCACCAAGGTCCTGGATGAAGGCAAAACAGTTCACAATGCCTATCTCGACCTAGCCAAGGCCTTTGACTCAATCCCTCACTTAGGCATCATTGAGAAACTTACCCAGTTAGGGATTAACCCTTATGTAACTAGATGGGTTGCCAACTTGCTCACAAACAGAGCACATACAGTAAAAATTGGGGATGCCACCTCAACCAGCAGACCTGTTACCAATGGTGTTCCTGAAGGATCTATGCTAAGCCTCCTACTATTTAATATCTATTTTTCAGAAGTCCAAGTGAAAAAAGATGGCCTATGGCTTACCAGGTTTGCCAATGACTGCAGACTGGGTGCAGTTATTCAGTCCCCCAAAGATGTCAACATACTACAAAATGGGCTTACACAGACAAGTGACTGGTATCATACCAGCTGCTTCAAAACTGAAGTCAAAAACTGCTTCCTGAACTCAAAAATCCTGCCCTTGCCATAATCCGGTTTCATTTCCATTTCCACTCGACTTTACTCCCACCTCTCTTCTACTTTTCTGAATATGCTGTTCGCATTTTCTCCATTCTTGTAAGTGCAAAACTCATTATCTGATCCATGAACATCTACCCTACGTACATAGCAACCTAAACAACACCCAGTCTGCAAAACATTCTATTTTTGTTATTATGCCACGCTGTAAAGATATCCCTATACTGCCGCTGCTTCCTCACATGTGCACATTATATTTTAAGTTGTGACCATTAGTGCATTACGTTCCCATGATTTTTGTACTTATTTCTTTCATCCATGCTTTCTTCTACTAGATGTATATTTGATGAACTTGCTATTTCCCTGTTTTCTTTTTTTTACCAACATTGCATGTAAATATTTGTATTCTTTGTTTATATATTTTTCTTGTATGTAATCCATTATTCTGTAACGCTGGAGCTTTTCTCCTTGGGTCTCCACTGAAAATGGTCCATACGTCTCAGTTGTACTAACCTGGTTAAAAAATTTCAAATAAATAATACATAAATAAAGCCACAGACTTAAACCAAATGCAAAAAAAAATGCATTATCATCCCCCTCAGCAAAGGGAGATACCCATGCAAATTGCAAAATTAATAATATCCTCCCACAAGTTCAAACCCATTGGTGAGAGATTTAAGAATGCAAGTTGATAGTAGCTTTAATTTTGATCATCAGGTGTCCACAGTAGTAAGGAAGACCTCTTATGTTCCACACCTCATAAGCAAGGGTATAGCCTCCAAGGCAAAGGAGGTTATATCTCCCCTGTACTCGGTTCTCATCAGACCAAAAACAAAGTACAATGCTCCCTTCTATATGTACCTCACCAAACATCTGCAGCTTCCTTGGACTTAGATGCCAGTGTGAGTCCACGGGTAAAATCTGTTAATGCCTAAAAATACATTTTATTGATAAATGACTATTCCTCTAAGGGTCCTGAGGTGGTTCCTCTGCAAAAGGTCAATGGTAAATCGATATCCGCAGAACTACTGCTACTGACCCTCAAGGTGGAGATTTCTAGAGAACTAGTTGTCCATCAGAGCACTCCTTTTATGTCCATGGTAATGCACACCAGCTTTGCCATTTTCAAAGTGAAGCAGTTACTAAGTTCACCATACTATTATCAGTCTGTTGGGTTAGTACAATACTTTACTAAAGCATTGCCAGCTACGGTAAACAAAGAAAAGCAAGATGGCGAGAGCTGGCAGCTGTTATTTTGTATTTCCTGTTTGCTTTTAGAGAAGTGTGCCACGTTTCAGCATGAGTTTCTTCATTTGTGTTGCCATACATAGGCATCCTTGAGGCTTGATGAATACAATGAATGCAATTTAAGTGATGGAGAAAACTTCTTTTAAAAGTGAAATATTTCACTTCACAAATTTTCAGACTTCTTATATCGATAGTTAAGGAATACAAACAAAGGGTGCAAGAAATGCAACTGTGGGGTAAATGCCAGAGTCAGAAAATTTAGTTCAGGTGACAAATTGTTAATGTAAGTTTCCTTTGCTAAAAATAAGTTTATGGCAAAATGGCAAGGATACTTTAAGGTAGTAGAGAAAATAAATACAGGTAAACTACAAAAAATAGACTGGAAAGAGAAAAACAGAGGAATACATCATATGAATTTGTTAATACCTCAGGTAAACGTTGAAGCTTTTGTACTTTAGTTGGAAGATGAAAAATACTGATAGACTGCTTCCTGATAAAACTTTCTTGGTCTCTCAAGTAGGTGTTAGAATGTCGAAGACTCAAAAGCAAGAAGTAAAAGTAAGCTTTTACTAAGCAACAGAGAGTTTGTATGACTTACCTGACAGAAGTAACTGAATACATCATCACATAGGCACTGTACCAGGGGAGACATTGTACTGAAAGCTCCATAAGCTACCATAGTCCCAAAGAAAAACAATAAGTGGAAAAGTAAAGAAAACGCTTAAGCTAGCAGTTACTGATCAATTTTAAAATAAACGAACCAGCCACATGTTCATAAGGTTTTCTAATTCCTTCTATAAGCTGAATGCCATTTCTAAAATTGACACCCAATGTTTAAAGTGACTGAACGCAAGAGAGAGAGAGGCTAGTTAAAGCAAGATTCCCCTGAACACTGAAGCCAAAGAAAAGACAACACACTGTACCACTGATGGTGTCTCCCAGTATAGTGTCTTTCTCTTTGAATTTCATGGGACATCAGACACTTTTCAGATTTATTTTATTATTTTTATTTTACATTTGTTGACTGGGAAAGTCCAACTAGGACAGAGCTTATTTTCAGCAGAGGCCCAGGTAGAAAGGCTCCAGAGCCATATCTTTGGAATATAGGAGGATACCCACATGAATGCAGGGAGGACATGCAGACTCTGCACAGAAGGCACCCCAGCTGAGAATCGAACAGGAGAACCTCTTGCTGTGAGGTGACAACATTAACCACTGCACAAATGCACCATAGACAGAGATTATAAAAGTCATGCTAATTACTCAGCAGTGAACCTTGACAATATAGTAGTCCATTCAGAGTATTCAGTTGTTTGAGAGAGGCATGTATGATGGAAGCCACACACTTAAGGCATTTAATAAGATGAGGAGAAGAAAGACGCTAGAGAGAAAAAAGTAGAATCAGTGAGGGCAGTGCAAGACTGGGTCTGACATAAATCCTCCTTTCAGCATGATCATTTACTGTTTTTAGCTTTCTTTATGCATTTCCAGACATATATCTACATACATTAATGAATGGAAACACCTTGAGCACCCTGCTGTTTAGCTAGCTTCAAAACCACTAAAAACAAGATATAGCCTTTCAAGGCCTGACAGTTATTACCAAAATTTAATTCAAATTTTGCATCTAAACCGAGCTCACTAACTGACTTGACCAAGTATAACACCATATAAAGGTGAAATAGACAACGGAATCAGAGAGAAAGCTTTTAGATATGTGATTGATTTCTGATGTTCAGAGCACATCTCAGTGGCATCTAATTTTGGGAAACCATTTGTGGAGGCTACAGATGCCTTAACATTAGATATTGCAACAGATTCATCTCAGGATGTGAATTAAGAACACTTTTTCTGACAGTAGGAAGTTAAATAATACTGAACACAGGTATGTAGGAAATGCATCGGAATACCTAACAATTTAATGGGCCCTAACCACCCACACATATTAACTTTTAGGATGTGAATTTCTATGACTAATGGATCATGCCTGATTGCAGTGTCTTTTCCACAATTTCAATCTGATCCTAAATTAACAAGATGGAACCCAGTGCTCTAGCCATTTAATTTTAAACTGCAGTATAGGCCTGGCCTTGACAGTGCTAATGCAGATGGGTTGTCTAGGCCTATAGTTTACCTGGGTGTGAGGGATGTAAGGGTTCTACACTCAGGGAGGGAGTCATAAGGTATTGTGGCTGTTTGAATGCATAAATAGTCAAGCAGAATGTTTTAGAGATATTTTGTGCCATGTTGGAATTATTCTATGTAATATGGTAAAGAACCTTGTTGAGGTACACACACTGTAGTAAAGATGCTACCCGTAACCATTCATGTAACATGAAGATCAAAAAAGGAAACACTTTTGTGAAAAATCCTGTTAAATGCAATGTCTGAAATAATATGATATTAGCATGTTTACCTATTGTGAAAAGGGACTAATGTCTAGAGAAGGTACTCTAGGTAACTGTTGTTGTGGACAGAATCTGTGGAAACTTGGAGAAGGATCCTCCAAAGATCTGCAGACTAGTACAAAACTCCAAACTGCAGATTTACTGTAGTGGCTGCAACAGCTGGGTCTGGATCTGAAGAAAACACCTACAATCTAAAGTTCAAAGTTAAAGAAAAGTGAGCTGCTTGCCACACAAACTGGTTGAACTAAGCTGTATGTTACTGAGAGCTGCTTGCCACACTGAAACTGGTTGAACTAAGCCGTATGTTACTGAGAGCTGCTTGCCATACTGAAACTGGTTGAATTAAGCCATATGTTACTGAGAGCTGCTTGCCACACTGAGGAGGGTTGAACTAAGCCTAATATTACTGAGAGCTGCTTGCCACATTGAAACTGGGTGAACTAAGCCGTATGTTACTGAGAGCTGCTTGCCATACTGAAACTGGTTGAATTAAGCCATATGTTACTGAGAGCTGCTTGCCACACTGAAACTGGTTGAACTAAGCCGTATGTTACTGAGAGCTGCTTGCCACACTGAAACGGGTTGAACTAAGCCTAGTATTACTGAGAGCTGCTTGCCACATTGAAACTGGTTGAACTAAGCCGTATGTTACTGAGAGCTACTTGTCATACTGAAAATGGTTGAACTAAGCCGTATGTTACTGAGCCAGCTACTTTAAGCATTGTTAAGAACTGAATGTTTACATTTTTGTCACTGTAAATAAGTTTCATCATAAGCAGTAAAATGCTTTTACTATGCAACAGAAAAGAAACAAACTGTAACATATCTAAGTCAACTACGCCTAGTTTATATTTCCATAACCTTTTATATAATAGCCGTTTATATATAACTGTATGTGTGTTTGTATGTCTGTATGTGTGTGCTTGTCTATGTACATGTATAGATACATACATACATACATATATTTAAGCTTAGTCTATTCTGTTACCTCAATATGTATATTCTTTAAATGTAAAGCCTCAAAATTGACATTTGATGACCAGAAAAGTCTGACTAGGTAAGAGCCCATTTTCAGTGGAGGCTTGCATAGAAAAGTTCCAGAGTATTACAACATGATAAGAAGAAGAATTTTATTGTCTTTACAAATAATAAAAAAAAAACAGTTTGAATAATTGCACCAAATTAAACATAATATGAAAATATTAATTCATAAACAGATGCATGTTATTTGACAATGATTTAATAGCTAGAGAAATTTTAGTCAATTTATAGAGAAATTAAAGGTAAGCTAGTATAATATAAGCAGGAATTGCAATAGGAAGTGAGAGTGTATATTTAGACAGAAAGCCAGGGGAGAAAAATTGATACAAGTTAGGAAGTGACTGAAGAAGGTAGAGTAAGGAGATGAAGGTATGAATAGGTATTTGTTCACATTTAGGGATACAGTTTATTTTGGTGTTGACCAAGAACAGAGCTAACTTTTGGCTAGGAAGTTTTTCAGAATGGTTTTGAAGTATGGGCGGGAGGATACTGACCTGAGGGATAAGCAGTTACAGGCCTTGGCAACATGAGACAAATACAGACAATGTTCAGCATATTGGACAGGCTTGTGGACAGACAGGAGATTTTGGTCAATAGATCAGAATGACAGGCTAGAAACATAGTTGTGAAGAATGTTATTTAGTGCTGGACAAGCAGATGGATTCTGGATAATTGTACAGGTGGTAAGAAGCTGTGTATCTGTTGGCTGATGGGGTAGTCCTAACCAGTTTAGGCTTATTAGTGCTATACAGTGGAGTGTTCAAAATGGAGCATTTGCAGCAAATTTAGCAACTTTTTTATAGCCTTGTTCAAGTTTTGACTTTTGTGATGCCTGAAGGTTAGTAAGGATTGGAAGTACTATAAAGAAGTGTTGAGAGGAGATGAGTAGTGGCAAGTGTAACTTTGTTTGGTCGGAAACAAAGGTTTTGGCTTTGAATCTCTACTATTTGATGAGTTTTTTCTTATGCAGTTTCATTATCTTATTTCATTATACACTCTAAACAAAACAGGTTTAAAGATGTTAAAAGTTCATGCAAAACATCACAAAAAATAATTATTTTACTTCTTCTCACCAACATAACCTTACTTATACTGTATATTTGTCTTATAAGGTTGCTCCATCCCAGGAAAACATTGATCATTATTAAAACACAAAGAATTATCTCACTTTCTTTGTTTCTTTGCTCTGAATTTATAAGAATGTTTTGAGCCTTTATATATCACATCAGTAAATAATAAGTGAGCAGCTGACAAGGAAGTCATATCTAAATGGCTTAGAGGTTAGGTATGGCATATGAAAAACCAAATAATTTAAACTGACTTCCAGATTTTTTATTCCATAGAATTAAAAAAAAATGTGGAGTACTTCATAGCATCAAGTCAGATTATGTCTTTAACTTGGAACTAGAAAAAAAATGGAAACAAACTTTTACTTGATCTAATTTGTTCACAGTACAGTCTAGAAAAATCAATAAAAAATTGGCTATTGACAAACCATAAAAAAATATGCATTTAAAAACCCACCCTAGACACATACATTAAGTTAAATGTAACAGCATCACAAATCAATTTAAGCTCAAACAATGTCACAATCATTTGCAATAGCTACTCCTTCAAAACGGACAAGCTATGGCTTGAATGTATGGATGTCATATTGACTGATGTGGAAAAATAACTACACAGAAAACCGTCTGTGTTTCTACATATCTGTTAAGATTTGATAATAAGAGGGGCAGCGTACAAGGTAAAATTTTAGGAGCACCTATCTACTTCAAACACTTAGCTGTATCATTCGTCTGGTAAATTCATGTGTGCATTTCTCACTGGCAGAATTTAAGAGATAATAGAAATGAATAGATTAAAAAAGAGCTTGAGATTAAACAGTTTCTGGAACCATAGTCAGAGGAACCATGGCAAACAAAATGTTGTGTGCCAGTACAGAAGTACATGGCTTATGTATAGAAAATGGAAAGCAGGTGTTAATGTCACCAGTGTATAACATCAGTCTGAAACTTTCCAGAGCTGTACATTTCATATTTATGCTTTCATTTTAGGTCATGAATGGTGCAAACAAATGAAATTATCAAACTCTGTGAAGAATGATTTTTTTAGTATGTTTTACACATTCATTTTTAGTAAGTTAGTACCAACATATTTGTTTTACTTTAAATTTTTCTGAAATGGCAGAACTGGGAAAGAAAGTTAATGCAGTTGTTCACATCAAGAGGGAACAGAATAGAAGGAACACGTGTTAACACTAATTTTATTCATGCAAAAAATTATCCATTTTTGGGTACGGTAGCAGTGAAATTTAATTCTATAATATTTTAACAAATTATAGTATGTATATTTAGAAATTATTCATTTTATCTGCTCTTAGGTCTGGTGATTCTTTTCAGGTTATGATAAAGCAAAAGAACATTTGTCTCACTGGTCTAGCCATTTTAAAAATTATCACAGTATTTGCTTAAAGCAACTAAAACTGACTTTATTGGTATGTTTCCTTCAGGCTGATAGCTGAGATGCTAGAGATAATTAATGTTTTAATAAAATGAGTTTCAGTCTATATGTCTTTTGACTGAGATTTTGTGCTTTTGCACACCCAAATGTCATTTATTATAGCTTTCTTGTTATTTTTTGGTACTCAGCGGGGTTAGAGAATAATTAATTCCCTTTTGTCAAGCCATAATTGTAAACAGAGCTCTTACAAGCAACAGTCCTGACTTCCAAGTTTGTTTAGGGTATTACATCAGCATTGGGTCCTGATATGGAGTAGTTACCCGGTAAATAATACAATTGAGATCATCCAAGTGAAAAATACATTTGCTGGAATGAATTGAAATACCACACTATTTACTAACATATTAACATATGTAATTTTAAGTGAGGTGGAACACTGATACGCATAAACCTTTTTTCCGACAATGTTTGAGCACCGTCTGGATTAATGACTTTGAGTCATACTGGCAAATGTAGGCTGAGGGAATCAACCCCGGATGACAGAAAGCAGCTTAACGCCTCATAACCTTAATACTCTGTACAAACTACCCTACAAGTATACTCTGTTTATTATCCATCTGTACACAGAGTGTGAAGAACAAGACTTTGCAGATGAGTTTTTTTTTCTTGTAAAAGGTAATAAATATGACAGTCTTAAAGAGTATCTGTATGTATCTTCACATTTTCTTAAAAACAGCATTACAAATAGCATTGAAAACAACTTTATTCGTATATAGGTCTGTTTACCAAATAAGTTTAAACCGGAAGCAAAACATCATCAAATGTAACTAGCCATGATTGATAAATGCTGCTAGCAGCTTGCATTATAAGAAAACATAATCAGTTCTTAAACCACACTATGCTTCACTGGCAATCACAAATTGATCTTGAATATGTGGGTCTCCTTGGTTAATAGCTTAGGTTTACATGATCCAGCAGCATGCTTGGATAGGACCTCATCTCTTCTTGCAAACGCATGAAATAGACAGCTGCTAGAAAATAGACACATTTAATAATGTGACCACTATTTCTTTATTCGAGAAATAATATGATTTCATTAATAAAGGCTTATTAATTAAAAGGGTCATATCAATTATATAGGTATCAGCAATCCCAATATTTTTTTTATTCTGGCATAAAAAGAAAGCCATTATTAACATAAATAAGCTCCAATGAACACTGGCAATAAATGTGTTTATAAATACTCTTTCTCCAAAGGAGCCATTCCCTTCCCCCACATGCACTTAGCTTGTTGATAGTAACTGAATTATTGGAAGGATTCCTGACAAATACTAGATTTGCTGATCTTTCATTAACACTTCACAAAAAATTGTTACTTCAAAGTCTCTGTAGTGTGGAGGAAGTGCATGTAAATACATTCAAGTTTGAACTCTGAAGCAAAGGCCTAGTGGACATTTCATTAGCAGCAGTTTTGCAAGAGCTCCATCTCCTCCTTCCACCTTGCTGTTTATTGGTGACATATATTTTATCAAGCCATACATTTTTAATATTAACTGCATTACTTTTAAAATGCAAATTTATGACATAACTAGCCCATAAGCTGACTTTAAGTTTACCTTAGCCTTGTTTTGTCTGTTATGGAATATATTTTTATCACGTTTGTCTTTGATCGTGTGGTCCCCTGGTGCAATGCAGTTTTTAATGATGCAATATATTTTTCTTCTTAGATGTTGTGGCTATCTAGACCATGTTGTGGTGATCTAGGAGATGCTGTGTTAACAGCTCCTAAGGTCTTCAATTAAACTCTTTTATTTCTGGTCCCTCCCAAACACCAAGCACAGTGTATTAACTTTCACAAAGGAAAATTAAAAGGAGTATTGCAACAGTGAGCAGGTGGCTGTGCGTTAGCATAACTAATGTAACTGAATCATTTATTTATCCAGCACTGACAATTTGCTACCTATAAATCAGTCTACATGTGAGATCGGTGGCATAATCAGAGATGTGTAATTGTCATTAAGATCATTATGTGTTAGAAGAAATATCTATTAAGATTTTATGACATTGCAGAAGAACAGTATCATATCCATTTGTGCCTACTGGAAATACACAATAATACGTGTTAATGCACTGCTTTTGCTCATCAGCATATATACACATTGTGTGTGTGTGTGTGTGTGTGTGTGTGTATGTGTGTATATATATATATATATATACATATATATATATATATATATATATATATATATATATATATATATATATATATATATATATATATATATATATATATATATGTATGTATATGTATATATATATATATATATATATATATATATATATATATATATATACATATATATATATATATATATATATATATATATATATATATATATATATATATATATATATATATAAATATATATATAGATAGATATAAAGTACATGTATGTGTGTATGTATGTGTGTATATGTCTATCTATGTAGA
Organism: Protopterus annectens; assembly: GCF_019279795.1. Taxonomy (NCBI): domain Eukaryota; kingdom Metazoa; phylum Chordata; order Ceratodontiformes; family Protopteridae; genus Protopterus; species Protopterus annectens. The sequence goes on along the minus strand of NC_056739.1, from coordinate 1,445,574,836 downwards.
TATATATATATATATATATATATATATATATATATATTGATGGATATAAATAAATGTATATGAATGCAGATCCATATAGCAAAAAGGCAAAATTTTGAACAATAATTAATTCATCACAACTGATCAACTGGCTGACCATCAAAAAAAAAATAGGTTATGCAGTGAGGAAAGCCCTCTGCACCCGACATCACCTACTAATAATATATATATACCTTCTCCAAAATCACATTATAGTGGGGAAGGGGTAACTTCCCAGATCCACACTGTACTATTATCCCATAAAGAAAAAATGCAATATGATCTATAAACTGATTTTTCAGTCAGCTGCTGTATCTTTTTTAATTTACAATAATTTGAATTTTAAACCAACTATAGGTAATTAATATAATAAAATAATAATGTATTTTTACAAGGGGGGAGCTTGATTCTGTGTGTGTATATATACTGGCACACACACATATCTATATCTATATATAGGTAGATAGATCTATATGTGTGTGTGTGTGTGTGTGTGTGTGTGTGTGTGTGTGTGTGTGTGTGTGTATTTATTTATTTGCAGTTTGTTAACCGGGGTAGTCCACTGGGCCATATTGAGCCCATTTTCAGTGGAGGCCCTGGTAAAATAGCTCCACAGGAAAAGAAAGATTGCACATTACAGAAATATTGTAATATTCAGAAGAGTTATACAATTCAAAAAAAGAGTTACACTCATAATGTAACATATACAGAAAATATATAACATACCCAGACATTATACACATTAAGATTCAAAGATGATATATTAGCTAATGGTAAGCCTTGTCATTTAAAATATTATCAGAAAAAAAGGAGAAGCTTCATGGGGGGGTTAACACAGGCTTGGGAGGCAGAGCACTTCCAGGTAGAGGAAAGGTAAGAGAGTGTAGAGAGGATTAAAAGTGTCAGGGTTGAGGATAGCTCTAAGGGATAGTGAGAGAGGATTCCACTTTTTGGATAGTGAGAAAGAGATGATAAGTTGCCCGGGTGAACGCTTAGGCTTGTACACCAGGAGTAGATTTGTGTTCTCGGATGTAAGGTAATGTAGGATGTAAAGATGGAACTAAGGGATGGGCAGTCAGAGGGTTGAAAGATACATTTGTGAGCAGTGATAAGTTGTAAGTAGTCTAAGTAGTTTGCAAGTTCAAGCCAATTTAGATACCAAAGCCCTCACCTATACTTCTTCAACCCCTCCCTACTCTTCCCCTTCAAACTATTTTCTACATACAAACATATTAATCCAAGTCTGACTTGCACTACAAAACATACAACCCTTAAACCATACACAAAACTCTCTAATTACCTTTCTTTTCATCTTCAACAACTTATCACCACTCTACTTTCTGGTGACATACACCCTAACCCTGGTCCCTCTTTCATCAACTCCTCAACAACCCCCTCCTTTACACCTTCATCTACAAAAACCATTACCTTCTCAGCAATAAATGCTCAAAGTATATGTAACAAAATCCCCAACCTCCATGCCTGGCTTCTCCATAACAATCCTGACATACTGTCAATATCTGAAACATGGCTAAAACCCTCCATAAAAGATTCTGAAATAACTCCACCCAACTACGATATCATCAGGAGAGACAGAACCCATAAAAAAGGAGGTGGAGTAGCTCTACTCTACTCCTCTTCCTTTTCAGTTACTTCATATTCTAAGCCAATTCCCCAATTTGCCAATGCTGAACTACTTCTAGCCCTACTCCACCTAAACAAGCATAAAATAATATGCTTAGCCTCCCTCTATATCCCTCCTGGTGATAACATACCTATTCTTGAGGACATTCTGTCTTGGCTCTCCACCAACATTACTAATGAAACTGTTATCCTAGGTGACGTTAACATCAACTGGTCCTCCGTCCAATGCCCAACAAATTCCATAAATATAAACCTCTATAACTTTCACCAGTTAATCAGCTCAATAACCAGACCATCTAAGGACCATTCCTCTGGAAGCACCCTAGACTGGATTCTGGTATCACACCCACACCTTATCTCAAGTAGTGGAACACTCCCTGACTCTCTCAGTGACCACTTTCCTACTTTCGCTCACTGTCACTCTCCCTCTCTACAGCTTCCACATACCACCATCTCTGTACGCTCCTTAAAAAACTTTAACCTCAACACCTTCTCTGACTTACTTAAACAATTTAACTGGAGTCCCCTAAATATACTACCCCTAGACAAAGCTGTCACCTATTTTAATACATCATTTCTAAACCTTCTAGATACCTTGGCCCCTCTAAGAACAAAAAGAATAAAGAACAAAACCATCCCATGGTTATCCAAAGATACCTTAGCTGTCATGCGCCTCCGTGATAAAGCCTTGAAAAACTACTATAAAAACAAAACCCTAGCCACCCTAAATGAATACAAAATACTCCGCAACAGAGTTAAGAAACTTATCACTTCTGACCGCAAATCCTACTATATCACCCTCCAAAATAATCACAAGACTAACTCAAAAAAATTCTGGGATAGTATCTCCTCCCTCTTCAACCTCTTCAACCCTGTAAAAAAGGAAAACCCACACCCTGATCACAATACTTCTGATACCGACTTAGCCTTCCAATTTAACAGATTCATCATTGACTCCATATCTAAATTAACATCATCATTATTAAATAACTCCACTCATCCAGCTACAATTCCCACTACTCCTTCCTCCTCAGGCTCTTCCACCTCCCACCTCCCTCTCTTCTCTCTCAAACCCATACCTGTATCTACTATAAAAAAGTTCCTTCTCAAATTAAAACCTTGCTCTAATGCCCCTGATAATACCCCTTCCTTCTTCCTAAAGACAGCTGCTAAAGCCATTGCCTCCCCCATCTGTATACTTATAAACCGGTCAATCCAAGAAAGTTATGTACCCCAAATTTGGAAAAAAGCCTACATTATTCCCCTCCACAAAGGAGGAAACAACAATAACATCTCCAACTTTAAACCTATCGCCATCTTATCTCCCATCTCTAAACTACTTGAAAAATGTATCCACATACAACTATTACCATACCTCACCAATAGCCACCTACTAACCCCAACACAACATGGATTCAGACCAGGTCACAGCACTTCTACTGCACTACTCTCCTTTCTCAAAACTGTAAATAAGGCTAAAGACTCTAACTGCATTGTCTCCACTCTCCTCCTAGACCTTTCTAAGGCCTTCAATACCATCTCCCATTCCTTCCTGCTGACCAAACTCTCTAACCTACACCTTTCACCCTCTTGCATCAACTGGTTTTCCAGTTACCTTTCCAACAGGCAACAATATGTCAAATGGAAGAAACCTACCTCCTCTTTCCTCAATACTGACACTGGTTTACCCCAAGGTTCCATATTAGGTCCCTTACTGTTCAACATCTTCATTAATGACTTCCACCACAATATCCCAAATGCTAAAATAGTCCAATATGCAGACGATTCTACTATTATCTGTGCTGCAAACTCCATTCCCTCCCTTATAAAACTAACTCAAGATGCCTTCTCAACCACTGAAAAATGAATGCATGATAACCATCTAGCTCTCAATCCATCAAAAACCAAACTCATGTTATTCACCCCATTCAAAAGCATAACTATCGACATAAATTCCTTCCTCATAACCAGTTAAAACAACACATCCCTAGAAATTGTTTCCAGTGCTAAACTGTTAGGAGCTCTTATTGATAATCAGCTTACATTTGATTCCCATATAC
>NC_056739.1:1445561114-1445566114 GCF_019279795.1 Protopterus annectens | reverse complement strand
ACAGAGTTTTTACCAAAAGGGATGACAATGCACTTTTTGGCATTGAGCTTGAGGCGATGGCTTTGACACCAAGCATCTGTCTCAGTGAGGTCCTTTTGTAGGATGTCCACATCTTTTGGAGTTTTGATTATGGCTCCTAGTTTGCAGTCATCTGTGTACTTCATTAGCCAAAGGCCTTCTGTGTTGGCCTGTACTTCAGAGAAGTAGATACCAAGCAGGAGAGGACCCAGGACTGAACCCTGTGGGACTCCACTTGTCACTGGTTTAAAGGCAGATTTGGAGTCTGCAACTTTTACAGTGTGGGTTCTGTCAGTGAACCAGTTGGCAACCCATCTTGTGACGTAGAGATTTATACCTAATTTAGTGAGTTTAGCTATAATTACAGAATGGGGGATGGTGTCAAAAGCCTTGGCGAGGTCAAGATAAGCTGTGTGAACTGCCTTACCCTTGTCTATGGCTTTGGTGAGTGTTTCAAAGAAGTCCATCAGGTTCAGGAGGCATGATCTGCTTTTCACAAGGGTGAATGACTTGAAACATACCTCCCTGGACTATATAAAGAGAGGCATGACTGAATTCTCTGATTATGTGTCCCAGGCAGGTTTGACCGTAGCCCTAAGCAGCATTCTACCCTCACCCTGGATGATGCCACAATATAAACAAAAAAAATGCTTCTGGTATCATTCCAGGGGGATCCAGTATTTGTCAGCCTGGGAAGACATGGTCGACAGGCCAGGCTGCTTTTCCAGATATGGTCTGCATCTGCCTCCCCTAGGCTTTTGGATACTGGCTAAAGTGTTTGCTTCCCCCATAGTGCTTTTTTAGGCAATATCAAAATGACAAAAATTCTGACATAGTAAAATCCACTCGGAAAAAACTCATGGTTCTGAGCCTAGCTGACCCACTTGCTGATCTCTTTAACCATAGCCTAAGAACTGGCTTTATACCAGCAGAATGGAGAACAGAAACAGTAATCATCTTGCATAAAGGGGAGTCATCAACTGACCCTAGGAACTACAGAGCCAGATATCTAACCAGCCTCATCTGCAGGGCCACGAATAGGATCATCATTGATCTTATCGACAAGGACATAGGTGACCTTCAGACTCTAGACACAACCCAGTTTGGCTTCATTACACGTATATCATGCTTATTGAACCTAGTATACTTCTTCAAGAAAGTCACCAAAGCCCTGGATAAAAGTAAGACAGTGCAAACTGCCTATCTGAACCTAGCCAAAGCCTTTGACACAATCCTCCACTTGGGTATCATTGAAAAACTTTCCCAGCTAGCTGTTAACCATTATATCACAAGATGGGTAGCTAAATGGCTCATGAACAGATCACTTACTGTCAAAGTTTGAGACTTCATCACTACCAGTAGACCCGTGACCAGTGGCATACCTCAAGGATCTGTACTGAGGCTTTTACTATTTGGAATCTATTTCCTGGAAGTCCAGGCTAAAGTAGATGGCCTTTGGCTTACTAAGTTTGCTGATGATTTTAGACTAGGCACAATCATTTAGTCCCCCAATGATGTTAACATATTACAGGAAGGGCTAACACAAAGAAATGACTGGTGCCAAGTCACGGTCTAAAACTAAATGCAAAAAAGTGCACTATTATAAAATTTGGCAAAACAGAATTCCCCACTAATTACAATATTGACAGCATTTCTCTAAGCTCAAACTCAGTGGTGCGAGATCTGGTAGCATGAGTAGACAGCAATCTGAATGTTGACCACCAGGTTTCCAAGGTGGTAAGGAAAGCCTTCTACATTGCGCATCTCATCCAGGTCTAAGGATGTTATAGCTTACTTTACTCGACCTTAATCAGACCATTAATAGAGTACAGTGCTCTCTTCTTCATGTATCTCACCAGACATCTGCAGCAACTTGAGAGACCAAAGAGGTTTCTCACAAGAAGATATAGGGCCTCCAAATCATGACTTACATGGACAGACTGAAAGCCCTGTCCCTGTACTCTGTATCATATAGGTTACTGAGAGGTGACTTTTGCCTGGTCTACAGGGCAGTCTCAGACTCTGACCTGATGCAAATGCTGCATATCCACAAATCAAATGGCACTAAAGTCACTTGCTCTGGAATAAACTTGAAATTCTTGTGAAGCAGAGCTCCTCAATGACCCTATTCAAGCGCAACCTGGACAAATGGATGGGTGATCACAAATTCACCCCGGGTGTGGCACCCATGTCCATCATAGATGGGGTAGTAGGTGCTGAGCTGTAAAATATGCAAATCTAACTAAGAACAATTGGAATAATGTGGGATTAACATGGCTAGGCTTATAAAAACTCTAGGGCTGCTAGCCTACAAACCTCCTATGAACAACTAGCAGTCTTTATATGGGACAGTCCCTATTTGGTTAGTTGTATCCCAAAATAATATGAAAAATTACAAATATCCTCAGATTTAAGGCAAAAAAAATTCCTAGGTTTCCTCTAACAGTTGCAAAATACAATTATTTCATATTTGAATCATGACTATGTTACATGATGTAACAGAAAATTCAAGTTCTACAATAGTACACTTTCATTTTGTCAAAAGAGTGAAGTGAAGTCCTTTGCACTGGTTGCAAATGTGCATTGCCCTACACAATCTCATGTTTCCATAAAATATATCCTATTTAGGGCACCTGACTACATGGAAATTCTTTGGTATATGCATGTAATTTTATATGGAGAGATAGAACTGATTTTGTTTGCCACAAGATAGGAATATTATCATATCAGCCTGTTAGCACCGGCATAAAGATGTTGTCAGTAAGGATGTCACTGCACTAACTGCAGGCCAAAGTTAGTTCACCACTAATACTTATTTTATTTTCCTCATTTTGAATAAAGAAATAATTCTTCTGGAACATCCTGCTGTGGGTTTTAGGATGAATTTCTTGACTAAGATCTAAGTGCCAGTCAGACAGCTTGTGTGAGTATAGGAAGAAAGAGGGGGACAGGGATGGAAGCACAAAGAAATGAACAAGTTTGAGTTAAAAGAAATGTAACTAGAAAGCCTCCCCCCAGCCATCACCACCATTTTTTCAAATAGTGTTTCTTTATACTGGCCACGAGTGTGAAAACTAAAAATTAATGCCTGTGATTTAACAATGTTTTCCTGTTTAACACTCATTGTTTTCACCAATGCTTCCCTTCTGAGTTAAATCAGTTTAATCACAGAACACATGAATTCAAAATAATTCAGCAGCTAAATTGCTTATTTTTTCTCTCACACAACAAGCTTCACAAGTGAAACAGACACAAACTAAACGCCTTTGCAAGACGCATCAGATGTCATAAAATACAAGCAAAAAATACTCTCATTTAAAAGAAGGCCTTTTTATTAGGGTTGTGACAAAGGGAGATACTGCCAGCACAGCTATCTGGAATTTTGAAAATAATTATATGTCATTGTGAATATCAACATGATCTATATAAGATGTTTGTGTTACAAATGTATTAGAACTCTATGCCATGCTATCAAACTGGTCTGTACATACATGTGTGTTAAAAAGGGTATTTTATAAGGTACTTATGCTTAAAATGTAACCACAGTGTGCCCTACTGGAACAGAACAGAAATGTACATGCACTATTGTAACTTTTTAAATGTATATATTTTAACAGTGGAAACTGGAATACAGGAGGTTAACTTCAGAAAAATAGCTGTAATTAAATTACTTTATAGGCCAGGCCTGAGATATAATGCCTTCGCTGAGAAGCTTTTTGTATTGTCTTCAGAGTGAACTAATTACTACCTCTAAAAGTATGAAGTAATGCAATTGTTTTATGACTTCCAGCATCTACCAAATATCTGAGGTCTATGCATTTTCACAGGTAGATGCTAAATACTGCCAGCTTCCAGCAGTGGGGGTTTCACCTGGGATGGAGTCAGATGACAAGAAATTATGTCATTCTGCAAGCTATCCCAGCAGTAATATTTAAGATATTAATTTGAGAACTCTCAGAGAGAGAGAGAGCATTCTGTATTCTGTCTTGGACCTCAACACAACAATATAAAAACCATTCCCCACATCTGCCTTGCTCTGATGAAGTAAGATTCTAGGGAATAGTATAATTCTGTTAGATATAATAAGGAATACAGCAAAGCTTAGTTTAAATAATTGTCTTTATTTATTTAATACTGTCCTGCAATGTTGTTTTAAATATGTCCTGTGATTTTGAACTCTGATATCACTTTGAATATATATACTGAGTATTTTCTTGTTCTTTTATTATTTATTATTAAATATTATTGAAACCTTTCATTGTGGCTGAGCTGTCTAGAGATATTTACGTTTTGAGAGTACTCGTATATTTATTTGGTGACACTGTGTGGGTCACTCCTAATAGCCTTGCTCTTTGTCAAACTACCATTTGTATTAATATTATACAGTAAGATTGGATACCCTTTGCTAAGGGCCATAAAATAGCTGACAAAGGAGTTAGCTGGTGGCAGTGATAACTACCTTCTAGTTTGGTAAAAAGGGGGCATAGCTAGTAAACCTGTGCCAGCCTTTCTCAGATGTGTCTGTGTGTATATACATTGAACCTCACAGAGTGTATGTGTCAAGTACTTGGGCAGGGACATGAAGCACTGGTTGGACAGAGAGGATGCTGTAACTCTTTCATAAATTCTAGACTCAGCTCCCTTGAACCCAGAAATCAAACTCAACTAAAACTGAACTCCATTTCAGAAAGATCTGTGTGTACAGGTCTCTGTATATAATACATATGCCCTTCTCCACTCTGAGCAGGGTTACTGAGATACTCAACATCAGCTTTAACCCTTTTGGATACAGCTCTGTTGAAGTAACTGATTTCCAGTTATTTCAAGTTTTTCAGCTTTCATGTTCCAGTGCTGCCTCAGTTACCTGTTTATTAAACATGTCTGTTTGAATGTATAATGTTTATTACACACACACACACACACACACACACACACACACACACACACACACATATATATATATATATATATATGTGTGTGTG
>NC_056739.1:1445543614-1445558614 GCF_019279795.1 Protopterus annectens | reverse complement strand
TATATATATATATATATATATATATATATATATATATATAATACCTTTACTGGTACAGCTGAAGCAACCATTAACATGAAAACTCCACAAAGGATTACCTGTCATTCACTTTTATGAGATTACTCACTTCACTTTTCCTCACATTCACTTCCGAGGGAGCAGCTGTTCACATGTTGCTCACTACATAAAGTAATGCAAACGGATGTTCATGTTGTATTGTTTTATGCTGTCTCCTAGGGAAAGACATTTTTTGCTTGTTTCTGACAACCCTTACTCTGAGAGGTAGTAAAACACTGAAAATGACTATGCAAGTTAGGTTGCAGTATGAAGTTCCTCAGAAGGGGAATCAGAGGGTCATGCTCCATGGAAAAATTTACTTTTTTGTGTTTTGCTGTATGTCAAAAGTCAAAGTAACCTTTATTGTCATCTAGAACTACACATGCAGCCTAAACGAAATTTTGTGCATCAGCTCAGTTCTTGAGATTACAAAGGAAAGTGAAACAACACATACAAGTAGAGGACTAAACATAACTAACAAATACAATATTCCTCCCAATACATGCAAGAAAGATCAGTGATTTACCAACACTCATATATGAAAAAAATACCCTCCTGTGTGTTAAATTAACTACCCTATTTAAAGTAAAACAACACACTACAGATTGAAATGCCTAAGGTATTTGTCTAATATTGCACTGGAGTGAGTAAACTAATAATGACTATGGATATAATAAATGAATATTGCACTCATTTGGAATAGATGTAAGTATATATTGCACAAATAAATAAAAAATTACTTATTTTGTGTCCAGACCCCTGGAACTAGTGCTGGAGTTCAGAAGTCTAATCACTGTAGGGTAGAAACTTACTTAATCTTGTAGTCCTGCAGTGGATGCTGCAATATCTCCTGCCCAATGCCAGATGCTTTAGCAGTCCATGCTCAGGATGTGTGTTGTCCTGTATTATTTTGGTGGCCTTTCGTTGGATGCTTCTTGCAGAATATAGATGTATCGATGGAAGACTGGAACCTGTTACCATCTCTGTAACCCTCATCACTGTTTGTAGCACCTTTCGTTCTCTAACTGTGCAGCTCCCAAACCACACTGTGAAGTTGCAGGTGAGGATGCTCTCTATTGCACCTCTATAGAAGGTAGACAGTATATGAGGAGGAAGCTTAGCTTTTTTCAGCCTTCTTAAAAAGTGGAGGCATTGTTGCACTTTCTTGACCAGTTGGCTGGTGTTTCCCAACCACTAGAGATCCTCTGATATGAGTACACCTAGGAATTTTGTACTCTTCACACTTTCATCATTGATCCTGAGCACTGGGTGGTTTGTTGTCCTTTTCCTGAAGTCAATGATAATTTTGTTTGGTCTTGCTTACATTCAGGTCAAGGTTGTTCCCCTCACACCAACTGATCACAGATGCCACATCCTCTCTGTACACACTTTCATCCTCCTTTGTGATGACACCCACGATTGGTGTCATCAGCAAACTTGATGATATACTCAAACATGTGCTTAGCATAGCAGTCATGGGTCAGGATGGTGAATAACAGTGGGCTGAGAACACACCATGTGGAACCCCAGTGTTAATCTTGATGCACTTTGATGTGTTCTTACCTGAACACATCCTCTGTGGTCTCTCAATCAGCAAGTCCAGGATCCAGTTACAGAGATGTTTACTTATTCCTAAATGCACCAGTTTTTCTATCAGCTGCATTGGTACCACCATATTAAATGCAGAGCTGAACTCTATGAACAGCATGTTTACATAGTTGTCTTTTCCCTCTAAATGCACAAGGTAGATATGTAGTGCTACTAATATAGCGGGTGAAAATCAGGAAGCAGGCATGATGAAAAATGCTTTTTAATCAGCCGCTCAAAACCTTTCAGAACAGTGGATGTCAGAGCGACTGGTCTGTAGTTGTTTGGGTTGGAGACAGTGTTTTTCTTAAGTAGCAGGATGATGTTAGTTTCTTTGTAGCATGAAGGTACTTTTGCCATGGCGAGAGAGGTGCTAAATATTTCCTGAAGCACTGTGCATAGTTGATCAGCACAACCATTTAACACCTTGCCCAGTATGATGCCTGGGCCAGCAGCATTCCTGGGGTTCACTCTCCTTAGCTCTCTTCTTATATCCACTGTGCTGAGGCTGAGTACTGCATCCTTTTCATCAGTGGGTAGCTTTATTGCCAACCTGTTGTTTTTTTCCTCAGAATGGTATGGAATGCTTGCTTTGGGATTGCATGTGCTTCCAGGGTGAATATATTTTAGCTATCTTTAACAAACATTTTTTGTTAGTTAATTTTTAAATGAGTAAAGCAGATTTGCACACTGATATTGTATGATTCTTTAAAGATCCCTTATTAATGTAATTATTAGCAAAGTTAGGAACTAGAGAGCCATATGTATTCAAACAGCACAGGATCATTGAAGGTCTTGAGAATTTACAACTTTCCATTTATAATTACCCTGACACAGAAAGCACATTAAATTTAATAGCTCATTGTTTGTCAGTTACATAATAGTAGCCCTACTACTGACATTGTTTCTCTATGACCTTTCTTTCCTATTAACATCTGATAAGACAAAAAAAAGAGAGACTTCAGAGCTGAAACCCACACTTCGATTTATTAAACCAACATTAAGTGAACTGATGAAGTCCTAATTCACTAAGGATGAAAGCGCTTAACATTGGTTTAATACATTGAAGTTTGAGTTTCAACACCTGATAAGCTGTATCAAGAAATGAGGCAACTATACTTATACTCCCCAAAAAATTATTCAAATCTTTAAATAAGAAAACTACTTGAAAGCAATTCTCTTAGAAGTGACACGAAAACTCGGTTTAATGATGTACTGCATTTTTGTTAAAATGGCATTACCATGCCCACTACATTAATGACACAGGATTGTATGAAAAGCAGATGATTTGAATACATATGTCTGGCTCACTGCTTAGAAAGCTTGGGGAGGGGGGCTGCCACACTGGGATATGTGTAAGTTTGTGTTGGGGGGCTGTATTCTACTGCTAATACACATTAAATGTTTGTTTACCCCAAGCAATGCAATACTATAATGGAGGGACAGGATAGGAAGGTTGAGAGCCAGAGCTGCCCAGTCTGTTATTGGTAAATAAAAGTAGATTGAAAGCACTGATGGAGCTCAAACAGCTCTGGATTTGGAAATCAAACAGAAAAACATAAATAGTCTTAATGGAGTCGTTTCACAGATAATAAGCATTAGTTATCAACAGACTGATGGTTTGAAATTTGAATTTAAGTATATCAGTATGAGTATTGTAATGATCAATATAAGTCAATTAAGCTGGAGTTTGAACTGGAGTATGGATATGTTTACGTGTTTGAGTTAAAGCATAAGTATGGTCATGAATGTGATGTCACGTGTACACACACACACACACACACACACACACACACACACACACACACACACACACACACACACACACACACACACACACACCACGTATCTTTTGCTACATTTAAGGTCCATTAGACATTAAAGGACTAGCCAAAGCCTTACTGCATCTCTCTCCTGGTACTCCTGAAGTATTTGCAAGTAAGCAGAGTAAATACATTATTAATACAACTGTTACTGATGGGGAAATGTTTTCTGGGGTCACAATTCTTATCTTCACTAAGTACACAATTACCCTCCCCCTACCACATCATATTAGTCCATCTTTGCTCCTCCCTCTCTTTGGTTACCCCTCCTTTCACCCACACTACTCCTATCTTCTGTCAGGTTGCATAATACCAGCATTTTTAAACCTTAGTCAATCCTATCTAAATTGGTATGAATACGCTGTGCAAAATAAATGTGCATTAAGAATATATATTCAAGTATAAGTCCTAATTGTTTGTAAGTCTCTTATTGTAGAGTATTTCATAGTGATCCAAAACTAAATGTAAGTTAATACCAGTTCAACTTTGTATCCTAAGGAAATGTTCATAAGGTTTTATTATGACTAACTGTAGCAAAACTATCCGTAATACATCCAAAGCTTAACCTAAAAATGGCCCAGCAAGATAGGTGTTGCATCCTGATTAATAACTTAGAAATAAAAGAACAAAATAAAATTAGCATGTTAGAACAGTTTGCCTGGTGCAGTTTCTTGTCACAAATGTGAAACTCTTTTTTGAAGTATTTTTGTTAACAGTATGTACAAGGACAGTACTAATTAGATTTTGTAGACAAAGGTCTCATATGAACTCCAGTGCTAGAATAATTATTTCCTAAGAGACTCAGTACAATCATTAACACATACTGAAATGGAATTTGCAAGGCTAGGATAACATATTGTCTTGATGGGTTGGGTGTTGGGGAAAGTGTTTCATGTAACATGTCACTTGAATGGCAGCTGTGGTAGGACACAAACTCTGATGTTCATACCCTCAGAGATCTGAAGGGAAGTTTCATGTTTTTACCCATCATAATTTGACCCATTCGCATGAATTCATAACAGCCTGGTAATTCAACAAGGAAAGATGCTCTCTGTCCATATAAGATGTACTTGTTTTATTGCACAGTAGGTAAATGCATTAACCTATTATCCAATGTGATCCTACATAAACACAATTTTATTCCTTGCACAAAAATGAAAGCAATGCAGATAATATCAGTCATTTTAAAATGGTAGACTAAACAAATGTTTCAAAGAAGGATTCATTGAAACGTCTGTGGCAGGCATTTATATTCTTAACACATTTGCCACAGGGGTTAATGTCCGAATATTGAGTTTTCAGAAACTCAATCATCATATGGTTGAGACCATATGTTCAACTTTCTGAAAACTTGAACAAAACAAAACAACAAAAATCTATATTTTTGCAGCAGGGCAAACCTGCAGTGCTCCTACACCACCTGCAAATCATATAAACTAACTCCAAGATAACACTAGAGTGGGGAGAAGGGTAAATTCCCCTATTACCACTGTACAGGGATGTCCGCACAAATGCTGCAAGTTTTTGGAAAGTCCGACATATGCTCTAAACCATATGAAGTTTGAGTTTCCAAAAAACTCAAGTCTTCTGACATAAACTCCTGACACAGACATGTATATTATAAAACAGTTGTGCATTATTGTAGAAATGATATGCAGGTAAAGTATGGGTTTTTCACTTTTAAAAGGGACAGAATAAGTACATCATGTGCATTGAGTCGTTCAATGAATTATCCTATATGCAATCATCTAATTTTAGCTTGTCCTTATTATTTATTTGTTTTGTTTACATTTTTCTACTATTTGTAGCACATTTTACATCTGGTATTTTATGTTAGCTAAGAATAAAATCCCTTATTGGATTTCATGTTTAATTTCACATCTAGCAGTTGTACAGTTTTTAAATCATGCTGCTGCTGAAATAGATGCCTTCAATCATAAGACAATTCTTTATCTGACAAGAGGGTATTTGTATATTAGAAATATTTTCTGCCTTATCCTACCCACTCATTCACTCATGTATCAATGTTTCATTAAACTGCATGGCCCTTTAATTTTTCCCACACTATCTAATTTATTTAGGATTCCATTGACATCAGTCATGAGATATTGCTTAAATAGATATTACATTAAAAGAGTACGTATGCAAAACATTGCATTCAGGGTTTTTCCAACTATTTTAACAGCTCACTATCAACAGCAATGCAACAAAGGAATGTTTCCTGCTAGTGTTTGTCTCCTGTCTGTTTTTGCTGTCCTGCTGTTATCATTTCATAGGTTCATAGGTTCATAGGTAGGTACTAGGCTATTGGCCCTAGGGCCTATATAAGCCTAGCCAAAAAGGTACCCTGGCTTTCGCCACCCAAGAAAATTATTTTCCCGTGTCCCTGTTGAGCAGAGCCACAGAAGTGATCCCCGGGGTGAATTTCCTATTTCCCATCCAATTATCCAGATTTTTCTTGAAGAGTGCTAAAAAAGAGCTTTGTTTGATATAGATAGGTAGTTTTGTTCCAGAGTATGGGAAGTCTCTGGGACAGGAATCTATCCCTCCAGCATGTTCTGTTTATTTTAGTGTCAAGGTTTAGGTCCCTAGAGCATGTAACTCAGAGGGATTGGGATTTCTTTAAGTGGAGCATGTCCAACAGCTCTGGGCTTGACATAGCTTTGTATGTTAGGCAGAGATTGCCTCTGAGTAGGCGATATACGATGGAGTAAAGATGGAGTTTTTTGAGACAGTCTGCATAGGGCATCTGTTTGAGGCCGGAAATCCTCTTTGTGAGGTATTTCTGCAGCCTTTCCAGTTGTTGTAGATGTCTTGTGAGGTACATACCAAAAGGGGCATTGCACTCTATAATGGGTCTAATGAGTGATAAGTAGAGGCGAACAATTACCTCTTTTTTTCCTAGATGAGAAACCTTTTGTGATGAGGTGTGCCACGTAGAAGGATTTCCTAACTACTGTGGCAATGTGATTATCAAAGGAGAGACTACTGTCCACCTCTGTCCCAAGGTCTCTTATCACACTTTCAGTGTTAAGTAGACTACCTCCTATGTGGTAGTTCATGGGGACAGAGTTTTTACCAAAAGGGATGACAATGCACTTTTTGGCATTGAGCTTGAGGCCATGGCTTTGACACCAGGCATCTGTCTCAGTGAGGCCCTTTTGTAGGATGTCCACATCATTAGCAGTTTCGATTATGGCTCCTAGTTTGCAGTTATCTGTGAACTTCATTAGCCAAAGACCTTCTGTGTTAACCTGTACTTCAGAGAAGTAGATACCAAACAGGAGTGGACCGAGAACTGAACCCTGTGGTACTCCACTTGTCACTGGTCTGAAGTCGGATTTGGAGTCTGCTGCTTTCACAGTGTGGGTTCTGTCAGTGAGCCAGTTGGCAACCTATCTTGTGACATAGGGATTTATACCTAGTTTAGTAAGTTTATCTATAAATCCAGAGTAGGGGATGGTGTCAAAAGCCTTGGCAAGATCTAGATAGGCTGTATGAACCACCTTACCCTCATATATGGCTTTGGTGACTGCTTCAAAGAAGTCTATCAGGTTTAGTAGACATGATATGCCTTTTACAAACCTGAACCGGGTGCGGGTCCAGAATTTGGAGATTACCAATGTCTTTGTTTATAAGTTTCATGATGATACGTTCCATGGCCTTGCAGACCAGGCTCATCAGGCTAATGGGGCAGTAGTTCCCGGGTTCCATGGTGGATCACCCTTTGTGGAGTGGGATAACTGTTGCTGTGTGCCCATTCAGTGGGCACAAAGCCTGAGGTGAGACTATGATTGAACATGGTACTTAGGTGGGGTGCCAGTTCATTCTGTAGTTTGTATAGAATGCAGCCTGGGATGTTGTCATGTCCCCATGGATGCTGTGTTCTTGTCTTTGGAGAGTGTGGTTTTTACCTCTGCAGCCATGACTACAGGAACTTTGCATTCTTCCGGTATAGAGATGGGCCCTCTAGGGGGTGAGAGGGGGGCAAAGTTAGCACTGAACCTATCTGCCAGGATGTTAGCAATATCAGTTGGTTCTGTATATTTAGTGCCATTGTGCTGTAACTCAGAGCAAATCTGAGTGTTGCCATTGAGATTCTTGACATAGCTATATAATGCTTTGTGGTTGTCTTTAGAATCAGTGGTGATTTTGTTTTCGCAACTAGCTTTGGAGGATTTTATGAGGGATCTCAGCTTCTTACGGAGGCTGACCACAGAGTTCATCCAATCATGGGATTTTACTCTTTTTGGCAGCAGTTTCTTTCTTCTATTGTAGAGTTTGTTTATGGCAGGGGACCACCAGATTGGCTTTCTTTTTTTGGTGGAGAACATCTTGGTTCTGTTATGGATAGCACAATCTGTGCACTTGTGTAAGTGCTTATAAAGTGCATTTGTGTAGAATTCAGCAGTCATATCTCTATTGTCCTTCTGCATGGGTGTCATGACATTTGCCACTTCTGTCTTAAGAAGCGTGATGTTGGCTTTGGAGAATTTTTTTACGGTGGTTTCCCTAATGGGGGTGGGGGCAGGATGTGGATGTCTAGGGTGATTAGCTTGTGCTCTGATCTGACCAACGAGGAATTGACCTCTGGTGTGGAACACCTGTCACGCATGTTGGTAATGACCAGGTCAAGGATACTGCTGCCCCTTGTGGGGCTGTGGATAAGTTGATCCAAGGTGTTGGAATTTATGAATTCCAGAAAACGTTGAGCAAAAGAGTTGGTACATGAGTAGTTTTTCCAGTTAATGATGGGGTAGCTGAAATCGCCCATTATTAGGGTGTTAGGTTGTACCCTAATATTTTCCAGTGTATCAAGTAATGAGGAGTGGGAATCTTGGGGCATGGTGCGGGATCTGTAACAAGCTACAATTTGGATTGCGGTCTTGCCCAGAGTTAATTGCACTTGGATAATCTTGGAAGCATTATGCTGAGCAACTAGTCTGAAGGTGTGGATATCCTAATGAATATGGACACGCCTCCACCTTTAGTGTTTCATTCCAGGCTAGGTGGCCGAAATGTGTGGTATGAATTATAGCCTGGTAACGCAGGGGTGCTCTCTGGAGCCTTTAACCGGGTCTCTGTCACTGCACAGATGTCGATGTTTTCCATTTTAAGGAGTGCCTCAAGTAAGTGCATTTTGAGGTTTAGACTTCTAGCATTGAGTAGCATTACCCTCAGATTTTGCTTGCTTGTACCTGTTATGGTGGTGAATTTGTCATTTGAACCTTGCCTAAAAAAGGCACTTTAGGGGTAGCAAGAGCCTTATCCAGTATCTGGAATCCCAAGGGTGACAGGTGCAGGCCATCACTGGCAAAGCATCATGGTCTGTTGATTATGTCATCCCAGGCAGACAGATATGGGATCCCCTTAGAATGACACCAGAAGCTTAGCCAATTGTTGAAGTCAATTATTTTGTCCTTGTACTGTGGTATCATTCTGGGTGATGGCAGCATGCTACTCAGGGCTAGGGTCATACCTGCCTGGGCTACAAGATCGGAGAGCTCCTCCATGTCTCTTTTCATGTAGTCCAGGGAGGTACATCTCAGGTCATTCACACCAACATGGACAATGACAGAATCATATTTGTACTTGTTGTGTAGTGACCTGAGTGTGTGCATTATGTGGTAGATCCTGGCACCCAACAGGCAGCTGACAGTAACTTTCTCCTTGTTTTGCCTGGTGAGTGGAACATCAGTGTGCCTGACTATAGAGTCACTTATGACTAGAATGTTGGGTATGATGTTATGCCTTATGGGCTGTGGTTGGATGGCACACTGAGTTTGTGGGCTATGTGTCATTTGGGTTGCGTTGGGAGGTGGACGTTGCTTGAGTTTCTGCTTTGGAGGTCTCTGTTGCTTGGGCAGATTTTTATTGAGAGCCTCCTTGAATGTAGGTGTGTGTTTTGTGTTTCTATGTGTGTGTTTTTGTGGTGTAGGTTTTGAGGGACTATGTGATGAGTGTTGTGTGGTGCAAGTGTTCACCCTCTCCTCTTGACTGTTGAGTCCAGTCTTGGGTGAAGAGAGCTTTGCTTCCAGTTTGGCTAGTTTGGCTATATAAGTGCATCTCTCACAGGTTGTAGTGTTGGGTGGTAGGAGGAGAGGGTTGTCTGTGTACATGAGACACTTGCTGCATTGCCCCAAGATGCCCAGATTCATCAGGTAGACAGGAGAAAACACCGGGAGCTGACCCATAGACATGCCTGGATAGGTGCTTATTTGTTAAGTACTAAAAACTCTTTTCCTCTAGACAAGTGAGGAAAGTTGAGTGATTTAGCAATTTGTAGCTTATTTAGTGCTTACAATGAGTTCTGAACAAGTTCATAATTTTGTGTCAGTTAAGAACTAGATGAGCAGTTTTATGTTGAGAATGTATTTTGGAAGCAACTGACCCTTATATTCATAAAGCCACAGCTACACTTTACTGAATCACATCTTATTATATTCCTTGAAATATATAGTTGGTTTGTAATACATCTATACATTTTGATTCTGAAGAATAAGTCCCTAGGTTCATAGAATAATATCATGCTTAGGAGTGGAGAGCCATTAAGGTGCTTGCTAGATTGTACTTACAATGAGAAGATTAAAATAGTTCACTCTGAATACAAGAAAATTATCATTAAGTTTAGGCATGAATTTGCAGCTAACCTTTAACCACCAAGTTTTGAAGGTTTGCTTTAACGGATTTCAGAAAGGTATTATGTAAAAAAGAGAGTCTATTCCAATGATCATGGCTGCAGTTATAAATCTATCATGCCAATATATATATATATATATATATATATATATATATATATATATATATATATATATATATATACATTTTTTCATCTTACATTCAGTGTTTATATCCTGGCAATGAGCACAAGTTCAGCTATTAGATATATGTGTAAAAGTAAGGGGTATTTCCTAACATAAGTTGGTAGGTAATATTCATTGCTCATGAGCCTGCCAGAGGCTGAGCTGGAAATGACAGTTCAGCTTGCTAGTGTAGCTTAAGTGTTGTAAACCTAATGTTTTTCACATGGGAAATCTTTTCAGCCTTTCAAGTTGTACTAGGTACTTATGTAGTACATTCCAGATAGGAACTTTATATTATAATGGGTTTGATAAGGGGGGGAAATAAAGAGATACAAGGACATCATTAGACTTAGAAAAGATGTCATGAGAGATAATCTGTGTGAGATAGAAGGTCTTTTTTTATTTACAGCTGAACTATTACAGTCAATAACTTATTTTTAAAGTGAGTATCATGGTTACCAATGGTAGGTTCTATTTTAAGAGGAACACCACCAATGTGATAAGTGGAATAGAACCATTCTTTCTAAAATAAGTTATGCTAAACTCTTAGCATTTAGGGAGATCCTATGCTGCAATATACATGTATAATTTAGGCCTTGGTGAAAAATGTAGGGGTTGGTCTAATGGTTAAAGTGTTTACCTTACAGAGACAACACACACGGTTTGATTGTCACCTTGGGAAGCATTGGTAGACATAAAATACCCACCCCCGGATCATTATAAAAAAGGGAGGAGGGAAATTGGTATAATGGTTAAGGTGTTTACCTTACAGACACAAGGTGCATAGTTTGATTCTCACGTGGAGTAACTGGCTAAGCTTAAAACAGCCCAGAAGGGCTATTAAACTACTGCTAACCTATAAGCTGAGTTGACAGTAGTATCCAATTTGCAGTCACGAGTAAACTTACTTATCCACAGATTAGGGTTGCCTGATTTTACCTCTGATAAGCAAATATCAAACAGGAGTGGAACCAAAGTTGAACTCTGTGGAATATTATTAACAACACTGACCCAGTTAGAGAAGATACTCACTACACAGACTTTGCAAGATCATTCCATAGGCAGATTATCTATCCAGTGGATAGCATAATCATTAACACTGAGACTATACAGTTTGCTAATGATGCTTACATGGGGAATAGTGTCAGACACTTCCACAAGGTCAGTGGAAGCAGTGTAGACAATGAGGCCGTCATAAACAATTGAGCAGGTTGAAGTATGCCAGATGTGCCCTTAGCAAATGCTAATTGATATAGGTTGAGGTTCTGGAGTGCAATTATGTCATTGTTCATCTGTTCAGTAATAATGCATTTCATTAGCTTACAAGTAATACTGGTGTGACTAATATGCCTAGATTTGCAAGGATCAGTTGTAGGGTCATCTTTGTGTAGGGGTAAAACTGTGGCTGTTCTTTAAGTTTCTGGGACATACCCTTTGTGAAAAGTCTAATATAAATATGAGATATTTAACTGTACAATGTTTGATATTTGGAAGTAGGCAGCCTGACAAAGTCAGGTCCTAAGGCACTACTGAATTTAGTCTGTGAAAGAATAAAAGCCACTTTGTTAAGGATGGTAGTTGAAACCATCATGGTGGAACTTTTGGGGAAGGTGGGTAATGGAGGGGGTGAGGCTGAAGGAAGAAATTAATCAGCAAGAATATGTACTACAGTTTCTGCTTCAGAGTCATACCTCTCAACTCTACAGATTTTCTCAGAATGTCCAGATTTTTGCCTTATATTTTAGTCCATTTTTCACAGAATTGTGCTTTTTCTGGCAAATTAGTAGCAAATCATTAAAGATTGACATTAAAAATAATGACAGGCATTTCAGTTTCAGACTTCATATCCTTCAGAAACTTCATGCTAATGCAAAACTTGTAACTCTATCAACTTTCTAAATTTGTAAGAGCAATATTTAAAAATTCACCCTATTTTGGGGCCTGTGTCCAGATTTCTTGCTATAAGAGGTTGTGAGGTATGTTCAGAGTGGGATATAAAAGAATAAAAAATGTGTATCTTCATTTTCTAATTCAGCTGCTGAAGTATTGGTGGTTGCTGGGAAGCAACTCCAAGTTCATAGCTGACTTGACAATTAATAATTTTACTCCTGAAAACCTTGCTTTACATTATTAAGTTGATTATATAGTGTAGAAGAGGATTTTTTTGCAAAGTATCTTGAACTTTTCTCTTTTTCTTATACAGTTGGTTTATATATGCATTCCATTTCCACTAAACTGATGTATTTCTGAATTTATTTGTGTTCTTGCAGAAATGGGGATGGCCAGTTCTATATATCTATTCAAAATGAAGTAGTTAAGAGAGGCATTTGCCAAGGGAAGGTGGCATCCTGAATGGTTTTATTCGGCAGAATGTGACAGATGTCCTTGTCCAGGATACATATAAATTAATTAGTATTACATTGGCTTTAGAAGGATCCCAAAATATCGTGGGTCTTTTTTTTGGGGAAGTTTGTGCTGTGGGAAAAGCAACAGCGATGTGATCATATTTATCAGGAAGTTATAGAGATGGAACAGGAAAAAGTGGATACGCACAGGGTAAGGGTAGTTAACAACCCTGCCGGGATAGGGAGAGTTTGTGCTGGGGAACTGGTACTTACAAATTCAAGAAGTCTATATGCATATTTATTTGAAGTTGTATCAGTATTACAGATTATAAAGAAGTAAAGTCTCTGATAAAATCATACTAGGCTTGACGGGTAGGTTAACACGTTGATTTAGATAACCATTATGCGTTGTAAGGGATGAGGAAGGGAACCTATATTTCACAATACTATGGTAGACACTTTTCTTGTGATACACCAGACAATATAAAAGTTATAGCCTATCATGCAGTACCTGTTACAAGACATTGGACTGTCAAATAATGATGCATATATCCCCACAGTTCCCAGTGGTCCTGATTGCAAGGCAGCAATTCTTTGTTGAGACGAGAGTGCTATCTTTATTCTGAAATTCAATATCAGTAATTACACAAAAACAGATGTCTTGAAAGCTGAGGTAAGCCAGAGATTCCAACATGTTTGTTGTTTAAACTTCTAGGACTAAGAAGAACATAGCTGGCATTGTCTGAGTAGGAATATGATATGTGGCTATGTTCTAAGAGGATAAAAAGGTCTTGTATTAGAAGCAAAGGTTTTAGACAGCTTGTAAAATAGATAATGCAACAGATGCAGGACATCTGGGGTGTACACGTACTTAAATCTCCTGCAATTAGATCAGTTAATAAGACCACTGATGTAACTAATTATTTTATCTTTGAATGTAAGCATTGTTCTTGGGATTGAACATTACTGCTCAGCACTAAAGAGTTACTCTACACAATGACACTGGGGACAAGATCAATTGTTTCTCATGTCACCTTCCTTAATGCAGTGCAACTAAAGTCCTTCTTTCTTACATTGGTGACAAAACGGTCATATTTAAGTCTTCGATGAGTCCTGTGGGTCCTTGCGATACGCTTGTCCTAGCAAAAGAGATACAATGGACAGTAACTCTCTCTCTCTCTCTCTCTCTCTCTCTATATATATATATATATATATATATTTTTTTTTTCTTTTTATATTTTAAATCTGGTTTTACAGCTTTCCCTCTTAAATTTGTAAATTCAGGCATAAGCATGCTATGATTTTTAAGCTAATTTAAAAAAGCAAAGACATAAATATACCTTCAAGCAAACAAATAAAGAGAGGGACTGGTTTATAGTTGAATTTTAAAGTATGAATGCACACATAAATAATATATAATACGAATAAATGAAAATAGTTTTTAAATGAAGCTTTGTTGTAAGGATTTTGCTCAGAAACAAGCAATTAATGAGCAATTTTTGAAGTCAGTGATTTGGGAAATTATTTTCTTTTACTGAAGGACTGAACATTAAATGTATTTTGAAAAGACCTTCAGAACTTAAGCTACATTTCTTCCTTTTATGGTTCAAAGATTTTAAATATCTTACAACATACTTGAATAAACATGTTAATATTAACATGACAGAAACAAATGGACTCATGTTTGCTTTACTATATAAACTTCACTTGCCTTGATAAATTCAATAGTCTGTTGTTGCCGCTGTATACCAATACTAGAAATAATCACAAGATGAGACCACAACCTGATACTAAATCATGAGGTAAATGTGCCAAGGATAACTGTTAATATTCTCAGCCACGTCAGACTAATGACAGACATTTTTTTGAGTTTATACTGAACATAATGTAAATGTGCCTATGACATTTGCTGTTAACTGCAATAGCACAGTTTCTCCACATTTGGAGAAGTCAACATAACATTTGTGCTGTCATTAGACCTTATGGAAGAATTTTAATGGATAATTCCTACAAGGTTAACAATCTAACATTTTCCAAGTTAACAAAGGAATGTAAAAAGCTCTAAAATAAAATACAAAATAGCAATCTTTGCTTTGAATCCAAAAAGCACCATGAGATTAAATACATTTTATATCGTTTTATTTTCAACAAATTTTGACTGGTGATTACGAAAGAATTTAACACAACCATTTAGTAGAAAATACAGTTATGCAAGAACTTAACAGTAATTTTTTTACTTTTCACTGATTCAGTACTCTTTAGATCTGGGATATCCTGACAAAGATAGCCGAATGTCTGGTGAGCATACCAAAGCCTTTATACCTAACAGGCACCACACATCAGATGTATGTCCTATATCCAAGGCATAAGTACATAAGTTACATA
>NC_056739.1:1445496114-1445538614 GCF_019279795.1 Protopterus annectens | reverse complement strand
AAAATTCCTGAATGTTTAAGAACAAAAAAATGAAATTTTCTAAAACCATCACAAACTGTACTGTGTTTACTAAGTGCATTTAATAAAGTTTTATCTTTGATAGCTTTCACATGTTCTCGAACTCTAACTTTAAGATATCTGGTAATTTTGCCAACATAGAAACTGTGACAGGTACTACAAAGACTAACAAACTATGTTGTTGCTGACACAGTTATAATGACCTTTACTTGTAACCGGATTGGTGCTGCAGTAGCATTGTCGCCTCACAGTAAGACTTTGTCCTGTTTGATTCTCAGCTAGAGCATCTTCTGTGTGGAGACATGTGTGAATGGGCGTACCTTCGTTGAAGGTTGTGCATCAGGGCCGGCAACTCGGCACGTAAAAATCTACTGCCAATCATTAGCGGACCGGAGTTCCGCTGTGGCGACCCCTAACCGGGAAAAGCCGAAAGTCACAACAACAACTTGTAACCACCTTGTCTAAATGGTTAAAATGTATTGTATTATTGTTACTCATAAACCTACATCGTTTTACAAAAACTGCACCTAAAATTGCCCATTTTAGGTAAGCTAAACTTGAAGTTGTTGTAGGGATGGAATTCTAGTAACATTTTCAAGTTAATCGACTTCTTTATAATAAATTGTGGCTAGTCCCCTACAACTTTAGCCAAATCAGGGTTTCCCATAATAAATTTCCAATTAGATGTAACTATACTTATAAACTTAGTACTACCTTTGGGAAAAAAATATATATATATATATACATATATATATATATATATATATATATATATATATATATATATATATGTGTGTGTGTGTGTGTGTGTGTGTGTGTGTGTGTGTGTGCAGACAAATACGTATACACTCACACACACACACACACATATATATATATATATATATATATATATATATATATATATATATATACACACACACAAACATACATAGACATACATATGTATATATCTACATCTGTCTATCTATATATACATACAATACATACATATACACACACACACACACACACACACACACACACACACACACACACACACACACACACATATATGTGTATGTATGTATGTATACGTGTGTGTGTGTGTGTGTGTGTGTGTGTGTGTGTGTGTGTGTGTGTATATATATATATGTATAGACACACATACGCACACACATATATCCATACATACATACATACTTTTTCTGAAAGCCAGAGCTTCAAAGTATGAAAAAAGTAGAATCACACAAGAAAAAATGAACACGCCACCTCCTGCTTGCAGCACTGAGAGAAGACAACTGAAGCACTGAAACACTCTTTTACAAACTGCTGTTTAAGCTGGAGCTCTCCAATTCTTGTGCAAACTGTTAAAATTACTTTATTAGATAAAACTTGATAAAAGATGATAGAAAATCAAAATTAAAACAAGATAAGTGCTTTTGGTTGTTTACCTTCTTCAGATATTGTTGTATCAGAAAGAAACTTCCTTTTTTAAGCAAAGCAGCTACCACTCCCATCATTGCGACATCATCCCTTAAAGTAAAAGCAGACATTTTTTAATTCTTGGTTTTCAGACCTCGCCCTTTTAGTATAGGTCTTACGGGTACTACCCCATTCAGTCCTAGAGGGTGGTCTGCTCTCAGGTCCATAATCCATCTTGCTTTCTCAGCTTCCATTTTATTTAATAAATCACCACCTCGTACATTTTCCTTAATACATTAAAGGGCCCTAAACCTGAAAGTATGATCCTTAAACTTTGAAATATGTTGGTACAGGGAATTATTATGAAGATGAGATTACCCAATAAAGGACAGGTGCTACCTTCCTATGGTTATGGGAATATGATATGACTCATATGTGTCAGGCATCAGACTGTCCACTATCCACACTGAATTATTTATATTTTATTACTATTATTTTTATTTTTTTACAGATTTCCCTCTCACGGGGGGGGGGGTAATTTTTGTATGACATCTTTAAGTTAAGAGGGAAGGTGGAGGCAGTGTTGATGGACATATTAATATGTCAAATGTTAATGGGGAAAATATTGACTACAAACACTCAGAACAGCTGAATTATTCTTGATACCATCATTTGGAAGGAAACTCGAGATTTGGTTTGGAAAGTCCAGAACATAGTTTTGAACATGTTGATGAAACAATCTCTACCACTTTATAAAATGCTATCACTTAATGTTAAGATTTAGAATCAGCATAGCCGGCCTTAGGTATAGGCCAACTAGATGGCCACCTATGATGCCGCTGTAGAAGGGGCACATTTCCAGTAATCTGGATGGTGTAGGTAGACCAGCATTTGGGCACAGGGTCGTGTTGCTCTGCCACTTTGGAGACCTTTTGCCTAGGGTACCATTTGGCCAAAGGCCAGTCATGATCAGCTTATCTATATTATCAATGAATCTAAATGATTCTGAATAACAAAAAGAGAGGCAGTTACCAAACTGAGCAGTGCTTTTCTCTACGGTCTTGCAAACTAGCAAGTTAGCAGAGTGTAAAATTAATGGGAACACTTCAGAATAGCCATCAGAAAAAACTGCACATTTATTTTGTCAATCAAAAATGGGAATCAAAAGAAATTAAAGTGGTTATTTAATGTGATGGCTTTGAAGGTAAAACAAAAAACACAACCTAGAAAGTATAAATAAATAGAAGAAGAAAAAGCAAACAAACAAACAGAATGAAGTAGGAATGACGGCAATATGTACAACTGATTAGTTAATGAAGGAGACATTTTTAAAACATCTCCGGGAACATTTAATCTCCACAATCCTCTATGTTTCTCTTTCTTCTGTGCTGTTCAGATCTCAAATCTCTCTGATATTATGTACAATAACATCATATCCTCCCTTTCTCTTCTGGTATCAGGTGAAAATAGCTCCAGCTCTTCTAGTCTCTGATCATATTTCTTCTTCGCCATTCCATGGATCTTTCTGGTATATTTCCTCAGAATTTTGTTCAGCAGACTGTCTTTTTCATTACATAGTCTCCAGACTTGCACACAGTACACAGGATGTGTTCTGACCAAAGCTCTTTAGGGTAGAAGCATTAGATCTTTGCTTTTATAATTTTTCTTCCTTAAGATACACTCTGACATTTAGTGCTGCCACTACCCCTCACTTTTGTACCAGCGATCTAGTCCAGGTATGAACAATACCCCCTCATTTTCTTGTTCTCTTTCCATTAGTTCCTCTTTTTGTGCCAAATACTCTATGGCTATTGCCTTCCAAGTAGGAGCTGTTCCATCATTCAGGTACATCTAGGCATTTGGTGGTATCCAGTCTTTAACTTCACCTAATTAAAATGTCATTATTTTTATTAAAACTTTGTGTAAAATCATAAGCTTATTTGTACCATTTAATTCCACATCCTTACCAAAAATTATACTTATCCTCAAAATATTATACCTTAACTCTGCGATCCCCAGATAAAGTCCGATTTCTGCAGTAAATAACTAAATAAGTAAATAAATAAATAAATTATATATGCACATTTGAAAGATTCAAATAACTTATATTGCTCAACTGTCAAATATCTCCCCATACACAAACAAATGAAAAGCTCACCTTCCTAATACTTGTAAATCCATATTATAGGTTCATAGGTAAGTACTAGGCTATCGGCTCTAGGGCCTATAAAGCCTAGCCAAAAAGGTACCCTAGCTTTCGCCACCCAAGAAAATTATTTTCTTGTGCCCCTGTCGAGCAGAGCCACAGAGGTGATCCCTGGGTTGAATTTCCTATTTCCCATCCAATCATCAAGATTTTTCTTGAAGAGTGCTAATGAGAAGCTTTGTTTGATATAGATAGGTAGTTTGTTCCATAGTATGGGAAGTCTCCGGGACAGGAATCTATCCCTCCAGCATGTTCTGTTTATTGTGGTGACAAGGTTTAGGTCCCTAGAGCATGTAGCTTGGAGGGATTGGGATTTCTTTAAGTGGAGCATATCCAACAGCTCTGGGTTTCACATAGCTGTTAGGCAGAGATTGCCTCTAAGCAGGCGATATGCGACGGAGTAAAGCTGGAATTTTTTGAGACGGTCTTTGTAGGGCATCTGTTTGAGGCCAGTAATCCTCTTTGTGAGGTATTTCTGTGGCCTTTCCAGTTGTTGTAGATGTCTTGTGAGGTACATACTAAAAGGGGCATTGTACTCTAGTGCGATGAGTAGAGGGGGAAAATGACCTCTTTTTTTCTTGATGAGAAACCTTCTGTGATGAGGTGTGCCATTTAGAAGGATATTCTGACTACTGTGGTGATGTGATTATCAAAGGATAGACTACTGTCCACCTGTGTCCCAAGATCTCTTATCACACTTTCAGTGTTAAGTAGACTACCACCTATGTGGTAGCTCATGGGTACAGAGTTTTTACCAAAGGGAATGACAATGCACTTTTTGGCATTGAGCTTGAGGCCATGGCTTTGACACCAGGCATCTGCCTCAGTAAGGCCCTTTTGTAGGATGTCCACATCATTAGGAGTTTCAATTATGGCTCCTAGTTTGCAGTCATCTGTGAACATCATTAGCCAAAGACCTTCTGTGTTAGTCTGTATTTCAGAAAAGTAGATACCAAACAGGAGAGGACCCAGGACTGAACCCTGTGGTACTCCACTTGTCACTGGTCTGAAGTCGGATTTGGAGTCTACTGCTTTCAGTGTTGGTTCTGTCAGTGAGCCAGTTGGCGACCCATCTTGTGACATAGGGATTTATACCTAATTTATTGAGTTTATCTATAATTCCAGAGTGGGGGATGGTGTCAAAAGCCTTGACAAGATCGAGATAGGCTGTGTGAACCACCTTACCCTTGTCTACGGCTTTGGGGACTGCTTCAAAGAAGTCAGTCAGTTTTAGGAGACATAATCTGCCTTTTACAAACCCGAACTGGGTGGGGTCCAGAGTTTGGAGATTACCAATGTCTTTGTTTATAAGTTCCATGATGATACGTTCCATGGCCTTGCAGACCAGGCTCATTAGGCTAATGGGGCGGTAGTTCCCGGAGTCTTTGGTGGCTCCCCCTTTGTGGAGTAGGATAACCGTCGCTGTGTGCCATTCAATGGGCACAAAGCCTGAGGTGAGGCTATGATGAACATGTATATTTTTTCCTGTAATTCACCTGTTATATTACAGTGGAAATGTATGTGTTTATATTAGATACTATACTGTTGTTGTATATGCTATTGCTACTTGCATGTATCTTAGTTTTACTTACTGTTGTCCCCTTGGGGCCCAAGTCATTGCTGAAAATGATGAAATGACCAGTCCATTTACCCAGTTATCAAATTTAACAAACAAATAAATAAAAAGAACCACTCAATAATAAAAACTAGTAAAGTAAACCAAATGCAGCTCCCAAGAAACAGCAAGCCGGAGCACCAGCAGTGTAGTTGGACAGCAAAGACATTTTAATAATCCAGTAATCCAGTAGAATACATGAAAAGCATTAAAACAGTTCCACTACTAAGCGCTTTCACCCTTAAATACATTCGAGCATCTTCAGAGTAGTAAAACAATGACAAAAACAGCTACCTGCTACTCGTGATACTCTACTGTATGAATTAGTATCATTTAATAAACAAGACATTCTATTGGAATCATCGGTGGACGTCATAATGACAACCCCTCCACCCTTGTCCGGTTTCATGACCCTAAAATGGTTAGAAGATGTCAATTCTCATAAACAAAAACGTTCACCTGTAGTCAAGTTATCAGATTGATGATCACTCAGTTTACAAAAGGACTAGTAATGCTTTATATATGCACAGTTTAAAGTGTGTGAATTTTACAAAGTTTTTATTTTTTATTGTTGATAGAATACCTGACAACGATAGAGGGGGCAATTTTAAGATTTTGTTGGAAGTCAGGGAGACTTTGTGGCAACTTAGACTAGATGCTTCTAGACCTCCAGGTATTAATAATTTTATTTCCTTGTCTAGTATTTTAAAATATAGATCGTGTTTTGTTTGAAGTGGTTTACAAATGAAGTTCATTTTTATTTATTATTCATTTATTCATTTTTATGATCTTATGTGTATTACCATGGTTTTTTATCCTATGGTTAGGTTTTTTGTGTTAAACATAATTCAATTGGAATGAGTTTTCAAGGTTTATCACAAGGCTTGCAATTCACGTGTTATGCGTTAAGTTCAACATTCTTTGTATAACAAATTTTTATGAACTGATTTCACTTTAAATGATATTACCTGGTTAAGGTACACTTTTTAGTGATTGGTTGACCTAAAGGGCGGGAGCTTCTTGAATTTACTTTAGGTAGCTGTTTTTGTCAGTTTTACTACTCTGAAGATGCCCGAATGTATTTACGGATGAAAGCACTTAGTAGTGGAACTGTTTTAATGCTTTTCATGTATTTTACTGGATTACTGGATTATTAAAATGTCTTTGCTGTCCAACTAAACAAATAAATAAATATTGCCATCCTGGAGTTCTGGCTTTCTGATGACAGGCCATCCCATCTGCACTTTTTTATTTGAGGTATTAAAACATAAAGCACTGCTCAGACAGCAATGAATTGTGGTTGACCATATGGTTCTGACATTCTGCTGACAGGCCATCCCATCTGCAAATTCCAACTGTGTCACAGAAAACTGCTTATTATGAGTGTTGCTCTTGTATGTCTTACCCTGGCTGGGTGACATGTTAACAGGTGTCCATCACAGGTTGCTGCTAGCATGTCAATATTTCCATAGTCTTCCTTCCTCAGAAGGGGCCTTCATTTTGGGTAGTCAGTCCCGTGTTAACATAGGCAACCTCCTGCTTCCTAATTAGCTGTCTTTTCCTACGAACAGTATACTTCATCCCTGTTCCACAAAGCTAGCCACCACTTACAAAGAACATGGCTTTTAGACAAGCAGCAATATATAACATATATATAGCAATATATAGTAGATATGCTATAATTTTCTGTAATGTTGAAGAGCATGCAAGTATTAAAAATATAAAATAATACAAATTTGAACACAAGCACAGAGAGAAGATCCAGAAAATAATATGAAAATTATAGTTCTTAAGGAAATAAAATATCTTGTCTAAAATGCCGTGGTGAATGAATATTAAGAACATTGAGGAGAATGAGAAAACAAGGGGAAATTTGGGAGGGTATATTAACAGACAGAGACAGCCGATATTAAGAAAGAGAGCAGAAGTATGCATGGAAGGGACAACAGAATCAGTATTACTGTTATATCCTTTTATTGTGATTATTGTGACTCCCATGTAGTAAACATAAAAGAAATATTACCCACTCACTATCCATTTTCAGACTGAAGGGTTATACAGTTGAAATTCCATTTGATTTTACAATATTGGAAAAGCAGTTCAGAGATATACAAGCTGTGATAAACTTCATGCCAATCAGTATCAGAAATGTTATCTCAATCTCCAGGTTTAAACAGTCATTTCTTACTCCTATCACTGAGCTATCAAAGTTGAAAATTTTACTATAATGGATAATCCATAATAATCCATTACGTAATCTAACAACTTTGTACATAAATTTACTTTCAGTACAGTAGACTTCAATATTTTTGCTATCAGCTATTTAGAGATACACAAGCTAATTAAGTGTAGTGTACTATACATAATTTAAATATCTATAGTCTAATATGACTGCATTATTAATACCTTCCTCTATGTTTTATCCCTGTAAATATTAAATAACAAGAGCTATAAATATGTCAGCTGAGTGCTTATCAATGAACGTTTGCTGAAGTTAAATACTGACATATAACTATGGATAACTGAAACATATCTTATCAATGTACATTTACTGATGTGAATGTAATATTTAATTTAATTAGGGTAGCCATGTACCCCTGAACATGTTTTAATTTGATTATAGAAACTCTCCATATATTGTTATGCTACCCATGGCCTAGTTCATGGCTGAAAAATTTACTTAAACCAGTTTACTTAGCCAGATATATGAATAAATACAAATTTGTTTCACAGAAAACATGGTGGAACTGCTTTCAAGAAGTGGAAGTAGAGTCAGAAAGCAAAAAGATTTAAAGAACCAGTCATATAGCAATTTGTATGTATGCTGGGAAAAAGTATTTTTTGCTTAAACTTGATTAGGATAG
Organism: Protopterus annectens; assembly: GCF_019279795.1. Classification (NCBI taxonomy): domain Eukaryota; kingdom Metazoa; phylum Chordata; order Ceratodontiformes; family Protopteridae; genus Protopterus; species Protopterus annectens. The sequence goes on along the minus strand of NC_056739.1, from coordinate 1,445,530,507 downwards.
AAGGTGAATTACAACTTGAGTCAGATTTTAGTGATGAGGGGGGACATTGATTGGAAAGTAGTTAAAAAGGGAAATTGTACTGGAAAAGGAGTGAGGGCTAGGAAAAGAAAATGTCAAGGTTTGGGATAAAACATGAAAATTAAAGGAAATGGAAAAAAAATTAAAAAATCATATAGACTAATGAGCAGAGAAGCAAATAATCAGACACCTAGTAGTTAATGTGAATAGTATAAACATTTTGGTAAAAAGGATGGGCTATTGGAAGGGTGTAATAAATGTGAAATAGATAAAAATTGGAAGATTTTAGAGTTTTAACAAAGGAATGAAGATTACAAACAGAAATCCTGTGAAGAGGGGTTATAATTTGGAACTTAGGAGAAGAGACTTGTTTAGGAATAGCAATATTATATAACACAATAATTTCAATATTACATTTTACTTTAGTTAGATTAGGTCGAATACTTGAAGTAAATTTATTATGGGAAATACTATATATAGAATTATAGCAGTATATGTTTATGTATCATATAAAAATAGAGAAAATTTGTTTAGAAAGATATTTGATTACATAATTGTTTATATGGATTCACAATTACAGGTGATTTTTAGTTGTGATTTAAGGGACACAAAAAAGATCAGATAAGAAAATAATGAGAGAGATTATGAAATGTGGAAATTTGGTATTAGGAAATATAAAGACATATATATACATACATTATATATATAGGAAAGTAAATGTGAAGATAGGGATTGATTATTTTTTTAGTGTCCAAAAGTCTAAAGATAATTACAGAAAAAGCAGTGCAAACAGACTTTTCAGACCATATGACAATATTGCTAGAAACTGAAAGAAATAAAGAACATATAAAAATTGGAAAAGAATAAAAAGGATAAATGAGAAAGTATGGAATAAAAAAGGGAAAAATAAGTCAGTTATGGAAAGATCATATTACTATGAGAAATTGTTATATTAACTGAACAGAATTGGGGTTATCATTCAAAGAAAAATAAAAAGTAGATTATTTAGTTGGGAATGCGGATTAAAACAAAAAGAAAAACAAGAATATATGGAAATACATAATAAAGCATTAGAACTTTTGGAAAGAAATGAGAATGTATATTATGGAAAAGAAAAAGATATGTATAAAAGGAATCAAGAGAAAATAAAGGGATTATTGTATGAGCAAAGACATTTTTTGAAAAGAAAAAAGGAAGAGGTTTTTCCTTATTTAAGTAAAATGGTAAAAGAAGAAAGTGGCATGATGAGGAAAATTAAAAATGAGAAATGGGAAGTGAAAAACCAGCACTATAGTATTATGGAAATTGTAGTATAGTAAGATAAGAGACATTGAGGAGAAAATAGTTAAGCAATTTACTGAAGAAATAAATAAAGGCATGGATAAACAAATTACCATAATAGAATTGGACATGATAATAAAGAAAATAAATCTTAATTCTGCAGTAGGTTTAGATAGTATAGGATATTTAATGCATAAGGATTTAGAATTATGGCAAAACAGTATATTTAATGAATGGTTAAAACTAATATATCTTATATATACATAAACATGTAACAATATGATGAAATTTATATGGAAGAGAGGAGGTAAGGTAGAAATGACTAATTGGAGACCTGTTGTATTAATTAATACTGAATATGAAATATTTATTAAAATAATACAAATAAGAATAGATAATAAGATGCAAAAAGTGTTATAGGATAGTACTTATGGAATTAAATTAAAGGGAAAAGATGTCAGGAAGCATTAAAGATTGCTAGAGAAATAATAGATAATATTCAAAAAGATAGTAATGAAGTAAAAGTATTGGTGGGGATATAAATAAAGCATTTGATGTGATAGATCATGATATAGTATGAAAAAATAGAAGGCTATAATTTTAATAAACAAATACAGAATGTAAGTAAGTCAGTCTATAGAAATAGATTAGAGTTGTGATAAAAAACTGGTTAAGTGAAGGGATGGAGATGAATAGGGGTTTAAAACATTGTCCATTGAGTAGTATTTTATTTGTGACAGTTATGAATTGTATAGTAAAAATTAAATACACGAAAAAGAGAAAAAGTCATGGTATATACAGAGTAATGGTACTGAATATCAAGCTTTGTCTTATGTAGATGATATCACTCTTATGACTAAAGGAAGCAAAATGATGGAGCAAGCAAATAATAACCTGCAAGATATAGGAATGTCATTCAATAGGGAAAAAAGTAAGAAATTTGGATCAGAAGAAAAGTTGAAAGGAATTAAATCTGGAATAAAATAAATATCAGTATAAGTAATAAAATTCAGTAGACTGAGTATAGTTAAGGACCAATGGTTGAAAAAAATTACAAGAATTAAAGGACATCTGTACTATATACAACAGATATAGAATATCATATAAGAAAAATATGCATTTGATAAACTCTATATGCATGGTAATTAAATCATATGTAGCTAGTATATAAATATAAATACATACACACACACACACACACACACACACACACACACACACACACACACACACACACACACATATATATATATATATATATATATATAGATAGATAGATAGAGATAAGGCCTGGAAAAACAGTTTATTGGATTAATATTTAGATTTATCTGGGGTTCTAAATTAAATCCAGTTAAGACAGAAGTATTGTATATGGATAGGGATGATGGCGCTTGAGTTTACTTAATTCTTCATGGGTCATCTTTAAATTTGTATAGTGTGCTAAGATGGGTAAATGAAAAAAGCAATTTGGTGACAAGATTGTTTAAGATAAAATGTGATAGAGAATGGAATTTAATAATTTTTAAATAAAATTTAATAACAGGGAAAAAGAATGGAGAAATGAAGAAATAAAGATATAAGGATGTACCAAGAAAAAAATGTGGAAGCTAACTGTAGAAAAGGTGAAAGAAAATAGGAAGTTGTGGTACAAAATCATAATGATAGAAAATTGTTTGACAGAAAAAATAAAAGCTATAGAACAAAGAAATGAATGGTGTATGAAAAAGTGAGATGTCCAGATTTTCGATGGAGATTACAAATCAATAGACTGCAAGTGAAGGGAAATGTGCCCTATAAAAATAAGTGTAAAATAGTAAGAAATTTATGGGAAAATAATAGAGAAAATCATTTTGAACAAAATACAAAATTATAAATAGTTAAATATGAATATAATTGAACATGGATTTTATGAGGTTGTAAGAACAATGTTAATGATTTAGATAAGAAATTATTTTGTATTATCTGGACTATTTGGAACAAAACATTTAATGATATTATATTTAATTGAAATTGGGTAATACCAAATATGATACAAAAAAGTAAATGGCAGAAAAAGGGGTGAGGGTCCATATGTATATGTTATGGACATTTTAAGAAAGATTAAGGAAGGCAAACCTGGTGTAATTCTCTATATATTTGTAAATATGTGAATATGAAAAATGGTATAAATTTGTATATATTTTTAAATACATGTATACAATAAAGGACCCCTGCTATTTTTTACACATGCTGCAAGATCTTTTACATCCACCTTAAGTATAACCATTTCAGACAGATAGGGAGTTTGTTTATCCTCTAATCCAAAGGATGGCATACTGTGTGTTTAGCCTAGCCAAGAATTTAGCCCGTGCTTCAACAAGTCAGCACCCTATGCCACTATTTAGCAGGAATATAGGTGGAATCACAGGAGTGTATTTTCTGTTCCCCATCCAGTTATCCAGGTTGCGCTTAAAAGGGTTTAATGAGGTATTCTGCTTTACATGGAGAGGGAGTCTATTCCAAAAAGGGGGGGGGGTCTCTCAGACACAAATCTGTCCCACCAGTAAGTCCTATTGATGTCACAGACCATACTGAGGTCTCACATGCGGGTTACTCAAGTGTAGCTTGACTTATGGATATGCAGCAGTCCCATCAGGGTGGGTCTGAGGTGTCTGTAGGAGACTGAGTAGAGGGACAGGGATTTTAGCCTATGAGACTAGGGTAGATGTCTGAGGCCCTGTATTCTCTGGGTGAGGAATCTCTGTGGTCTCTTCAGCTGCTGCATGTGCCTGTGTGATAGAAAACTACATAAAGGTTGCTGGTCTTTCTATTCCCTACCCAAACTCCATCTTGATCAATTGATCCATTTGGGAGTCATCTGTCCAAAGTAATGCCTTCTGACATCCCATCTCTCTGGAAAAACATTTACATCATTCCTCTTCAAAAAGGTGGACAGTTCACTGAAATAACAAACTTCAGAACAATTGCAATCTTGTCCCATCTTTCCAAGATCTTAGAAAAATCTATTCATAACCAACTTTCACAATACTTACTCCAAGAAAATCTATTAACCTCTACCCAACATAGCTTTTACCCAGATCATTGCACAACAACTGCCCTTGTTGCTTCTTTTGGATCATGTCATTAAAGCCAGAGATAACAGAGATGGTTTCTTCCCTTGTTTTGATCGTACAGTTTCACATACCAAACTACTCTCAAAAATGTCTGCTTTAGGATTATCCAGTACAACAATCACTTGGTTCTCTAGCCTATTTAACCAGCTGTAATCAGTTAAATGGCTCTCTACTTATTCATCTTTTCTTCCAGTTAATACAAGTGTCTCACAAGGCTCTGTACTTGGGCCTCTCCTTTTTAACATATTTATAAATGATCTACATACATTCTCCCAACAAGCTACACTTATACAATATGCAGGTGACTCCACTGTCATTGCTCATCTGCTATTGCTTCCTAGTTATAATCTGTGACTCAGCAGGCTGTCAACTCCAAAGAAAACTGACTCAATGCCAATCAGCTTTTCCTAAATCCAAATAAAACAAAACTGCTCTTATTTCCCCCTATATCCCAAGCACACATAAAAGGTACCTTCAAAATATCCTCTGTTAACAATATTGAATTTGAAGTTGTTACTTGGTGTCATAACCGAAGATCAACTGAAATGTGATCTTCATATTCAAAAGTGCATAAAAAGAAGACCCCAAAAACTAGGCATGCTCTATAGATCCAAAAGATTCTTTACCAACTCCTCAAGCATTACTCTAGCCAATACATACCTCCTTCCTGAACTACTGTATGCCTCACCCATTTCCCCAAAATTCAGATCACCCTAAGATCAAAACCTGAGCTTTGCAATAACAAAGTAGCTAGATTTGCAGCCAGTCAGTCATACAACTCCCACCACTGATCAGCCCTCAAGTATTTAAACTGGCTTGAGTCACCTCACTACCTCATGTTCAACCAAATTCTCCTTACTCAGAAAATGGTATAAAAATCCTCATCCTGTCCAGCAACCAGCATCATTCTTAACCATTACCTTTCTAATCTCCCTCTTTGCTCATATGTGAAACATCTCCTTGAAATTCATAAACTGAAAAAACTATCAGTCACTGCCTATATTCTTACTCAGTAGCCAAGGTCTGGAACAGTATTCCAACAGTTGTTAGAGCAGTGCCATTTAGTCACATACTCAAGCAATCTCTAAAGAGATTTCTCCTTAACTCCTGGTTCTGTACATGTCTTACGCCAGGCTGACACCACCCTTTATTTCTTCATTCTCTTCCTTTCTCTCTCCTCTCTTCTTTCTTCTCTTCCTTGCCTTTTCCCTTGCTCTTGTTTTTTTTTTCCTTTCCTTTCCTCCCTTCTCTTATAAGCCAAAGCACCAGTTACTTCTCTGATAGGTCTCTACTTTAAATCTATTTCTTAATCTCCTGCAACTGCAAAGTTTTTTTCCTTTTCTTAGTGTTTTGCCCATATTTAAAATGCTTAACATCTTTGGTTATCAATACTGATTGTATTTTACTAGATGTTCAATATCATATGATTGTTGTTCAGTATTCACTGTATGTTTAGTCTGACTTTATTTATCCTGTATGTCAATTCTACTATTTGTACATTGGAACTTTTCGCCATGGGCCTCCTCTGAAAATGGGATTCATGCACAGTTGGACTTTCCAGGAAAATAAATGCTAAATAAAATATAAAAAAATATATATATATACTTAGTGAAATTAATTGACATAACACAATTCTAAGATGAAGTCCCTGGATAACTTCTAAAAGTCTCCCTTCATCTACTTTTAATTTAGTACACTACACCAGTAAAGATTTTTATAGTGTATTAAATATGGTTTAACATAAACAAATGACCTCAACATACAGGATCAGCTAACATATTCATTTGATGAGCTCCTTTCTGACAACACCCATACTCAGTAAACCCTGCCTTACAAAACAGGCATTTATACAATACCATGAGCAAATCATATAGAAGTCTATCTGCACAATGAGTGTACTAGCTGAGAAGAAATTAACTTAAAGCTCCTTGATGTAGAGTTCATGAGAAGCTGCTTTAGAGCTTCCTTCACCCACACATATAAAACCTTTAGGCTAGTATCACAGCAAAAGCACACGTGCTCAAAAATTTGAGCTATTTATTCATTCTAGTACTTTATTTTTTGTTTTGGCACCTAGTTTAATTGTACTTTTACATTACTTTTTAAGTTTTACATGCTCCTATTATCTCCATTGGAAGGATATTACTTTACAGTTGAAGAAGGAAACATATCTAATTTTAGGATTGTAATGGTCGGTCGATTGCTTTCTTGATATTTGTGGACAGTGTTATCCTCCTGCCCACATGTTACTGGGTTTGCAACATAGAGTGATTGGTTAATGATAGCAAATGAATCAAATGAAAATGAAAATCTCCAAATTAGAGCTCATAGTTTTCTTAGAAAAAAAGATTAGATTAGCAAAATGAGTAAGATCATATGTTTGTACAGAGCAACACTCTAATGCATTCTTTTTTTTGTAAATTCTGGTTGTTTAAAGACAAAAACTGGATTTAGTCAATGTCAGTAATTCAATAAAAAACTGAACAGTACTACTTAATGAAGGCTTATTGATAACGATGTCTTACATTCAAGTACCTAAATGGTTATAGTCATCCTGCAACTTGGATCTTGCTTTGTGGGTGATAATTTCTATATGAGGCAGTTTGGAATAACACCCTAAATAAAGCAAACAACTGTTTGATGCAACATGCTTCTTTTCAATGCAAAGTTAAATTAATATTTGGATATTTACCATTATATATACATTGAAGAGCTGAAAATGAATTGTGTGCTATATATCTTGACTAAGCTTTTTTTCCCAACTGGAAGTGTTATTTCTTGTAGCTAAAAATGCTAAGGTACATTGACATGACAAATACATTTTTGTGTTTTTGAAAATACTTGCTAAGGCATTACTGCAGTTTTTCATTTCAAAATTACTGCTGTCCTGGAGGATGATTTCAGAGGAATCATTTAATCTTTAGACCATCATTACAGTATAAATTTTGAGTGTATGTATGCAAAACAATGAAAGAGAACTGCCACATTTTGTTCATCTGAAAGAAAAGTGCAAAGCTATACTAAATCATGAGATCTGTCTAAATTTAGAACTGTTGGGAAATATCATACCACAAGCTGGTAACTGCAGTCAGAAAAGATTCCAGTTTACCTGGCAATGATATAGCAATCTTATCTTCTGATGTTTGGAAAATAAGAGCTAGATCCATTATGTTCTTCCATTTTTAACATATAAAATGAGATTAAATCCATGAAGATTATGCTATTTGGTATACAGTCACATTTGCAAGAATTAAAAAATATATATCCACAATAAGGAATGTTATACTACAAAGTCTAATAAAGTGAATAAGACTCTTTCACCAAGGAAATGAATGAAAAATGTTCTTGTTGACAGAAGATTAAAGCATATTTTCATAAGGAGAGCACTGGAGGAGGAATAATACATTAACAGACACTTGATAGTGGTGATTCAATAATGTTTTATACAAGTTGCTAAAAAAAAGCTTTATCCACTTGTGAGTTTCCTAATATTCACAGCCCTGCACCCCAAGGACATTCTCAACATATGTTATTGATCAGTGTTGCTGAATTGCATAAAGAATTCTGTTTGAATAGGTGTAATATGGCAGACATTTTATATTTGAACCAACTCAGCATTAAGTTCAGAATATTAACTCTCTCTTTCTCCTGGAAAGATACAAAGTGAATACCAAATTGCAACTTTTATAATTATAACATTCCAATGTAATTCTAGTCTTGCTTACGTATGACAGCTTTTTTTTTATTCTTAGGCTGTAGCACTCATCTCTGATTCATGCTTCCCAACCAGTAAAGAACTTCTGCATTACATTTCGTTGTGTTTAGAAAATAGGAACTAGCAATTATTAGATATGCCCTCCCAGTTATTTCTTATTGAAGCTGAAGAAGTTCTCCACCATTTTTTCTGATTTAAATTAATTTTCATATTTTCTTAATTGTTTTAAGGTACTTCTCTAACTCTGTAAAACTGGAACACAATGAGCTCTTAGCTACACATTATGCTATACACAACTTAGCTATACACAACTTTGCTATACACATTATGCTATACACAACTTAGCTATAGACACTATGCTATACACAACTTAGCTACACATTATGCTATACACAACTTAGCTACACACATTATGCTATTCACAACTTAGCTACACATTATGCTATACACAGCTTAGCTACACACATTATGCTATTCACAACTTAGCTACACATTATGCTATACACAGCTTAGCTACACACATGCTATACACAACTTAGCTACAAAACTTAGATATACACATTATGCTATACAAAACTTAGCTACACATACTATAGACAGCTTAGCTACACATTATGCTATACACATTTTAGCTATACACATTATGCTATACACATCTTAGCTATACACATTAAAAAATAATTACTAATGTCTCTACCTGTAGTTCATACATATAATCCTTTAAGAAAATGTGCAGAATCCTTAATAATAGTATGAGCTGATTGTAAACATTTCTTTAGTTCTAAATCAAGATACTTAGAGATGGACTCAGCAGCGCATTCACTTGTCGACACTACCGGTCTCAGTGGTGGACAACTCAATGATTTATGTAGTTTCATAATACCATATATAATAGGTGTAATTGGTGATGTCGTAAGATAGCTCAAAATCTAATGAATCTACTTTGAACATCTCCAACAAAGCATTATTGACTCTTTTAATTATACTATTACACTTAGCATATGCAAATATTGTGATGTTTATGTGGGAAACAGAATACATTCTGTCCAGTTCCAATAAATCATATTTTGAAGGCATTGTTTTTTTATTGTAGCGTCAAAGATGACCTGTTTCATATTTGGACAGGCACATTAGTAGATTTTAATATTTTTTTAATAGTATGAACACCTATACTAAATTTTTAAGTTTTGAAAAATGTGTTTGTTTGTGTCTTTCGGCTTTTCCCGGTTAGGGGTCGCCACAGCGGAACTCCGGTCCGCTAATGATTGGTAGTGGATTCTTACGTACCGGGTTACCAGCCCTGATGTACAACCTTCAACGAAGGCACGCACCATTCACGTATGCCTCCACACAGAAGACGCTCTAGCTGAGAATCGAATGGGACCACGTCTTGCTATGAGGCGACAACGCTACCGCAGCACCACCACCGCAGTTAAGTTTTGAAAAATAAATATCATTAAATACAATAGACTTTTTTAGATATTACATTAATTAAGACAGATTTAGGTACTTTACAAACTAGGTTATTTAGAAAGCCTGTGAAAAGGAATATATATGTGCATCGTACAAGCATGTACCCTTCTTTTATGTTTAATAATGTTATACATAATCAAATGAAATGCATTACTAGATTGCATACTGACTGAGAACACTGCCAATAATTTTCTCCACAGGGGTTATCACTTAAATGAAGTCACTAACACAAAAATATAATTATCCAAAGATAGACTTCTGACACCCAGCCAATTTTTTCTAATTGGATTACAGAAAGCAATATTAAACAAATGAATGAGACTTTTAACCAAAATACGAATGCAATCAGAAACATCATCACTAAGTACTGGCCAATTATGTCTTCTAACCCTGAGAAAAGGAAGTTTATAGGTGACAGACCAGTTTTTGGCTATAAAAGGTTTAATATTTTCAAAAATCAATAATGTTATAAGGAACAGTCTAGAAATAACTTCTCATTTAAGACTAAGAAAAGAGGGACCTGTAAATGTAATAAATGTGCTCATTATGTTGCTATTAATGCTGAGAAGACTTTCATTTACCCTGTGACTACTGGCAAGACTTTCTATGTATCCACATTTGGGAATTGTAATACAAGGAATGTTATACATTTAGCCACATCTCAATCTTGCAATGCATGTTATGTTGGGAAAACTAATAGGAAAATTAAGGATCTTAGCCATATGTCTCAGATATCAATAGGAAATTATGTACTACTGCACTTTATAAAGATATTCATGATCATGATTCAACACACTAATTATGTTTTTGATTTTATCAAAATAAAATGAATCTGTAAGTGGGGGGACTTAGTGCAACATACTGAGTTGGAAGAATTTAAATGGATTTTGAGGCTTGGAGCACATATTTCACCAGGCCTAAATGAAAGTATTTCTTTAAAACCATGGTTAAAACAGTTACAACATCAGGTTTGATATTATCATGTAGTTTTATCATGTGATCTTGTCTGTGACTTATTTTATCATGCAACTTTTATCTTGGATTATTTAAACTGATTTAGTTGTGTTTCTGTTATTGCCTGATGATGCTTTTTAAGGGAAACCACTAAGTTTGCATAACAAACTTTGAAATTTATCTTTGGATTCTTGGACTTTGAGCTAACATCATTCCAGTAAATTTGTTTTCTTTACCTATGTTTGTTTATGTTCACTGGATTTATCACCAGATTACTTTTTTTATGTATTGCTACTATTTATAATATAACTTAGACAGGTCTGAAAACATTTTCCAAGAAGTGAATTTAAATTGATCGGATAATAGTTTTTAATTTCATCTGTGCTCTCTTTCTAATAAAGTAATGAACCATAAAAAATTTTCTAAAAATCCAGTACTTTACCTGAAAACAGAAGTTTACTAAAAATTATTTTTTATTGGTTCCATTTGACCCTTAACATTACATAACAAGACTACTAGCTCCAACTGAAGTTTTTTTTTTATTACGTAGCAATGTTTTCTGTATGTAGATTGTACTAATGAATGGAAATAAAATATCTGAACGTACAGTTAGCCTTCTATCAGTATCATTTGACATGAGATGTTTTCATAATGGAATTAATGACCTTCAGTGCCGTAACTGTATGTGTTACCATAGAATGATTGTTAGTATACATGTAGAAAATTTTCAAATGGGATTTCCTCAAAACGATAGACCCTCAGTAATGTTTAATTTATGTTCTTAATAATGGAATTCAGAGATTTTTTTTCTATTCTTAGAAATGGGAAACTTTTTATAAGTGTTAAAAATTCATCTCTTTCCAGGGTCAGTTTGATTTACAGGATGTTAGAGGATGATTTCATTTGCATGCTGGACTGTTGTTATCTGGCCATATAAAGAGAATGTACGATTTGGGTTATGCTAAAACCAAAATAAAATTAAATCAAATGTAATAAATCTCCAAACCTCCTACCACGTGTGTGTGTGTGTGTGTGTGTGTGTGTGTGTGTGTGTGTGTGTGTGTGTGTGTGTGTGTGTGCGTGTGTGTGTGAGTGTGTGTGTGAGTGTATGGGTAGGGGTGCTCCATGTACATATTCAAATAAATTCTATTTTTTTCAAGATGATATAAAACTGAAAAAAAATATGCTGTTTTTAATGAACATTGGAGTATTTTTTTAATTTTTGGGTTTGCATTATATGAAAGTCAATTAGAACAAAACTTTACTTCCATACCACAACTAACTCTGGAAGCTGACAAGTGAGGATAAACGAACAACCTATTCTGTTTTAAAAATACTACGTACACTTAATGATTCATTACTAAATACATTTATATACTTTTCTAATTAAATTATAAAACTATTTTAAAATATCCACAAATCCTAAAAGAAATCTTAACCAGTAAAGTAATTTTTCACCTGCCATACGTTTTTTCCTGATTCTTAATATTTTAATCTGCAGATGTTTATTACCTGTGCAAACTTGTCTCTCTCTAAATAAGAACCACACAGGCAAAATAAATAATTGGTTAAAATGTTACATCCCTAAAAGAAAAAAAATGATGGTGTAGAGAAGGGCAAGTAGTTTTGAAAATATCTTAACCAATTTCCTAGAAGTGTGTAAAAAGTGAGAGATAGGAGTGATTTAGAAATGCCAAAATGTAACTTTGAAGATATAAATTTGAATCATTTCAACTGTGTTGTGGTGTCAAAATCTCTTATTCTTTACTTTTTATTTTGGAGTATCTCATCAGGTTATACAGAGCCTACCTTTGGCTATTTTCTGATGATAATTACATTCTCATGTCCCCCACAGGACAGACGTTTGTGCTTAAAAATGTATATATGCATACTTTTGATAGTGATGTTATGATGTGTATATTAACATGTTCATTCCTACCTACTCCACAGAAATTTGCATTGCTAAATATTAAGTAACGGTTTGTTCCCCCTCATATCACAATTAAAAAAATAAAAACAAGGCAAAGCATTTTTCTAGATTATCCACCGTGTTAACATGTTTTGTCTTCTTGTTCCTTGTTTTCATTAAGCACCACAACATATCAAGAAATTTCCATCAACCTGATTCGGAAAAATAGCAAGTTGTGAAGGTTTTAGAAAATGTCTATGCATAGTAATTTGTATTTTTGTGATTACATACAGTTTAGTCCTATATTTTCTGAAGCACTCACTGAAAGACTACAAAGATACATTGAATTTTGCTTTATGTTCCTACTGCAATTTTATATTTCCTTACTACCATTTTTATGAAAGTCACTGTTGTAGATTGTTACTCGAATATTTAAAAGTTGTCAGCTACCAGTACAGTCAGAATGTATTACAAGTTCCACTAAATAATCTGTTATTCCTGTTAAAATTCAACATATATCCAGCTATACATAATTATGCCTTGCAACTTTTAAAGTTTTTAACTTTGTATGTGCCTTTTATGTGACTCGATGATAATAATGTAGAAATTGATGTGAAATACAGTTACATATTACATTATCGAAGTTTCAGTACTTTGAATGGCATTATAGATAAGTTCACCAGCTTAAATATAAACCCCTATGTCACTAGATGGGTTGCAAACTGGCTCAAGGACAGAACCCACATGGTTAGAATTGCTGGAGCCATGTCAGACTCCAAACCAGGTACAAGTGGCGTCCCACAAGGCTCAGTCCTGGGAACTCTCTTGTTCGGTATATATTTCTCGGAGGTACAGGCCAACATGGAAGGACTGTGGCTGACCAATTTCGCAGATGACTGCAAACTGGGCACCATAATTGACTCTCCAGCCGACACAAGCATCCTCCAAAAGGGCCTCCATAGAAACAGACAACTGGTGCCAGAGCCATGGCCTCAAGCTAAACGCCAAAAAGTGTATAGTCATCCCCTTTGGCAAAAACAAAGTGCCCACAAATTACCACATAGGTGGTAATCCATTAATTACGGAAGAATTAATTAGGGACTTGGGGACCCAAGTTGATAGCAATCTCTCATTTGACAACCACGTGGCCAAAGTGGTTAGAAAAACATTTTATATAGCCCACCTAATCATGAAGGGATTCACATCTAGATCAGGGGAGGTCATCGTGCCTCTTTACTCATCCCTCATCAGGCCCATAATTAGTACAGTGCCCCTTTTGGGATGTACCTTACCAGACACCTGCAGCAACTGGAAAGACCCCAAAAGTACCTCACCAAGAGGATCAAAGGGCTCAAACAGATGCCATATGCTGCCTGGTTAAAGAAACTCCAGCTATACTCAGTGGCATACCGCCTGCTCAGAGGCGATCTGTGCCTATCGTATAAAGCCATGTCCAACCCGGAATTAATGGACATGCTGCACCTCATAAAATCCACATCCCATCGAGCTATGCACTCGAGAGACTTGAACCTCAGCACTGAAATAAATAGGACATGCTGGAGGGACAGATTCATAACCCAGAGGCTCCCTTCACTCTGGAATAAAATCCTAGTCCAGGTTAGGCAGAGTCCCTCATTGACTCTCTTCAAGAGGAATCTTGAGTGGATGGGAGATCGTATGTTTACCCCGGGTATCACTTCTGTGTCACTGTTAGACAGAGGCACAGTATACTAACCTCGATAAAGGGCATAGCAAAATTAATTTAAAATGGGTGACGAAAGCCAAACACACTCTGGCTAGGCTTATAAATGTCCTAGGGCAGATAGCCTAGTATGAACCTATGAACCTACATGGTCGTCACCATATGATCGAAGTACTAAAACTTCAAAAATGTAATTAAAAAAAAAACAAACAAAAGTAACTACTGTGAGCAAGCCCCCCTGCACCTCCCACACCCCCCAACTGAAATATACCAATTCCGAGATCGCACTTTAATGGAGTTAAGTACAGGAAAGGGAAGATTTCCCTTTCCTACACTGTAGCGCAATCTCGTAGTTGGTATATTTAAGTAGCTGGGGGTGTGGAGGGTGCAGGGGGGCTTTCCCCCCTGCCTACACCCTTCACTTTTTCTTTTTTTTTAATCATTTTTTACCAACATTCAAATATTTAATCGTTCAATCATTAAGGTTGATCTTTAGTGATTCGAATGATTGAATATTCGATGTTCCAATAGGAACCCGTGAAATACAATATAAAGAAGCCAAGATAATGGCTTTAGTTAATGCACATATGGAATCTCTCATGGAAGCACCATCTTTTGTAATTATTCCTATGCTGAATTTCTGTTTGCATGTCTGTATACATACGTCTGTGTACGTGTGTGTGTGTTTGTGTGTGTGTGTGTGTGTGTGTGTGTGTGTGTGTGTGTGTGTGTGTGTGTGTGTGTGTGTGTGTGTGTGTGTGTGTGTGTGTATGTATATATGCGTGTATATAAATACATAAGTATACATAATTATCTGTATGTATATCTATCTATCCACAGTTATATACGAGTTTCATGATGCCAAAATGAGGCAGAATAATATCAAATCATCTATAAAACAGAATGTCTAAACTGAACTGAACTAACCAAGCTGGCCAAACTCATTTTATCAAATCCACCATAAATTAAAAGAAAAAAAAACAGGGAAAAAAAGAAAACAGAATTTGTTTTGCAGGGGTACAGTCTCCATTGCATCCCTCTTGTGAGGGTCTCCACTGTTACCCATTACCTTGACCTTATATATAACATCTCCATGTCTATATTAGATCAGCAAATGCTTAAAAAAGTGAACGCTGATTGATGGAACTTATGTAAGTGAAAGCTTAAAATATCGAAGCAAAAGAAACCCGGATTTTTTCCTAGGGAAAGAATTTGGTTGTCCATTTCTGTTGCTTTGGTATTTTCAGTACTGTGGTGGAAAGTTACGGGTCGCGTTCAGGTAAGTGTGCGATTGTGTGGATGTGAATGTTAGGGTGGGTTAGGTGAGTAAGGGTTAGGGCATGGGTTAGGTATGTGTGCGATTGTGTGGACATGAGGGTTAGGGCAGGTCGGGTGAGTTAGGGTTAGGGAGCGGGTGAGTGCGATAGTGACGGACCTTAGGTTTAGGGTTTGGGTTAAGGTAAGTGGATAGTGGTGTGTGTATAGTTTAGTGTGTGGATTGCTGTTTGTTTGGTGTGCTTGTGTTGTTTGTATGTGTTTTGGATCAGCAATTTTTTTTCCCTGTTCTGACAGTTCCAGATTGTAAGCTTTCACTTACATAAGTTCGATCAATCAGCATTCACTGATCTAATATAGACCCACATCTCCATGATTACACTAAAGTAAAAAATGGGAAAAGCACTGGAAGTGTACCACCTGCTTGCACAATCCTGGACATTGCGATCGAACAAACATATTCCTTATAAATATTTCAGAGAATTGATACCAGTGATCCAGGAATTTGAAGAAGGGGGACGCAATCTGGAAAGTATACCAGTGGGGTGGGGGGTGGCAAATAGAAAGTGGGGGCTCTGAAAAGATCCTTAAACTATTCTAACACATATGAAAGACAGCAATATAAATTCAGATGAATATACCTGTGGTGTGGCAGTGGTAGCAGAGGCGGATAATTCCTGCCCAGCACACAGCATATTTATAGGCAGTACCATCTCTTTCAAGGCATTCCTAGATGACATATTTTGGTTACCCATGCCAAGTCACAGTCCCCTTCAATGGCATAGCTCATATATACATTATGATAACCTAGCAACAAGTCCCACTGAAGTTGACATCACCCCAGGAAGTAGCATAATAAATGTGAGTGGGTTTTGCAAGTAAATACTGATTTATGTGAAAACAATGATGTTCAACTAATTAATAGGGTTGGGAGGGTGGCCTAAGGGTTAAGGTGTTTGCCTTACAAACACAAGGTGCAGGGTTTGAGACTCACAAGGGATAATTGGCTAGGCTTAAAATGGCTCTCAAGGACAGTTAGCTTAGTACTAATCTATGAACCTATGAATAACACAGCAAGTAAATCCCCAAAAGCAAATACGCCAGTTCAGTTACACACAATGTGACATCTGACACATATATAATCTTACCTCTTCTTCAGCATCTGAGAGTCTGTAAAATTCACTGCTATTAGTTTTATCTTAATTGTATTCAGCTTGCAGAGAACATAGCAAACTGATCCAAAAACTTGATCTAAAAACTTTAATAAATTATCTGAATTTATCAGATAAATTGTCAACAAACAAAGAAATCTCTATTTTATACCACACCACATTGTACTGTACCATACTATACCATCATTATCATCAACCCATCCCCGTTTTCCCCCATTTTCTTCATGAGGTTGAAGTGATATGTAAATTCTCACCACCTCTCTCAATCCAGTGTCATTTTCCCATCTCCTACAATGATCATGCCTAACTGTCAAGTCATCTGTCACACAGTCCATCCATTTTGCTAGATACCCACAGCTCCTTTTCTCTTGTCTTCTTCTCATCAGTCCCAAGCATTCTTTACCAGATTGTCTTCTGGTTTCCCTGTGCATGTGCCTAAATCACCATAATCTGTTCTATTTTACCTCTTCTGCAGCTGGAGCTACTTTGGTTTCTGTTCTAATGCCCCCATTCCATTATTTGTCCTACAGTATGCATTCAACCATTTGTTTCAGACACTTTGTCTCCATCGCCTCTAGCTTTGTTCTTTTTTACCTCTTCTGCAGCTGGAGCTACTTTGGTTTCTGTTCTAATGCCCCCATTTCATTATTTGTCCTACAGTATGCATTCAACCATTTGTTTCAGACACTTTGTCTCCATCACCTCTAGCTTTCTTATCTGCTCAAAAATAGAAATCAGTCCCAGCATCTTAACACAAGTGCCCTCAAATCACCCCATACATGGTACATGACATGTCCAAAGTCTACTTCAAATCTTGGATACATTCATAGCAGCGTAGTATCAATGTAAGTGGTACAGCAGGTAGCCTTTGGTGCAGAAAAGTATTTTATTCCTACACCAGTTAGATCAATAATTGCCACTGCAGTGCAGCATATGAGGGGTGTTACAGTCCTGAGTGCATCACCCTTTGAATGAGACATTAAACCATGGTCTTACCTGCGATGGTGGTGGCTCAGGTGGATATAAAAGATCTCATGGCACCTGTCAGAAAGAGCAGGAAAAGTTCCTGATGCCCTGACCAAATTTCCCCATGTAGTGTAAACACCACCTCTGGATTCCTCTGTAAAAAGTAGGACTAATCTGGTCAACAAAGGATAAATAAAATAAAAGGAAATTCCAGTCTTTCATACACACTGCTATGCTTTCAAGAAAAATAATTATTTTCCTTATATTTCTCTAATTCCTTTTGGTACGGTTCAAGGGATTGGGTAAATTAAGAATTTGACTTTATATACTATATTATAAATTACAACAATATAGTCATCCATTCCAGCATAACACCCTTGTACATCCACTGTGATATCTTCTAATGTCAGACAGTACTACTTACAAATCAGTAACATCACTTCCTCTGTACCTTGCACCATGAAAAGTACAAGTTAGCCCACAGGATCAATAGTCCCTTAACACTGCAGCATGTCCTTGCTTCCCTAAATTTGTCTCTCGCAGGGCTATAACAAAAGACACAAATGTCCTTAAATAGCCCAATGCTGTAAACCTTTTAAATGAATTATCAATTCATTTACTTTAAGACACAAACCCACAGCCGAATCATGGTAAAATGGGTCCCCTAGCAGGGTAATACATCCGGGCCGCCAGAGCATCCCCTCCTGCAGCAACCACCTACACCCCCTGCAACAGCCATTCCAATGTTCCATTACTTGGCTGTTTCTCCTCAGTTACCATAAACACTGTTCAAACCTGTCAGTGTGCATACTGCTTTCTTATTTACTTCTGCAATGATTACAGATATTGAAATAGAATAGTGCATTGCTGATAGCCATTTGCTAAACAAACAATACAGTCTCACAAGGAAAACACTTAGCATGGGCAGTATACTTCCCTGCCCTTGAAACTCACATTCATTAAAACAGCATTAAAACCCACATTCAAAGAAAATGCATCTGGCCTGTGGAGGATTGTTTACGTTTGGGCTGTTTTCAATTCATAGGCTCCTTGCACACATTTTCAGGGCCAGGCATATATGTATGTGTTTTTTGATTCACATTCCTGACTGTATTAAATCATATTCCTTATATAATACAGCACCACTTGTTAGAGTTTTTTTTTTTTAATTTGTAGTTTTGAGCATTCTTCCAGTAAGCAATAAAACAAAATGTATAAACCAATAATGACAAAACTACCAATTTCAGAAAATGGCAACCATAAAAGGCCACTCAAACTTATGTCATTACAATCCATCAATAGCTGCCAATAAGCACAATCTCTGGAGACATAAAAGTCATGCAAATAATTCCATATTAAAAAGATCTGTAACTAATGAAGTTGCTACTGGCAAACAGGTTTACATTTCAGTGCTTCATCTACAAATTCAGTGCTTGCTGCCCTTGAAGAATTAATTGACTATTTTACAATCAAAAAATGGTTAAGCTGATAATATTGCAATAGGGAATGACTGACAAAAGGTTCATAATTATTAGACATCTCATACAAAGTGTGTAGAACCACTATCCCACCTTAAAATACACCAAATAATCAGCGATCGAAAGGACACTGCAACATCAGCACTCCATTTATATGGTGTGGGAGTAGAATCCACAGCCTTCTGCTCCAAAGGGAATTATGCTACTAACAGTGCTTTCAAATTCTATAGTACAAATAATGACTCCCATTTGTTAAACAAAACAGTTAGTTGCACTACAGAAAACAGACTTAGCATGAGCAACACTAAACTTATCTTCTTTTGAAACACACAATTCCATGAAAATGAACTGAAACTTATAATCCCTTGAATATGCACTGAAACAAACTCACAATTCCTTCAGCAGTCTGGTAGTTGGTGTAGAGGATTTAGGCTCTTGTCTCTTGTAACCAAGTTACAGGATCAAGCCTGATCAAGTTGATTGACTAACATGCCCCCCCCCCCCCCCAGACTAGGGCAGTACATACCAAACCTTCATACTTCTCAACCTCTTAGTATAAGAAATCTAGACAAAGCCTAAAATAATGGGGGGCAGACAAAGACCCAAAAATAGGGACAGATTTTAAATATTGTTCATACAGACTTAAAAAGTTGCTAGAATAACAACATTTGTTTTAGCATGCATTTTCTGAAAGAAATGTCTGAAAATGGAATATATGGCATTATTTAGTTATTTCAATCATCAGTGACTTGCCAGAAAACCACAATTTTATGAAGAATAAGCCAAAAATATAAGGCATAAATCTGGACAGTTGAGAGGTACGCATACCTCTCGACCTCTCGGAGCAAGACATCTGGACAAAGTCTAAAATAATGTGGATATCATGGCCCAAAATTAGGGATAGATTTTAAATATTGCTCTTTTTAACTTAGAAAATTGCTTGAATAACAGGATTTGTGTTTGCATGCATTTTACAACACACACACACACACACACACACACACACACATACACACACACACACACACACACACGCACACACACACACACACACACACACACACACACACACACACACACACACACACACACACACACACACACACACACACACACACACACACAGTGACAGTGGCACAACAGGTAGCACAGTTTCCTTTAGTGCAGAAGGCTGTGGGTTCTATTCCCACACCAACTAGCTCAACTGCTGACATTGCAGGTTAAGAGGATTGCTGCACTCATGAGTATGCCATCTGTAGGATGTGATGTTGAGGTCGGAGTTGGTGGTATCTCAGGAGGTAGTATTAGGGCTAACAGGCATTAATGAGGTAGAGCAATGGCCCTACCCCAACATCTTACCTTAGAAAAACCCTTTCCATAGCTGTCCTGTTATACAAGACACAAACTTAAACAACACTGTATTTATCCTATTACATAACCCTTACTCTAACCCTAAGCCATACACACCTGATTGTTTCATGACACTAAATCTTTTTCCCTTACCTAAACCATCCATCCTCAACCTTTTTTCCCATTTTTTTACATGGGGTTAGGGTGTCACTCAACAGTGACAGTCATCTTGAGTGAGGTTTTAAACTGCCGGGTGGCTAGCCCTACCATGGTAGTTCATTCGTACCACTCACTCGCGCATACACACACTCACACCTATGGTTAAATTATAGGGTCCAGTCCATCTACTGCATGTCTTTGGAATGTGGTTGGAAACCGCACCACCTGGAGGAAACACACAGAACTGCATGGTAGACATGCAGACTTGGCACAGAAGGCACCCCAGCTGAGAATCAAACTGGAGATCCACTTGCTGTGAGGCCAAAAAAAAGAAAGAAAGGAAAAAAATGTGATCACTTAAGAAAAGATAAATACAAGAGCAAAAGATAATCTGCTTTAGTTCAGGATCATAGTGCCATTCTTACTAAAATACTACAAGTTACATTATTCACATTTTCACATACTTTATACCTTACTTGCATAATATGCTGCAACATTATTTTTTTTTGCTTCCATTTAATCATCTTAAATGTTAAAGAATCAATGAAAATCTTGTTAAAATGTTTAAGAATCTGGAAACAAGCATGCAGAAGATATGAAGATGTTAAGACCCAAAAATAAAAAAATAAAAATGTCACATCACTGACAATTCAATGAGCCAATAAAGACAAACGCTACCAGAATCTAGCCAGTCCCTCAGTTCCACCCTATTTTAAAGAATGTCACAAATTTGCAGATAATGTCACCATTGCCATAATCTATCAAAATAAACAGGCAACTAAATGAAGCAGGACACCAATAAAAAATGGCTTACAAAGCAACTCATTACCAAGTTATTAAGGCTTTTTTAATCCATGTAGCCTCTGCATTCTCCTCAAAATAAAACAAAACTGATGAATATTTTGACACATTCTTTTTATTTCAAAATATAACATACTAGGAAAATTGTATAAAAGGAATAATACATGATAGGGATAGTCATCATAGTAGGATTTAGAAATGCTTAGCATGAATTTGGTGCTGGGGATGAAACCTAGCTAAGGCAGGACATAAACCCGACCCTAACATATATCCTTGTTTCATATAATGTGCAAATCTAAAAGAGCATTTGGGTTTTCTTTTTTTCTATTGACTGGTCTCGCCTTTGTGCCCAAATTCCCTCATTATGGTTCCAAGTTTCTTCCTGTTGCCCTGCAGATTCCTGGCAGCATTTGCTGGATTTGGATCCCTCCAGTCAGCTAAACGGCGATGGTCATCGAACATACAATGCATTTTCTCAGAGGAAAGTCCGCATTTAAATTCCGCGAGCAAATACCGAAATACGGAAAGCTTTTTTTTTTTCTGGCTTCAGGTTATGTGATTTAACAAAATGGGGGAGTTGTCAAAAAGTTCACTAGACTCAAAGGGGGGTCAAGCCTGAGAGTGCACATTCCAACTGCTTTTCTCCACCCTCCCCCTTTGTTCTTCGACACTCAATATCCTTATTAGGGCAGGGATTGCCATGGCAACCATATAGCTGAAATAGAGGAGTCGAAGCATTGAATCTAAGTAGTATGTGATAGTTTAATTCTTTAAAAGTTAGTGTTCACGTTTTACAGCCTTTTTTCATTATTAATTTTTACAATAACCCACTAAATTACTATTCAGGCATTTCATCCCATAATACTATCGCAAAGTCTGAGACAAGTCTTGCCTATGAGGCATACTACCTTCTTGGGAAACATATGTGCACACAAACTGTAAAACACGAGATTCTAAGTAAAAATGTAATCACTCAGATTGCAAGGTCCAAACAGTTGCAGATGGACTGAAATGCCCAAAGTCTATCTTGGGATGACGGGTATTCACAGCATGTTCAAACTTTTATCCACTTGTAATGCTGTTTCAGTTAGCACGCCAAATGCGGCAGTCTCAACTGTACCATTTCTTTGGCGCCATGTTGGTACTTCAATAAAATAAAATAAAAATAAAATAATTAGCAAATTACCTTACTGTAGAGCAGATTCAAAGTTGTTTGTCCTGGTATTTTTATTTTAAAATTAGACTAGCTACACTGTCTTCTGTCTTACAGAATTAAGTTAACTAAACTAACTGTGATATAACAGCATTCACAAACGCGCCTAAATTACAACGGAGATGCAGTTGGAGGAGGATCGTTATAAAAAAAAAAAATCATCTGACTACAACCTCCAATCACATCTCCGTTGTGCATTAGATGCATTTCGTGACAGGACTATGAGGAAAAGATGCACCCACCTGCTTTTCCAAAAAAAAAAAAAAAAAAAAAAAAAAAAACAAGTTTAAAAAGGGGCCAGCGCGCGCCGCTGCGCCTATGCCTAAATCCGCCACTGTATATATATATATATATATATATATATATATATATATATATGTGTGTGTGTGTGTCTGTGTGTGTCTGTGTGTGTGTGTCTATGTGTAATTAGTTATATACATGTGCCTGCGAATGTGTGTGTGTGTGTGTGTGTGTGTGTGTGTTTGTGTGTGTGTGTGTTTACATATATATATATATGTATATATGTGTGTATAAATAAATAAATAATATATGTGTGTGTGTGTGTCTATATATATATATATATATATATATATATATATATATATATAGACACACACACACAGACATGTTCAGAGCACATGCATGGACGCGCACACACACACACACACACACACACACACAGAAGGAAATATTAAATCTCTCAGTTCAGGAACTCAGCCCCAAGAAATGACATGATAACATATGGAACTGTATGTGTTGAAAGGAACTAAATCAGAAATGTGGTTTTGGAGTGAAATTATTAATAAAAAATACATCACCCAAATAAACCTCTGTATTGCCTGTCATGCTCATGGACTCAAAAACAAGACAAGTTGATAAAATGGGATATAGAAATCTGTAATGGAAATTCAGTGTATTTTTTTTCTATTAGAGAAGGAGATGGCAGAAATATCATCCACACCGAAAGAAGCTAATAAGAAACTACCAGGTAATCAGATGTTTCTACAAATGTTTGAAGGATGCAATTTTCCAAATGATCTTTTTGTGATGGCCAGAGCTTGTCACCTATGTAAACTGTAACTCTGTTGATGACTTTTTCTGTGACGAGACAAATTAATAATGTTTATTTACCCAGTTACCAAAAGACAAAGTAATAAAATGCTTGCTCCTAATAATACTGAGCATTGACCAATTATATGGAAGTCATAACAGAGTTATGCTACATCTATTAAGAATACCCTGCTCTGACTGAAATGAGAGATAAAGTCTTGACTTAACTATGGTCTGTTGTTTCAAGTTTAGATAGCAACTCAAGCATCTACTGGAGCTGGCCATAGAACATGGGAGGGAGTGGCCCTACTAGTACACCTCCCCTGAAGGAGAGAAGCAGCTCTGGCTAACCATCTGGGTGATGTTTATTGGCAGAACTAGCGTTGCATGCATGACGTCCTTTTATACTGCACAGCACAGTGTCTAGAACTAGGAATGTTACTGTTCCCTTTTACTTAGCCCTCATTGCACCAGTCATTTAATATACTGCCCCCTTTGGCGTGTATTTATCCAGACACATGCAACAACTTGAATGCTCACAGAGATACCTAAATAAAGGTATACAAGGCCTAAACAACATGTCCTACATGGACTGATTTAGAGCCCTGTCACTATTCCTGGTAACCTACTTACGTACAGAACTATATAAATGAGCCTATGAGCATGCACTATCAACGTGCCTATGCACCTACACAAAGGAACATTTTGACACTCACCCCTTGTGGCAGAAACAGTAGTAGAGCTTAAAGGACCAAATCAAGTGAGTCAGAGATCTGCGATGGGAGTGAAAGACTGCTCTGCAGAACCTGTAATCTAGCCCACTTCCTTCCAACCAAGACTAGCCACTGAGTCCAAAGATGCCACTTGACTACTGAGGTGGGAACAAATGAGCTATAGAGCTCTTATCTAGTCTGTGGATGCCCAGTTCTTGCCCCACTGAGCAAATTGGTTGATTGGATCCAAACAGAGAAGCCATGTGTCTGATCTTGCAGAGGGGAAAAACAGTTTAATGGCTTTGTATCATTTAAAGGTTGCTGCATGACCTAAGCTTTTACTCACTAGAAGGAGGCTGCAGTTATCCACTTTCAAGACATTTGCTATGTGATGCAAACACACTGAGTTAATTAGAAGCCTAATTCACTCTGTTATTCTTGATAAGGTTAATGAAAAAAAACACAGCACAGCTAGAAAGTTTCTATAATACCTGTGAACGCTGATCCTTCCTAGTTTTATCTTAACAAAGGGCACAACAAAAATTCAGTCCTCACTTGCCAAGGGATCACTTGGTTGAACTGACAACACTTAATTTAATGGGCTTGTTTGTTTTGCTGCCTTGTTTGTGCCATCACTGTCATTTATTAGGCACTTATTTCATTAGGTTGCATCGACATTTTAAGAACCAAGACCTAGTAGGGAAGGGTCATTATCATTTTGCTTCTATATTCCATTTATGAAATGGTCCAGTCTAAGTGGGATCAGACTCCAAAATCCATTCCTTTCGCAATCATCATAATTATTTCTGCTTCCAGCCCATATGATACTTCATATCAGGGATGTTTCACCCCCA
The DNA here is from genome assembly GCF_019279795.1 of Protopterus annectens. Lineage (NCBI taxonomy): Eukaryota > Metazoa > Chordata > Ceratodontiformes > Protopteridae > Protopterus > Protopterus annectens. Next base: position 1,445,505,311 of record NC_056739.1, on the reverse strand, counting down.
GCTTCAGTATTTTCTGTTTCTCTGCATTGATATCCAGCTGATACCTTTCTGTACATTTGGTCAGGCTTTGCAGGGCTTCTGTAATCCTCTCCACTGAACTACTAACCTTATCTTGTTGACTGGTAATGGCACCATGAAATCCATCTGTGAAATTTACTGTTAAAATTATACTACTCGAAGATTTGTTGGAATGAACTGCCTAAAAATAACATCTAATTTTGGATTTTCTTAATTTTTCCATATTGAAAATTTGTTTGGAAATAGTTCTTCCTGCTTCTGGTTTTTAATGTTTTTACTTTACAGTTGAGTTTTGTGTTATAAACCCTGATGTGTGTTTAAATGCTGTAAAATGAAATAAAGTGATATATATATATATATATATATATATATATATATATATATATATATATATATATATATTTATATATTTATTTATTTATTAATATCTACAAATATGAAGAACTTCCAGGTAGCAAAAATAAATATTTCCTGCTTGATTTGTGGCTAGTAGTCAGTTATTCATGACTTATTCACTTGTAGGCACTAGTATCTTTTTAAAATGAACAATCAAGTCTACATAAAAATAGCTTGGGCTGGCTAACCAACTCTTGTTATTTCAAACCTAAAAAAACTATGGCCTTTTATAGTAGAACTTACTAATTTTCAGCTGACAACAAAACCAGCAGCATCACTCTTAATTAATTGCTGTTGTAAGACAATCTTATACTGATAGATGCCAATCTGTCAATGAATATTTCTACCTAAAAATATTAAACTCCCTACTAAAAACTTTCATTGTACCAATAAACTCTTGTAAAAGAGATGTGTTACTGTCATCGGGCCCTTAGTAATTATTACTCATTAACATAAGTGTGCCAGTATACATTAGGATTAAAACACTTCTCCCCTCTCAGCTTAACCAATTTATAACTTTATGTATTAATTCAGTAACCCCACTTTTTGATGAATAAGAACAACTTATGACCCTGGCACCTTTCCCGTCACTGACATTCGTATCAATGTAAGAATCTTTTTAAGTTCCTGCAGATAATTTCTTTAATCGGGCTTACACTATGTTGGCATTAAGTTAGTAAATATCCCCTTAACATGCCATCAAGTAAGTATTATTTGATAGATTTAACTTTGCTGTCCTAGCCTAGGAAGTTGGCCTTGCATTGTTGCACTTACTTAAGGAAACATGTGAGTCTGGACAGTACTGGCATTCATAAAATTATAGTAAGAGATTGTAAATAAGAAGAAACAAAATGCAAAATAATAGAGATTAATTGCAGTGCATAATATTTTTTTGAAAGAAAAACCTCCAAAATATTTGCTTTAAATGGGCAAGATGAACTTTTGATGGCTTTAGATAGATTGATGTGGAATTGTTAATGAAGGAGGCTAAGCCTTGCAATCCTTCCTGGTTCACAAATAAAAAAGCTAGGACTGGTCAAACAGTACTTTGTAAATTTATGCTGCTAATGAACTGCTCATAAATTATTCTCCTTCCTTCCCCCTTGGCTGTAGCACAGAAACAGCAAGATGTGATACAAAAAGACAATTACTTGTATTTATGTAAAACTTTGTATATCTCAGTTCTGTGAATCCATAGTCCAAGTTGCCTACAATAGCAAAGTACCTCTAATATTTTTTGTGAGCTTACCTTCTGTTATTATTCTTACGGGTGGGCTGTATAAAAAATCTCACTGTATATATATATATATATATATATATATATATATATATATATATATATATGTCAAGCTTACTATACCACGGTATCACCAGATAAAATTAAAACTATGTCAAACTTATCAACACACTGTACCATACGGTGTCTAAACTAGACTCCATGCTGAAGAATTAAGAGTCAGACGACAAGAGGTGTACTAGATTTCTAGTCAAAAATCTAAGGTTCACATGCAGGTAAATGTGTCAACATCATCATATAAGGTAATGGGATATCAGCTTTACCAAAATAATATCTGATACAGAGACTAATGTGCAGAATTTTTTTTCAGGGTTTAACAACAAAATACATCAGTAAGTACCAAACATGTAAATGACATGCATTACTCAAAACAAAACTATAAATCAACTTGGTGATTTGTAGTTTTAATCCAATAAACATGCAAACATAGTTTAATGTTCCTTAACCCTCTGCAAGTCAGTACTGGACTTGTACAGATGCCATTTTATCCCCTCTATGTTACAATTTTGTATATAAAATACAGGATCTAACAAATGTTATTTTTGCTTAGCCATGCTGACACTGGATTTCATTAATATATGAGTAACTATGATCTCACTAGAGTGTCCAGTATTTTCATTATTTTTCCTTTTCTTTGGACAAATGTCTCATTCAACTCAGGCAACAAGGTAGATTCTGCTGCTATAATCTCCCACATATTTCCAGGATCATCAACAGAGTCTAGTAAGAGGGCTAATGAATCAGCTGACACTGAAGTCACATTCTGTCTTGTGTCACATTTCCATTTCCTCCATTATAAGTCTTTAATAGGGTTAAGTTGATTGGTTACTCATGTTTCTTTTTCAACAGTAGTGAATTCAGACTGTCTTCCCGTTCCTCTTACTGCTAAACATGCCAGTTAATCAGAGGCAATCTTATCTGCTCAAGGGTTTCAAAAGTAAAATCTACATGCTTTAATTAACACCTGCTGTTGCTGGGAACCTGCATTACTGTACATACCTACCCCCCAATTCCCAGCTCCTGAAATCTTTGTAGATAATGAGACCTATTTTAAGAAAGAATTTTGCTAAAGTCCCAGTCGAATCAAAAAATATATATATTTTAACTTGATTATCCTATTCCTGAGCCCCTGACAAAATATTATTCACATAATTTTTACTGAGACATTCAAAAATAAAGAACTGAAACCTTTGAAATCCTCCAAAGCAAATTTCAAGTTCAAACTGGCCATATCTAGTAAAGACAATCATAAGGCCTTCTTCACATATATATCCGCACTTTCTAAGGAAGCACTCAGAGATGCTCGGAAGTGGTGGTCAAGGACACCACATACACTAGGGATTGGTGTTGGGGCCTTTGTTGTTTTGGATATACTTTTCTGAGGTGCAGGCCAAAACCAGTGGGCTGTGGCTGACCAAGTTTTCAGATGACTGCAAGCTGGGAGCTGTTATCAATTCCTCTAGTGATGTGGACATCCTCCAAGAGGATTTCACCAAAACAAATGACTGGTGCCAGAAACATGGCCTCAAACTGAATGCCAAAAAAATGCATCCTCATCCCCTTTGGGGAGAGTGATGTCTCCACAAATTATCACATTAATAACAAGGTCCTAAGCATGCAATCAGTCATGAGGAACTTGAGCACCCAGGTTGATAGCAAACTGACTTTTGACCACCATATTGCCTCCATTGTACTTTCTATGTGGCTCACCTCATTAGTAAGGGTATCTCATCTAGAGATAAGGAGGTCATAACATCCCTGTAATCTGCTGTTGCTTCCACAATCAGGCTTGTGGATTCATTTCCTCCTGCCTCTTTGGGTGCCTGGTGCATATTATTTCTGGGTCTTGGTTTTGTGGCACATATTCCTTTGGAGATGTTTTGGTTATCCCTGTATTCTTCCCTTATAAAACCAATTATTGAGTACAATGCCCCTTTCAGCATGTACCTCACAAAGCACATGCAGCAGCTGGAGTGACCACAGAGGTTCCTCATCAGGAGAATCCAGGACCTCGAACATCTACCCAACACAGATAGGCTAAACGCCCCATCCCTCTACTCAGTCTCACACAGACCCCTCAGTGGTAACCTCTGTCTGGCATACAAAGCAATCTCAGACCCTGCCTTGATGGGACTGCCGCATATCCGCAAGTCAAGCTCCACTTGAGTAACCACACGTGTGACCTCAACCTGGTCTGTGACATCAACAGGACTTCCTGGCATGACAGATTTGTGTCCCAAAGGCTTCCCCATCTGTGGAATAGACATCCTCTCCATGTCAAGCAGAGTATCTCATTAACTATTTTTATGCACAACCTGGATAACTGTATGGGGAACAGAAAATACACTACTGGGATTCCACCTGTGTCCCTGCTGGACAGGCTTGTTATAACATGGACTAAATTCTTTTGGCTAGGCTTGTAAGGGCCTCAGGGCCAATAGCCTAGTAAGTTCCTATGATCCTATGAATCTTGGAAGGTTTGTAAAGCTTTTCTTGGAATTAATCCTATGCATACAATCAGTGACTGTGGGTGTGTGTCTGAGTTGTCATTAATGTTCCCAATTCTGTGTTGATGAATGAGATTGGATCATATCATTCCATGTTCCCCAGGAGACCAATAAATTATAAATTATTATGACAGGCATGGATTTCAAAATCAATGAGTTTATTTTCAAGCTTTGCAGACACTAAACTTTTCCATGTTTGGCCAACATGAATTTTTGAAGGATTATCTTCTTGTGTTGTTGCAGTGTCTCTTTAAAGTTGTGCAATTGTATCTCACAATTGGTGGTTATGTTTTTAATATGTTGTAGGAGAGATACAGCTTGCTGCATTAACTGTGGAAACATTTATACCACTGTTATAATCACTTCAGTATCCTTTGCAGATGTGAAGCTGGATATTGCCTTACTGCTGCCATGCAAGCCAGAATCAAGGATCACAAAAATATATAGGTCATTGCAAAACAATAAAATGAATCACAGATCCATTTACAGATAAATTCATTTTAATTTTATCCAAAGTGTTCATTATTCTATACTCAGCAAGTAGGTTAAACCTTGATGGCCAAGGAACTGGTAATAAAAATGCACTCCCCATAATCAAGCTTTCACACAGAGCCACTACAGCCCCCCCCCCCCATCTTGCAGTTTAGTTTATATTATTTCATCTCATTATAATACATCAAATGATTGCTATAATTTTTCATTTCTGTTATTTTCTCCCCTGCTGAACCTGAAGATGTTCCAGGGGGCTGAGTTTTCTTACTCTACTATTTGACTACTTCACATATGCAATTTTTTCCGTTCATAAATAAATACAAGGGTGGCCACCTGCACTAAGTATACTCTTCTGTGGTCTGGCAGTTGGCTTAGAGGATTAAGGAGTTGCTAATGAACATAAAAAAGAGGTACGTTGGCACCCAACAAACACTAAGAAACAGATCCAAGGTACCAAGGAGTCAAAACCAGCCAGCAGAGTCCATAAATCGATTTTAATAAAGAATAAAACACATGAACACAGCCACATAAAAAATAGAATTTTTGTTTTTAAAACTTCATCCACTAGATCCATATCTGATGCAGTTTTAAAACAAAAATGCAATGTTTTATGTGGCGGCGTTCATGTGTTTTATTCTTTATTAAAATCGGTTTATGGACTCTGCTGGCTTGGTACCTTAGAGTTGCTAATGAAGTGTTTCCTGTGGTCCAGTTGTAGAAGGTTTAATTCCCTCAGCTTCCATTGTCTATCTGTGTGACTGTGACCAAGTCATTATCCAGACACCACTCCAGGTCTGAGTCTTAAAAAGGTCCATAGAGATCAGTATTCTACTCCAGAAAACAAATACAAAATAATAAATAAAAAATAAATACATTTTCAGTCTTAAATTTGGCCATTGTCTTGCTAAAATTAAAGTATTTTGTTCATTTTTTGAATTTTAATTGAGGTCTTTTCTGCCCAGACATCAGGATCTTTTGGTTCTGTTTGGATCCTAGGGAAATAAAGCAGATGAACCCTCCATGTGTCACTGTAATAATACATATGAATAAAAGGATAAAAACAACCTGCCAACTGGCAAGAAAAGCTATACACATTTTCTGCCATTAATATGCTTGCTTTTGCAGCAGAAATTTATTGGAAAAGTATTAAATCATAACAGTCATTAAGTTATGTTAAACAGCAAGCAAATTATACTATGGCAAGATTTATTCCTGAAATGCTTCCATCAAGTATCAGCTGTCCATAGGGAAGTACTGCCAATAACAATCACACAAGCCACAAAGAGCTTTTTCAAATTCTCTGATATCAGGGAAGTACCCAAGAATTATTCTGTATCACTAAAGCTTTTACCTGACCCTGCTATACTACATTACTGTCATTCTGTAACACTACTGCTGCATACGTTTAGCAGAACAGATTATTATTTAATATTCTTTGTTACCCTATATAAAATACTTGATTAGCATTAATCAATAACATTTTGTTTAGAACTTTCTTAAATTTGAAATTGGAATACAGACTGCAGTTGCAGTAACATATCAAATTCAAACTCCTCTTCATTACAAAATACTGCAAAAAGCTTGAAGACATCTCTTACAGCTATTCAAAGTAATGCTTTTATTTAGAGTCAGATATTTTTCATGCCTTTTCCGAGTGGAACTGTAATTGATCTTCTACTTTCATTAATCATGGCCCTTCTCTTGCTTTATCTTAGGATCACAAAATAATTACAAGAACATTATTGATTACTGTCAAACTGTGCTATTAACTGAATGCTTTGTCATGGCAAAGGGTTGCAACTGTTATGTTTTCTGCGCATTTCCCATCTATAAAATGCCTTTAATATTAAAAAACACCTATTTATCAAACTATACTAAACAGACAGATAGATTGATAGATCAATAAATGAATACACAAAGGCGCATGACTTAAAATAATGTTGTTGTATCAAACTGTATTAAACAAATGGATAAATAAATTCCTGCCTAAACCTCTTGAACGTACCCACCTGGACACCCTGGCTAAGTACCACCAATAGACGGACAATCCCAACCTACCTGAAAGGCCTACTGCTCCCTGAATAACATTCACTACAAGGATTTTTTTTTTAAATATAAAACTTGGGCTCCTGCCTTCCTGCCTAAACCTCTTGAACGTACCCACCTGGACACCCTGGCTAAATACCACCAATAAACGAACAATCCCAACCTACCTGAAAGGCCTACTGCTCCCTGAATAACACTCACTACAAGGATTTTTTTTTAAATATAAAAGTATGTGTACTGCTCTAACACTTGGTAGTAGTTAAATTGACAATAACTAGGTCACAGTACGCTTCCCTGCTAGGACAGCCAGCAGCCTCAACTCCCTCCCCCCTGTCTGCTGCTTGATTATCCTACTTTACCTTACAATTTACCCCTATCCTGACTGCTGTTACCTCTCTTTACCTGATATCCCCCTTTCAGACCTCTACTGCGTTACACTGACTGGCCTCTAGGTGGCGCTCCCCTACCTTCTTACTGTCACCACTTCTGTATCCACACTCTCCTTTCTCCCCTATACTGCCCCCCAAAATCTCTGCTCTATTCTCTCCACTGTCCCAGGACTACCTACCACTCTTTACTTACAAGCGCCCTTTCTCTGCCATTTTCTTTATAAGCCCCTACCTGCTGTCTCTGTCCTCCTTCTACATACTTAGCTCTTCATTATTCTCAGTAGTCTTCCCTCACCCTACACTTTGCAGTAAAACTTACCTTGACTATCTCTCTTACTGATAGTCTTCCTCACTCTCTCCTCCTTTGGCTTTTCCCGCTCTGTTCACCCTGCAGGCTCACTACGCTCCCCTTCCCTGCCCCCAATTCCCACACGCCCCCAGCATCTCTACATTTATACCTAACAAACACATCCTACTAAACCTACTATCCAATCACAGTCCTCTTCCTATTACCCCTCCCCCTTAATCTTTCATCAATCCACTATCCAATCATAGTCCTCTTACTATTACCCCTCCCCCTTATTCTCTCATCAAAGAATACTCCTCCTCTCTTTCCCCTCCCACTACTACTCCTCCCACTCCAATTTTTATACCTCTATACGCTCATTCTTCCATTGTCCTTGTCTACAATATCTAACTCTCTCCATTCACTTCTAGACCTTCCCTTCTCAATTAACATACCACATTAATTTTCTCTGCACTGTACATTACCCTAACCCATCCTAATATGCCCTACCAACTCCCCTTAACTATCCAACTCCCCAGCTCCCTTCTCATCTTACTAATACCCTGTATCTTGCTACTTCTTACTCCCATAAAGCTCCTCCATTCCTCCCTCCTACACAAACTATCCCTAACACCCAACTACAATCTCTCCAACTCTCTCACTTTCACTCCATATCCTCCTCCCTTGTTCCACCCAACCTACTGCACCTTTTTCATATCAAACTATTCTCTACCTCAACTAAAACTTTCTGTCTTAAACTTCTGCTAACCCCAGACAAATACCTACTATACAAACCTTACAGACTAAAACTTATCACCTGTAATGTCCTAGCCTTATCTGGAGACATTCATCCTAACCCTGGCCCTTGCCTCAGCACAAACTACTCCTTCCCTCCACCCTCTTCTTCACCTACAACAAATAACACTCCCCCCCTTTCTCTTCTCCTCCCACTTCCCCTCTTAGCACTCTTAAGATCTTCACTATCAATACCCAGAGCCTCAACAACAAATTTCACCATGTACAAGCCTGGATTAATCACAATCAACCTGACATCCTAGCCATCTCTGAAACTTGGCTAAAGCCCCATATTACTGACTCTGAAATCTTACCTCCTGGTTACCACATCCTCATAAGTGACCGTTTAAACAAAAAAGTGGAGGCTCTGCTCTAATCTACTCCAATCTTCTCTCTCTCTTATTCCTCTTCAAATCCCTACCCCTAAATTCAAAAATTCCAAAATCACAGCAAGCCTTTTCCGTTTGAATAAACATAAAAATATCTGCTTCATTTCTTTATACATCTCCCCAGGCAACAATATCTCCACCCTTGAAGATATTCTATACTGGGCCTCAACTGAAATAAAATATGAAACCTATATTCTAGGCAATGTCAATATCGACTGAAATAAAATAAACATGCCATCCCCCTCACTATCCATTAACCTTCTCAGCTTCACTCAAGTAATCCTTTCAACAACTCACCCTAACAAAAATCAACCCCCAGGGTCCATCATAGATTGGATTCTAGTCTCCCATCCAAACAAAATCACTCTCTGTGGCACTATCCCTGACACCTTCAGTGACCATCTCCCTGCCTTCATCAATCGATGAACTAGCTCCATCCAAAACCAACATCTCTACGCTCAAACTCGTAACCTCAGCAACTTCAACCCCTTAATTTTTTCTAACATCTTTAAACAAATTAACTGGCAATCTCTAAACACTCTCCCACTCGACAACGCTGTTGAGCATTTTAACTCTACCTTC
>NC_056739.1:1445441114-1445491114 GCF_019279795.1 Protopterus annectens | reverse complement strand
ATACAAACCCGGTGGTGTGAACCTTGAATCTAGATGACTGTCACTGTTGAGGTGACACCTCAATCCCGTGTGCAAAAATGGGGAAAAGGTTGTAGCAAGCTGGCTGGATGGATGGATATGCAAACCAAGAAATATGTGCACAGTTCAGATAAATCAATCAATGCAATACCTTCAGAATGCTGTTCTATAAATTTAGCACCATACTTCTGCCCATAGCAGATATAACGTTAATCCTAGCAACAGGCTGTCTCACAATACATTCTCAGCTTTCTAACAAAACACCTATACTATCAAACAATAAGACAAGCAGATATAGAAGGCAATTCCCTATAACAATACAATAATGTTGGTCTAACTACATAAACAGCATCATTTGAACAAACCTTGAACAAAACAGGGCCACAACAACCTTTCTATAAAGAAAAGTAACTACCATTAAAGCATTATTATATTTTCATATTTACCATAATAATTATGAAATATAGTGCTCAACCTATACCATTGAAACAACATCACTCCCACTAATATAGTTTAAATATTGTACAACTGTGGCTATAATCAGTAACAGGAGAACAATGAATGGACCACACTAGACGAATGGGTTGAAATCAATATTCTCACTGTCATAGATGTCTCTGAGTCATGACACAAAGATGGGCACAGCCACCATTACATACCTGCACAGCATTATAGCTGCCTCTAAAACAACATACCAAATCTACACATGGGAATCAATGAGGGTCTCCTTGAAAGTGTTTTGATGTTGTAGCCATAGTCCTCTCTAGCCTAAAAACTCCAAAATGGACCCACTTGCACCACTTTCCTTAATTCAAGGAAGACTTTTCCATTCTGGATAAACCACCTTTTACCAGCTTTCTGGAAGAAAAGCCTTTTTCTAGGATAGCAACAGGATACTTCCCTTTTGATGAACAAGAAACATAGGAATTGTCTAGTGTTCAGTGAAGAACTGGTTGATCACATCAGGCAAGAGTATATATGTGCCTGTAGACTACAGAATGTATAACTTATCAACAGGAGTAAACAACATTCACACTTTGTGCAAAGATATTTAGATACTACGTAGTTCTATTGCTTTTCCCTTGCCTTAAAGAATAAAACAGAATCTAATAAAACAAAGTATCCAATGATATAAATGTGTAATAAAATAGTTCCTTTATATCTGTATGCCAACCTATAAGCCTTGTAATATTTTATTGTCTGTTAAGCTTTATTAACTGATTGTTACTTATTGGTTCTGGTTATGCTAGAAATGGGTACCTGAACCAGCTCATTCACCTTGTTAATAAATAAAACAAATGTAAAAGTAGTGATACCTTCTACCTCTGCAAAAGCAGCATATAACAGTGCCAAGTTCTATGAACCTAGTGGGTAGAAATCCATCTAAAAGAAACAACAAAAAATCTCTCCACCTCTGGCCACCATTCTTATATAGCAATATTGTAGAGTATTTCAGTTACAATACATATCAAATCCTGCAGTGTCAAATGATATACTCTGAGTCCAATGAGCATGTGCATAGCCTTCCATGACCTTTTAGGGGAAACAGTATAAAAATGCAACATATTTCTAAAATCTCATTGAGTGCCAACAGTTCCCCTTTACTCAGCCAAGACTAGACATACCATCTACGCCTTCATCCACACTGCCTATATGAGTATCCCGCCAGCCAGCTCATAAATTTGTCTCCTTAATGGAGCTGAATTTAAGTCTTGGGGTAATCACACACCAATGTCCAGGGCACCTTTTGAAGTGCAACAGGGGGCACAGAGAAAGGACCTGTGACTGCACAAGTCATTATTTTTTAATCTTGCCAAAAAGAAGCAAGACTAGAGCAGGACCCAGAAACAAGCCTATACAAAATGAAGACTGAGATAAATTTAAAAAGTAATGCAATGAAAAGCTGTAGAAAGCAATACTGTGAGAATGATTCTTCTCTGCTCAAACTGTAATAGCATAAATTGCTTACAAAAAGGATATCTAAGCAGCTGAGCTAAAATAAAGTAATGCTTACATGCAAAGCCCATGAGCTATCCTATATAAATAATAACATAATAATGCTTAAAATACCAAGAATCAGCTACACCAGGGAATACAGTATCAAAAATAAAATGGATAACAAGCAGTCGATGAAAATGGGACATCTCAGGCTTGCTACTCAAGGGAAAGCACATTGTAAAAATATCTAGAAGATGAACATGAAAGAAAATATGTGCATGAATCATTACTAGTCATGTTTCACCTGCAAATTGAAATATATTAAGTAGAGTGAAAAATGTTTAGGCACAAACCATACTATTGAAAATTGTTTGAACTTATAAATGCAATGTTCTAAACTATACAGCTTAAACTCTTTGCCCAAGAATTCTTGACAAAAATAATATTGGGACTAAGGCCCAAAATCAGGGACAAATTTTAAATACTTTTCTTATAACCCTAGAAACTTGCTTGTGTAACAGGTTTTGCATTAGCATTAATTTCTGAAGTATATGAAATCTGAGCCTCAAATGTTTGTTAACCGATTTCTCAAAACGAAAAACACAAATGTTATGAGCAAAAGACCAGAATATGAGGTAAAAATCTGTACATTCTTAATCATTCTGATCAATTGAGAGGTACAACTGTTTTATCGTGACATCTCTTAATTCACTGAATTAGCCTGAAGAATTGTAGAGCAAAACAGAACCTCAGAGAATCTGCGTGCCTTGTAACAACAGTATTACATTCATAGGATTTCGAAAACTTTTCTCTGAATGAGGCCAATAACAGCACTATTACCTTTCAAGGATTTAGAAAATGTGTCTTTGGTGCAGCTCAGTAAAATCTAATTGTCCTGGTCCCCCTCAATAAACACATCATGCCAAATGACATTTGACAACCTTTATTAATTTCCATAACATAGCTTTGTTCACCAAATTCATTAATTACAACTATTCATAATATAATTGATTATAAACACAGCATAACATCCTTGTAATGTTAATCTGGGTAGCGTACCTACTGACCCAGCCCCAGTAAGCAGTGTCCATACCTCTGCTCACTTACTTTACTTATGAAGCAGTGTCCCATCTCACATCATACGCCATTAATTGAATTACCTTCCACCAAATAAGCACCATCCTTACCTCAGCTTGCTGATCTATTCAGCAAGCTTCTTCCAACTACTCATTTCCTTTCCTCGATTCCTAGAAATGAACATCCAGACACCAGAGGGGGAACAGAAGAGGGCAAGCCTATCCCTCTTCTCTGCCTACCCCACTGATAAATAACCCTAATCCCCCCAACCCACCAATGAAAAGAGGGAGGGTGGGTGGGTAGCAAGTTCACGCCAAAATGTGATTGCTTAACCCAGCTACACTACACTAAACCTCTTAAGCCCCTCCCCATCCTTATCTCATTTCCTCCCAAACATCCTTGCCTCCACTTAACCCTTTCACCTCCCCTACACACTTAATTCCCCCTGGTATCAACCTAACCCCCAATGAAGATGTCCTGGGACAACTTGGTTTGTTGCCAAAACTTCATTTGTCCCTGTCCCCTTTAATAAACACATCACACCAAATGACATTTGACGACATTTATTAATTTCCATAACATAGCTTTGTTCACCAAATTCATTAATTACAACTGTTCATAATATAATTGATTCTAAACACAGCATAACATCTTTGTAATGTTAATCAGGGCAGCATACCTACTCACCCAGCCCCAGTAAGCAGCATCCATACCTCTGCTCGCTTACTTTACTTATAAAGCAGCATCCCATCTCACTTCATACACCATGCATTGAATTACCTTCCAACAAATAAGCAGAATCCTTACCTTAGCTTGCTTATCTATTCAGCAAGCTTCCTCCAACTAATCATTTCCTTTCCCCAGATTCTTGAAATGAACATCCAGACACCAGAGGGGGAACAGAAGAGGGCAAGCCTACCTCTCTTCTCCACCAACCAGCCTGACCAGGCTGTTCCCCCTGCCTTCTACCCAAAATTGTTCAACCCACTACTTCGCATAAAGGGAAGGGTCAAGCCAAACATCATTCAGTGTATCCATCATCAGTAAGCACCTTAGAATCCCATCATAAATCCACCTTACCATACCATCATTGAAACACACCCTAATGAAACTAAATAAAGTAGGATTACAGTGAACCCACTGTATCACCTGAACATCCACACCAATAGAATACATACTCTTTCAGCCCGCTTCCTTCAGCTGAAATCATTGCTCAACCTGAACAGATTGCCAACCTATAACTACAACAGAAAACACAAACTATAACCCCTTGAACTCAAATCGACACCCAGTCAAAACCAATAGTATCAAGTCTTACAACCAGGGCCCTGTCAACTGTAGCATATCACCTTAGCCCACCAACTACCCATTTCTGGATGTGCAACAACTCAGTCACCATAGGGAATAGTCTAACTCCAAAACTTTAATGTCCTAACCTTAGATGGCAGAACCCCAGCACCCCTTCACCTAGCTCCTGAAAAGTTGCCTGTGCTCAGCAATGAAGTACTCTATGTGCCCGGCCATAAACACCCTCAATTCATTCATTACCAAATGACAGTCTGAACTAGAACCCAGGTCACCCCACTCAGAACATCTTAGCAACCATCCTAGCTAGAAAACTCCAACTACTAACCATCCTTAACCCCTGTTTGTCCCTGGCCTTTCCCCTCGAAGGGTCTCTTCCTTTATGTTACCTATAGCACTAGTAAGAAATTAAGACCTGGACTACATCTGCCATATCCTGCAACCAAGCTTCCTTTAAACCTTCTAACTCCCATGTAACAATGCATCCAGTTTCTAAAATTACCCGAACACAGTCGCTTACCTACCATGCTTCCTAAAACCCCACCTACAACATTCACACCAACCACAAGTGAAAGTATCCTTGCGCTACTCTGTAAAAACCCTAACTTGGTATGTGGCATTAACACTCCCTAGTCAAGAGACAAGTTTGTCACTCCACCACCCAAAATTTGTAACTTAACATCACCCTGTCCCGCATGAAAATACAAAATTCCTCGCTAAATCCTCATTGACCAACTGGACTGTCCTGCCCTGTGTACAAGCCTGAACCCAATGCGCAACCACCTGTCCACCCGTCTCCTACCCCCAGGTGACTGAAACATGCTTGACCAAGCTAAACCCCCCACCATCTACCTTAATTATAAAGCTACCCCAAATTGCTGCAACCAGCGGCTGGCCCTGCTAACCCAACCTGACACCCAGCAACCATACCACAGTCATGTTACTCCTGAAAATAGCCTTATTGCCTCAGACTTCCCCCACTAAAAGTATGATGCCTAACAAATTGACAAACGCCAAAATCCCATATCCCTTGGATTTCCCCTTTAAGGCTTCCTCTCAATATGCCTGCTGTCCTCCAATATTGAATTCCACCCTAAACATCCACTCGGAGACCTCAAACCACCCTTTGCCTACTTAACAGTAATCCGCCTGTGCCGTCTTTGCTTGCCACTGCAGCCAAACATGCATCACCTTCAGGTCGCCAACTGATGTGACTCTCCGCACTTTTTCACGACCACACTACCCATCATTCCAGCTATGGACACAATGGTCAATATATGTTCATCCCTCATTGATCTGTAAAATAAAAGAAACTGTTAATGCAATGCCCTAACCAAAGTATTTAATCTTAAATGTTATCCAGGGAACCCACCACCATATTTCTTCATCACTAACCGAAGTATGAGTAAGTCTAAATCCTGTCAGAGTCCCCAAAGGCTTAACTGTCATACGACATTATCAACTGCTAAGGAGACACATTATTTCCCAGAGACTGCCCCTCTCTCTGAAACGCAGCATGTTGTTGTCCACTCCAGATGCCAACTTGTTGAGTGGATGGGTAACATCACCCCAGAACCAGTGGCTTAATAACTTCCTATGATCCTAAGCTTGCTGTGACTCCACCCCACCCGCTTGAACCCCAGCAACAGTGACATGCCTTAAGGTCCGCTAAATAAAATTAATTACCTGTAACTTCATCATGCCCCCTGTGGGAACCACAAACTTTGATCACCACAGAATCCATTCCCATTGAGATCCCCTTACCTTTTGCAACTAGGATATCCACCATGACAACCTGCTTCCACCATCTGCAGACTCCCTCCGTAGCACTGTTCCTTTCCAAATGCCTATCTCAGCACCACCATCTGCAAAGAGAAAGACAAATGTAAATCCTCTGAAATGCATTAGTAAGGGTTCCCCTTTACCCCTTTGTTCACCATTATAGTGGCAGTATTCCTCATCTTGGTAAAGGAATGAGAGTCAGTCAGGGATGAAGTACCTTACATAGGAAGTTATAATACTATTATGTACCCATTGTCAGATAACTCTGCATACTATGTCCATCGCATGATTATGCAAAGAACAAAATAAGGCTTATGATAATATACATTATGCCATACGTGTATAATTTACAGATGTACCTTGGAAGTTAAACAAAAGGGTGACTGGAGAGAGTATAACAGACAAGAGAATGTCCGTGATGAAAGTGATAAGAATAGAACCAATTGAGGGCACTAAGACATGGAGTAAGACTAGACAAAATAAATTGTCTCACCGGTATTTTTTCCTTGTTGCCACTACAGCACCCACTTCATATCAGACATAAAATGCATGTGGTGCATGTAAAACTACATGTGTTACAAATTATGCCCCTACAGACATGGTAAAATAACTTCAGATTGAAAATGTGTCACCCTATTTAATTGAAAAGTTTATAACAAATTAACTTAATGTTTATGGAGCTGACTCCAAAGTTCTTGTAAAATGAATAAAACTGACTTGCAGAAAAATGCCAGAGTGGATATCATACCTCTCAACCTCTTAGAGGCAAAATCTGGACAAAGCCTAAAATGATGTGGGGACAAATAGTGACAGATTTTAAATATTGCCCTTAGAAACTTAGAAAATTGACCGAATAATAGGTTTTGCATTAGCATGAATTTTCTGAATGATGTGGAGTCTCAAACTCAAATGTCTGTCATTATTTAATGACTTCAACTCTATTTGCCAGAAAAGTATATGTTTTAGGAGGAACACACCAAAAATATGAGGCAAATATCTGGACATTCTGTGAAAATCTTTACAGGCTAGACAGTTAGTACATTGTTATGATACAGCATCTATGCCAATATGCTGCTTAAACACAAAAATATATTAGAACTTGCATTATGTTTAGTTGAAAAACTAGCCCCAATGGTAACCAAGCGAAGTATAAACAAACATTAAAGTGACAGAGTATATCTCTGTGAAACATTCACGTCTACAAAACAAGTACACCGGCAGTGCAAAATAAACTCCTGAACTACTAAGAAAAAGACGTACAATGGATATGATATTAGATATTGTAATCTGTATTGTGTATATTTTCAGAGATCTCAGGATGTCTGAAGACATTCTGATCTCAGAAAACTCTCTGTGATTGTTTTAGATTCATGAGATACTTCACAGGTGTACTTGTGATATTTTTCCAGTCATTTGCTGAATGTGTAAGGTAACTACTCATCACATAATCACTGGCCCTATCTGCCTTGACTTTGCTGTTTTGTACTCCTGAATTTATCACTGTTTTTTCCCCTTTCCATGTGACAGTTGCTATTCGTGTGTAGAAGGCATTCATTAAACACACCAGCATGCCCGTTCCTTTGCTTGACAGCTCATCTGCTGATGGTAGTAGAAGGCTTACAGTCAGTGTTTTTGGTGATGAAACTAAAAAATAAAACCAAAACATGCACTCTATTAATCTGTGAGTAGTAGAATTTCAAGAAATAATCATACTTTTCCCAGTCCCCCACATCATACCAAATGGGAAAGAAAACTCGCGGCTCTCCTAAGCCCAGGAACAAACCACCAACAAGTCATGAGCATGGGACAAAGCTGACTAGGATCCCACAGCCCTTGAACCAGGTCCTGCCAACTAAAGGAACCCACCCTCGAAGAAGACACCACCACAACCTCCAATGACCGCTGCCTACCATTAATGACATGTGGACAACCCCCAATTCACTGGAAACAAGACCGGTGGTATCGCAATCTTATTCCCTAATACCACCTCCACCTAATGACCAAGGACACAAGTGCACATGCGCCAGAAATCTCAGACCCCATGGAAGCCTCTCAGAGAATATCCGCTTGGCTGAAAACAAAGCCAACAAGTCCCACAGCCCGTGAAAACTCACTGCCGACTACTGCGTGACTGAAAACTGCGTACCCTACCGGACCACCAGGATCAAGCAACCATCCTCACCACTAAATCATCCATGGAAACCCTCCACAATAACCATACATAGTTCAACAGTGATCCCTCCTACAAACCAGTAGAACTGGTTATACCGAATGACCAGGCATTTTTTTTTTAAACTTGGCCTAAATAATCCTAACCCACCACTACTTTGCTCAGAGAAACCGCCAAGCTGAAAGAGGGAGGACGCTAACAAAATTACTTATCACGCTGAATACCACTCACATCAAAACCTCTGCACTCCCCTACCATTATGTTCCATTCCCCCCTTTTTTTTTTCAAACTACCTCACTACCCACTCAACCTCCTGGATTGTACTATGCTTGCTACCTGACCACCCCTCCACTGTCAAAACACTCAAATCGTCATGCTTCAACACTAACTGACTAGGGAAGCAGAAAATATCAAAACAACCTTACCCACTTTGCTCCTGCACGCATTACCAATCTGAGGCCTACCTACTCCCTCAACACCACCCCGGGTGTTATGGATGTGACCTGCACTATAGCAAGTTTGCACCAAAATGTGATTGCTTAACCCAGCTACACTAGACTAAACCTCTTAAGCCCCTCCCCATCTTTATCTCATTTCCTCCCAACCATCCCTGCCTCCACTTAACCCTTTCACCTCCCCTACCCACTTAATTCCCCCTAATATCAACCTAATCCCCCATGAAGATGTCCCGGGACAACTTGGTTTGTTGCCAAACTTCATTTATACAACTTAATCAGGTATTGCCTGAGAAACTACATTACATTAAAATGCAAATACAGACTCTGCATGCTGAAAAATAAACAGAGCGGTTATCATTTTATATAACATATCAATAGTTAGACTACTCTGTGGCAGAACATGGGGGTAGTGTTTTAAAGGCATACATTAGCTGATATTTTGTTATTGAATTTAGTGGCTAGTTGTATCTTTCTAATGAGAAAAACAGGACCAACAGAAGCTGACTTCGTATCTCAGAGTTTCAGTGTTCTGATGAAGCTTGTATTCGTACAAGTGAAAGCGCTTAACCTTTTGGAGTTTGGATTCAATAAATGTTTTTATTTTTTATACTGTCGCTATCTGAGTCATTCGGTTGTTGCAAAACGTTTTTGTGCAGCTGGTTATCGTTGGTGTAATTGAAGCACTGAAGTAGTGTGTGGATTTCCCAAGACACAGAAGTCCGTCTGCGATACAGTGGATTTTGGTATTTTGTATCTCCACTAGCATATTATCTGCCATTACTATGTATGTGTTAGAGAGGAAGTGACTTTAGAATACAGCCACAGGCAGGTATGCATGAACATGTATGGCTATGAGTAAGTAATGACACACAGATGAGAGCATACAAGCCAACACCTCACTGACCTCCACTAAAGGTCCATCTTCCATAGTCACTGAGACATTGATGCTCGCAGACACACACACACACACACACACACACACACATATACACACACACACACACACACACACACACACACACACACACACACACACACACACACACACACACACACACACACACACACACACACACACACACACACAAGCACTCACTGAAAATAATACACTAAGAAAAATAAAATTTGTGCTAAAATGTTTTTAACCTCATACCTATGGCTTTTATTTCACCATGAAAGTAGACTTTAAAGAACTTAAAAGAACAGTTTTACTTAAAAGCTACTAATGCTCCTTATGCGGTAGTAGACAGAGGTAACAATATGTTAACAGCTGTAATTTAGAAATTTGGTACACTGCATTTAATGGTATTCTTCTTCAATTTTAGTTTAATGTCAGTTTTTATTTAAAGTTAATTTGCCTGCAAGGCAGGTGGACCACTAAATGATTTTTTAGCCAAATCCACTAATTCTAGATAAAGGCAACTGTGGTGAAACCTACGTCCATTACTACACAAAATCACAGTACATGTTAACAAAGTAAAAAAGTGATGGTATTGACCACTAGCATTTAGGAATGAAGTGCTTCTTTGTGTTATTTATGTTGTGTGACACATCCTATTTTGCAAATCAAGAATACAGTTTCATTTAGGTTAACTACATCTGGGCTACAGCAAGTAAATGCCTTTAAAACCGTAGGTTTTGTGTATACATCAATAAACTAACAAATCAAGTACCAGTCCAGGTATCTACCAAATTACATGCGTGTATAAGTTCCACTACTCTTCAGTTTTGCAAGCATATTTAGGAAGTCAGGACTAATCACAACGGAGTATGGAGGACAGAAGTGCATTCTAGTTCACACCAGGAATTTAAAAGCAGTGTTTAGATTTCTCTATGACAAATGTAAGAGTGATAATGAATTTCAGAGCACAGGAGTTAGTACCACCGTATGAATCAAAAGGGTGTTGCAACATCATAGAACTGTAACCAAAATAATTCTGCTCACCTGCGTGCACAAGTCATTGTTTTAGGACCCCAGCTACACTGGGTACTGATTAAAACACATGCACCACACTTGAATTTATACTCGGGTATTTGTATCAAAAAGGGTACATTCCTTCTAGTCATTCATAATCTCTTCGTCACTGGAAATATATTTTCTGCTTCAGTAAGGCACACTTAGACTCCCATATCACTGAGATTATGTTTTTTTTTTTTTTTTTGTCAGGCAACTCATTTACAATGGTAAAATAAGTTTAAAATCATTACACTAATCAGGAAGTATTATCAAATTCATCACCAGTGCTAAGATCTTATCCATACATGAGACAATGAGAAATCACAAAATACACTCACAAAACTGAAGCAGCGAAAAACAAAGGAAATACATTATTTACAAAGCGACATCACACAATCCAGAAGAATAGAGTTGTGGGCAAATTATGTAACTGGGATGAACCCCACCAAAAACAAAGAAACAATCATCAACAGATGAACTAAGTGGAGGTATATAGCTGGAAAAGTTTCAGACAGTTGCTGAGTCTGTCTTTGAAATATCTATGGATAACTAATCCTTCTGGCATATAACCAGAACAGGAATAAAACCTGCTCTAACATTTGTCCTGCTCGTAAAATGCAATGTCTGATTACAGAATAAAAAAAAAAGAGGTCAGTAAGCTATTCTCCAACAGAAGAAAGATGAAATTAGGGAGGGTTTTACAGAGGATAGTTGATTCAAATGCACATTAAGTAATTACATAAAATAAAGGAGCTTTACATGGGTTATGAGACATCAGTTAAAGATTTTAAAAGTTGTTAAAGTTCTGGGGAAATGATACATTTGTAGCATTGTAAAATATAGTGGGGCAACTGGAAGAGTGCCGGGGGTAAAGAACCCTAGCTACTACACCAAAGTCTCCATAAGGTCCAAATCATGACAAAGTCATCTTTTAATAAAGGAAGTGGAGTCTTTCCCAGCATAAACAGAAATGCCAGACAGGAACAATAAAATACATATGCTTCATCCCATGATGATTCCACCAGGTAGAATAACTACAACTTCCTTTCACACTGGGGATGTTGTTGCACCTAGTAAAATCATACTCATAGTCCAGGCAACAAGTACCTCAAGCGTCACTTAATGGCCGGTTAGATTGTCTTACTAGAAGCTCTGAGTTGAAAACTTTTTAACATCAGGTTCCTAGCCCCTAAATAAAGTGGACCAGAGATGTGGAGCTGCCACAACAGCATTGCTCCCTATGAGACATACTAGAGAGATCTCAGCTTTGTAGTACCACTCAGAGGCCAGACTCCCTAAGGAAATCGGCACGTACAGACACTAGTGCTTACCATTCATCATCAAACACACCATTAAATGAAAGGAGCAAAACGCAGATAAATAGGTACAATGACAGCTAAATCTTAGCCCCAGGCAAATCAGAGTAATGAACATTAGTAGCAATAGTGCTCCAGTGTTGACAGGCATATATTAATGAGTAAAAAGTAAATACTTACGGATAAAAGCAGTGACTTGAAAATACGGAAGTTATTATGTCATGACTTGCCCTTTAAATCAAGTTCAAGTTCCATAAGAACAGCACATGAACATTTCAGTCAATATTAGTTTAAATCTTTTTTCCAACACATGTAACCATCATAATTGCCAAAACAGAAGTTCTTCAAATATGTCACGTTTCTCTGTTTTAAAGGCATCTATGCTCAGGCAAGCAGAGTAGTTCTTTCAGGATGTTATTTGGATCAATGTATCTTCTGTGAGATGTTTCTTTTTAGAAGTTGCTTTAACTTTTCTTTTTCATTTTATTTCAGTGACTGAACATTTGAAAGAGAACAAATTACATCTTATTTTGGAGACTTTTGTTTGCTGGTTTATTTGGCAACAAGAGAAGAGACTGGCATTGTAAAGAAGGTCAAATTTCAACTGCTTCATCATCTGAATACTCTGCTCTAAGCCCAAAGAATAAGAAAATGTGTCACATGTGGTGGAAGAAAATAATGCTTGGAGGTCTATGGGGATTATCAAAGTGATTTAAAGCAAGCATAATTAGATATCAATTTCCGCACAGCAGGGGAAATTGGAACCATCCCGCAAAGCTTCTGTTAAGCATGGTCATTGCAATAAAGTCCCAAAAGATGTAAATTAGAATCCCAGCCCAGGAAAGAGAGAGGTACCAATGAATGTCTTTCTCTGCTTGCAGAAGGACTTACATTTGATGTACAGCATCCATTTGCAAGTAGTTTCTGGTGATATTAATGCCATGAATACCTTGTGTCACATTCCATTACATGCAGCCCATTAACACAATCTACTGCACTGATGCTGAAAAGCACAATGCATGAATCTGGAAGATGGTAGCAGGGATGTACTGGGAACTAACCTTAATCCAACAAAGCCTTGCATACAGAAAGTAAAGTTGGACATTGTGGTAGAGGTGTGTTTCTGAAAAGGAGAAAATGGCAGTCTTAAGATTAGGCAATGGAGTCTGTACTGGCAAGTCGCTGACATAATGCGTAGACATTTGTCTCTTACCTTAATATTTTGTGTAAGACTTATAGGGGTTAAATATGCACACATCAGACATGCTGCTTAGTACATATGTGAAACAGTGAAATGTATATGGATAAAAAATCACTGTTCGTCATTCCGTGGATGGATGTCTGTTGATGGCACTATCCAAACATGGACTGTACTATAATATCACTAGATATGTTACTGAGCCTCTATCACATGCAGCATCCTCTACAAGTGGATATTTTATGTAGCATAGGCTTTCCCCTGCAAACAAGCATTTATTTTAATTTAAGGAGTGTCCACTATCTGGGATAACCATCAGTAGTTTTGATTCATGTAGCTGAAGATTTTACAATGTCACCTTAGAAAATTCTGGATTTCTTCCTTTGCCAACATCCTGGCAGATAGATTCAGTGCAAACTTCACCGCCCTCTCTCAACCCCAAAAGGGCCTACAACAATACCGGAAAAGTGTAGTGTCCCAAAAATCACAGAAGCACAGGTGAAAATAGCCCTTTCAAAAACAAAAACACAGCATCAGTGGGGCCAGATGGTGTCCCAGGTGGCGTCATGCACGAACTACAGAACGAACTAACCCCCCTACCTAAACATGCTGTTCAACCTCAGCCTCACCACAGGCTATGTGGCCATAGAATGGCGCACAGCAACGGTTATTCCACTCCACAAAGGAAAGACCACAACTGGCCCTAGTAACTATCGCCCCATAAGCCTGACTAGCCTGGTCTGCAAGGCTATGGAGTGCATCAACATGGAACTCATTAACAAAGACTTGACCCAACCCAGTTCAGCTTTGGTAAGGGCAGATCATGCCTACTAAACCTGGTTGACTTCTTCGACACAGTCACCAAAGTCATAGACGAGGGAAAGGTTGTTCACACAGCATACCTTGACCTCGCCAAGGCGTTTGACACCATTCCCCACTCGGGTATTACAGAAAAACTCACCAGCATGAACATAAACCCCTACATCACGAGATGGGTTGCCAACTGGCTTACAGACAGAACTCACACAGTAAGAATAGCAGGCTCCAGGTCCGACTCTAAACCAGTCACAAGTTGTGTCCCGCAAGGCTCAGTCCGGGAACCCCTACTGTTCGGCATATACTTCTTAGAAGTTTAGGCAAACACAGGAGGACTATGGCTAACCAAGTTCACTGATGACTGCAAACTGGGAGCCATAACTGACTCTCTGGACATCCTCCAAAAGGACCTTACTGAGACCGAAAACTGGTGTCAAAGTCATGGCCTCAAGCTAAATGCCAAAAAATGCATAGTCATCCTGTTTTGGAAAAACAAAACACCCACAAATTACCACATAGGTGGCAGCCCCCTTAATACCGAAGAGGTAATAAGAGATCTAGGGATGCAGGTAGATAGTAATCTCTCCTTTGACAATCATATTGCCAGAGTAGTTAGGAAATCCTTCTATGTGGCCCATCTAATTACTAAAGGGTTTGCATCTAGAAATAAAGAGGTTATAGTTCCCCTCCACTCGTCACTCATCAGACCCATCATAGAGTACAATGCCCCATTTGGGATGTACCTCACAAGACACTTCCAACAGCTGGAGAGACCACAAAAGTACCTCACCAAGAGGATTACTGGCCTCAAACATATGTCCTATGCAGCCCGACTGAAAAAACTCCGGCTGTACTCAGTGGCATATCACTTACTCAGAGGTGATCTCTGCCTGACTTACAAAGCCATGTCCAACTCAGAATTGATGGACATGCTCCACCTAAAGAAATCCAAGTCACTGCGAGCCATTCGCTCTAGTAAGCTAAACCTTGCTACAACAACAAATAGAACATGCTGGAGGGATAGATTCCTGTCACAGAAACTTCCCATGCTTTGGAACAAAATTCCAAACTACAATAGACAGAACTCCTCACTAACACTATTTAAGAGAAACCTTGACGAGTGGATGGCTAACAGAAAATATATCCCTGGGATCACTTCATTGGCTCTGCTTGACAGAGGATCATTTAATTAATCAATGGGGCGGTGAAAGCAGACACATTCTGGCTAGGCTTATAAATGCCCTCGGGCAGATAGCCTAGTACCTACCTATGAACCTAAGTGTACAAATATAACATGCTTCATGTAGCTGTGATTGTCTTCAGCATTACCTATATGTGCTTCTCTAGTCCTCTGATACCTATAGCCAGGGTGGTAGTGGTGTCAGGTACTGATTCTACATATCTGACAATACCCACTCTACTTAGTATTCATCTGTTATTTTTGAAATACTTAGACTGTTTTAGTGTTTGCACAAGAGTAGTGATTTCATATGCTTATGAGGTCTTGGGATAACTTTATTCTGGGATGCTGTTGGTTGTTTGCACTAACAGATGGCAGCAGAAGCTCAGCATGAGGCATGACATACATGTGATTCACAGTTAGTAAGGACAGATATTACATGTGATACATGGTAACTGGCTCTGAATCAGGGAAAGGAAAATATGGTACATGTAAGATGAAATAAACTATGTACATGGACACGAACCATAAACCCACTGTTGTTGGCTCCAATGGTGGTGCTCCATACATTTCCCTTTCCATAATACACAATTGTAAGGTACTGGAGTGAAGAGGTGAGCATGAATGGCTGTCAACCATATCCTTTGTTCCTTATTTCTGATGGTGCCCTGTTGCAGTTAGAATGTCAGGGCCATGATGTACACATATGTGTTCCACTTTATATGAAAAGAAAACACTGCGTTGGCAAAAAACAAAACTAAGAGGCCATTCGAATGAATACATATTAGATGAGAAGTCCATGGTGTGTATTATACTCACAGGAGTCACCATTGCAAATATGGTTGTTGATTTTTCATGAATAATCATGACATTACAGTGCACATCCGTAACCATTTCTCGGGGGACCCAATCAGAGGAAACATTGTCAAATGCATCATTTTTTGAATCACTATAAGCGAATAACCCCATACACTGTAACAAAGTCATCTATTCAATGTGATCTGATAAGCGCACACTGCATGTTATATCAACACAAATGTTAGGAACTATATCCGTATACTATGCAAGGCAGCTAGCAAACGGCAGCAACAGCAGCAGCAACTGCATTGGTGCCGGTCACTTAGATATGCGTACATTCATGAGGTCACGTACGCAGAATTTATCCCGAACGCACCATAGTGTAAAATAAACACCATGCAGCCTCCTTTGTAGCTATCAGCCATCGAGAAGAAATGAATCACACACCAGCAATTATTTTTAGTGCGAACAACAGTGCCATCACTGATGCAGTCGCAACCAGACAAAAAAACCTATGAGAAAACGACATATAAGGAACTACTAATCAGGCATAATGAATGATGTGAAACTGTCTCAGCAACTCATATGTAATGAGAGTCCATGCTAAAAAGAGGTCTGTGAAGTTGTAATGTGTTTGAAACTAATTTCAACAAAAATTCTGTAAAATCAAAAATAAATTGCATCTCACTCACGTGAACTGTTTTCTTCTCTGCTGCTGACCATAAGATCTTTCTTGTTTTTCAACCTTTAACCTCTGATGATACTTAATGATTTATAGGGTGCATAGTTCCTTGTGGAATATCATTGCATGTAAAGATCCTTCCAAGTTATGCACTGGTTTGGTGTTACATTACATACTGGAATCAGATTAGATAAAGATACAACGTGGACCTTGCAAAAGAAGCAAGTGATAAAAACAGAGAACCTTTTGAAGTCTAGCTTGCAAAACTCAGTTTAAATTTCTGTCTTTCAGAAAGGACTGAGGGAATGACCTTCTTCAGTTATTAGTGTACTTTGAATGTGTTAGCAGTGCTGCTATTGACCTGCTATTGTAACGAACAAGCTGTCCATCATGCTGAATGATCTAACCTGGTCCAGATCAGTAAGCCTGTGATTCAGTTAAGACTGTTTTGCATGTGACACTGCAGATATTTATTGCAGTTATCCACTAATCTCTACATTTTGTCATGGCCATACAGATGCAGTAGATATCATTGGTGAACTTGAGAGCATTCAGCTCAGTCTGGTTATATGATGTATGACCATGTTATTTGAAATGATGCCAAGAGAAGCCCTATGTCACATGGGTCTCTGGTGTACCACAAAGATATTCACACCTGTGCACACATCCATAATATTGTGCTCCAGAATACCATGGCATACTTCTAATTACTTCTGTTATCAATCTGTGGCCTTTGGCTTCTAGTTATCTTTTCTCCAAAGCACAACAAAGTCACAAAATGCACTAGTTGTAAATACAACATTTGGAGTCTTGTGACCAGAAATGATGAGTAGCATTTGCACAGTTCTGTTTCATGAATCATCTAAAACCACTGCATTTGTATATGTCTAGGTAGCAAGTACATAAAAGTGGTACATTATACACTTCAGTGGAAACATGTATACCACAGCCAGTCTGAAACAGTATCAATACAATGAGGCACTATACAAGGGGGAAGACACAGGATGTTTTACTGCAGGAGCAGCAAGGCCAGTCAGACACAATGACTGTCCTAATACTGACTGATAAGTAGGAAATTATGGTGGAGCTGTTGCCTATGTGCCCATTAGTGTTACAAATGGTGGCTTGGATTTCGTGGTTACACAAGAGCCAGTTACATACCTCTCAACCTCTTAGAGTGAGAAATCTGGACAAAGACATAAATAATAGGAGGACAAAGGCCAAAATATAGGGACAAATTTTAAATATTGGTCCTACAAACTTACAAAGTTGATAGAATAACAGGTTTTGCATTAGTATGAATTTTCTGAAGGGTAAGAAGTCTGAAACTCAAGTGTCTGTCATTATTTTTTTTACTACAATCTTCAGTGATTTGCCACTGATTTTCCAAAAAAACAGAATTTTATGAACAGACCAAAAATATGAGGCAAAAATCTGGACATTCTGAAAAAATCTGTACAGCTGAGAGGAATGGCCAGTTATGTTTTTACTAAATGAATGTTATGTACATATATGCAACCAAAAAGCATATATGTTTCTGTCTGTCATCACTGTTGCTGGTGCATGGGAGGATGATAGTGACTGAAGGGAAACAGCATAACCTCAGAAAAGGAGCAGATAAAATGACAGCACAGAGGACACATGTTAAGTCACTATGGTGCCTTTAAATCAAAATTCATGGATGAAATCTTTCATTCCCGTTAACAGTACCATCAACTAGCTATGCCTAAATATTGTTTACTCTACATTTGGAATGCTGGTCATGTGTCACATCTAAAATGTTGTGGATCACAAGTTCCTTGGAGAGAAAAAAAATCAAAAAACACCACTCACGGACTTCAGTGATATAATCCAAACATTAACTGAGCGCTGTTCTCCAGAGTATAAACAAGACTTCATCAGAATGCATGACAAACACACCCCAGCCATTAATTACCAGAGTAAAATCACATGAGCAGTGAAATCATATAACCAGTAAGACCACATGACTCCAACTTACATTATTATAGAGACAATACTTAAAATGTTTGTGTTCCTATTTGTTCATCATGCCCTGCTTTTTATGTGGAGATGATAACTAAAATGTTATCTTAGCATACTAAAGAGCATATGTATGACATAAAGAAGAAAAATATAAACACTGCATTATTCAAGCATACTATTAACTGTACATACTTGAAAAAAAATTTTTGGGTTCTTCAGTGAGAATTTCTGGATATAAGGAGAGGTGACTTTAGCAGTGGATCGGAGTTGAAGAAAACAAACCAGCAAATATGCCTTAAGGCAGAGAAATATCCTCAGCTATATGACTCCATAAAAATTAATCAAATTCAAATTGTAACTTATTTTACCTGCATGTTTATTTATTTATATGTTTTAGCATTGTTAGATGGATTTTTAAGTGTGTGCTATTAACATTTTGAGAGCAGGTCAAGGTGTCACAGGCACAATGATATTGCCATGGGGAAAATAGCATGTAGAGGGTAGGGTAGGGAGGGCAGGGAGTTAGTTAGGAGCAGGAAGGGAAGTGGATTTGTGTAAAGATAGATGGGTAGGTAGGATACGAGGTTAGAAAGCCACAGGTAGCCAGGCTAGATCTGTTTTCAACAGCAGAGCAAGACAGAGCAGAATAAAGACCAGCACATGCTGAGTATTAACAGAAAGACTGCCATTAGGAGCAGGGCAAAGCTGAGCACAGATGGCTGTGGAGCAAGCAAGATTGCTTGCACTGGAGGTTTCTTAGCATTGGTTAGTTAACTTCTGCGGTTATTTTTGGTAGTTTTGGGTTGTTAGCTTATCTATTTATTAGTTATTAGTTTATTTTTTTTTTTTAGTTTGAGGCTAACTGTGTTTGGGTATGGCAATATGAATTTGGCTGACTTAACAGTGAACATAGTGAATTATGTGGTTGTCCTCATTTATTAGTTAAAACAAAGGTTACTGTTTAAGTGCTTCAAAGAGGATTTTATAGTATATTAGTAGGAAAGGCAGCTTCATTCATAACTTAGATGAAGTATATAGCTGATTCCTTAACATGAGGTGGTAATGTGGTAAGACTTCAGTGTCATATCCCAGTGTGCAAGGTTCTCAGCCACTGAAAAAATTTGGCTATAGGACTGTCTTGTTTTGAGCAATGTGATAAGATAAGGGCCAGTATAGAAATGAGGCTGCATGGTAGGCCCAAATTTTTGGCCCTTGCAATTTCTTTCAAATGTTTTAAGGTTGAATGTCTCTTGGGGCCTGGCATGGCTAGAGATTCTGAAATGTGTTGTGTACACTAGTGCAGATATAAGCAGGTTTTATAAAAGTTATTAGTGTATTAACCAAATCTGTGGCATTTTTGAGCCTTTGCTTCCTTGCCTGGCTTGGGCCCAGTTGGGCTGGTGAATTTTGTGAGTTGCTATGCACTAAGCTACTGATGTAATCATGCTTTAATTTAGTTATCAGTGTAGAGTATTACCTAAATCTAAACCTTGCCAGATCTTACTTCTGTGTTCAATATATTGTCTAGCATGGCTGGAGGATTGTGTTTGCTGCTGTGTGCAATAATATTGATGTAATCATGTTTTATTAAACTTATAATGATACACAGTGTTAACTAAATCTGTGGCACCTTGGCACTTGGCAGGCCTTTGCATGCTTGCTCAAAGGCTTGACCACATTAGAGCCAGTGGATGTTGGGGTTTACTGCATACAATAATGCTGACTTGGACATGTTTTCAACAAAGATATGATGGCAAAGATTGTTAAACAAACCTGGGTTAATATAGGCCTCAGCAGGCCTTTCCCGTATTATTTCAGTAGCTAAACATAGATTAATGTGTCATGAGCCTAGCTAGGCTTAGGGATATTTGGGAATAGCTGTGCAATTTATTTATAAAAAAAAATAAAATAATTATGTATAGAGTTACAACAGCCTTTATTTAAGCGTTGGCCAGACCGTTGCCTTCTCGGTCAACAGCTAAGGAAAGATAAAAGGTCTCAAGCCCAGTAGTGCTTGTGGATTATGAATTGCTGTTTACAATACTGCTGATGCAAACAGGTTTCAACAAGGTTGTAAATGCCAAAGGCATTCATCATGGGCCCTTTGTTAGGCTGTTGCTCATTGCTGGGTTGTGTAAAGGGGGTAGAAGGTTTAGGGTTCAATTTGGCTGGTCGATGTAGAGGGTTTTTTGTGTACAATAATGCTGACATAAAACCTTTTGCAGAGTATAGTAAAGCTGACACAAATTTTGTTTTATCAAGTTACAATACGATAAGACCTGTATATAAATTTGAATACATTTTGGGTGTCTGGTCAGCCCCTTCTTTTTTTCCTAATGGTTAATGGGGAATAGCGTCTTGGGTTCAGCAAAGCTGGAGGAGGTTATGTATGGCTGTGTATAATAATAGGTTCACTCTGTCCAGCAGTGACACAGATATGATTCCCGGGTAAACCTACGATCTCCCATCCCCACAGGTCTAGATTTCTCTTGAACAGAGTGAGAGGCTCACACTCGGCTGGGATAGTTTATCCTTTAGGGGGGGGGGAGAGGGGGTGCGAAACTGATCTGCAAGTATGTTGGCAATGTGTGTGGGTTGGGTTCAGTTTTTTTTGTTTTTTTTGAATGACGCATATACATATCTGAGAGTTTCCACCCAGGTTCCTAACATAGCTGAAAAGGCCTTATGATTTTCCTTGAAATTTTATGGCAATTTTTCTCTCAAAATTGGCCTTAGTGATTTTATGAGTGCTCGATTTTTTTTTAATAATGATCAGGGATCAGGGTGACTTCCTTTTTTCTATTCTCATTGTAAAGCTTTCCTCCTCTTACAAAAAGTTTTTTAAAACAGTCCACCAGACTGGACCTTGGTTTTGTTTGAAGAGTGTCTTTCTTTATGGTTTTATTTATGGATCCATGCAGTCCTGGAGTTGGAGGTGTTCATATTTGTAAGGGCTTCAGGGCTTGGGTGAGTTTCTTGGTTGGTTCTCTCTCTGGCAGGGCCACACCAGATAGGAGTACACCCTGGTTTAGTTTTGTTTTTGTTTTAGAGAGGTCTTTTTTTTTTTGGTTGGTTTTTGGTTTGGGGTGGGGCGGATGTGTGAGATTAGTTTATAGACAAGATCACATCTCTCTGGATAGGGATACTTCCATGTTTGGAGCATTTGTTCTATTGTTGTGACAATGATATCTTCTATATTTTCTCCAGTGGTGTGGGGAACCATGACTAGCATTTCCATGGGAAAACCCAGAACCTGTTGGCCAGTTAGTTAGTAAAGCCCCAGTTAGGGCAGTCCTAGTCCAGTTGGAGTATATGATGGTGTTTGAGATACATTTGAATATGATGTGTGGCCAGGAAGTGTCTTCAGTGGGGCTGGGTGGGTTCCTAGGGGTGAGTGAGCTGGAGTTTGAGAGTTGTTTGCAGGCCCATGGTTAATTGGTTAGTTGCACCTGATGGATGGTTTGCTTGTGCTGATGACTTCAAGCTTTGTGTTGGTATCCTTTATGAATATGAATATGGATACCCTTTGTGGTGTGGGTTTGGGGGTTTTTTGAGTGCGGAATGAGGTAAAACCTAATAGTGCCGGGGCCTCTCAGGAGCCTTCAGTTACAGCCTAGTTCCTCATACGCCTTGAACCAGGATTCAGAAGCTGTTGAGAGACATGCATGATTTTTTAGATTTAGACTTCTGGCATTGGCATTATTTTTCTTTTCTTCCCATTTTATTTTTTTAGGTTTGTAGGTAGTTTTTTTTTCTATTGGGCCTAAAAAGGCACTATTGAGGGTGGCAAGAGCCTTAGCCAGGGTGCGAATCCCAGGTGACCAGGTAGCCAATAGGGTTGCTCCAGCGTGAAGCGCAGACCGATGTACTGCCATGCTTTGAATGACACCACTGTCATCCCAGGCAGACAGAACATCAATCCCCTTGTTAAGCTGATCATCTTTGTTGCTTAATTGTGGCATGCTTGGGGTTTGAGGGGGGGTTGTGGAAGGTAGGTTATCATACCTGGGATCTACCTCAGGGTTAGCCATGTAGTCCAGGGAGGTACGCCTCAGTCCAGCTCTCTTCTCACTCTCTTTTGGATGTACCTGAGGTGTGTCATTTTGTGGGGACCCACCTTATGTTATGTGATGACCCTAAGCTGCTGTGTTTGGTGGCGGATTGACCTCTCCTTGTTCAGCCTAGTGAGTCTAGCTCCAGTGTGTCTGACTATGGAGACCCCATACGCCGTGTGCCCTTGGTGGGAGTGCTGTGATGTGTGTCTGACTGCCTGCTGCAAAGTGACAAGTATGTTGCTTGTTGTATTTGGGGTGTTTATGTGCTTTGTCTGAGGCTTCTGTCTTTTAGTTTGTTGGTGTTGCTTGTCTCGTGTTTACAAAGTCAGTTGTTGTTTATGTATTTTACTCCAGTGTGTTTGTATGTCTTTAATGTGTTTATGTTTGAGCTTGTGTTGTTGGTGTGTAGATTGGTTTGATGTGGTGGCTGATGTGCATTAGTCCCCCTCTAGTTTGGCCTCTGTGTGCTTGCTCTAGCTCGTCTTCTCTGGCTGAAGTCCCTAGGTGAGGGAGTCACCTAAGGTTGTAACATGTTCTGAAGCATTTGCATTGTTGTATTTGACCGGGCAGGATTGAGGGAAGGACTAAAGATGTCCATGATTCACCAGGGACATCCTTAATTGGAAAACAGATTGACCAGGGAGAGAGGAGGATAAGATTGGGAACCGTGCTTTGATATTTTACTTTAATGGGGGGGAAGGGTGTAGGGAAAGAGTGATTTGTAGTGCAGTAAACAGTATGCAATTTAATTTAATTGCTGAAGTACATGTGTGCTTTTTATGATAACAGTAAGCAAAGTAGAAATCACAATGAAATCACAACAGTAAATGCAAAACGACAAAGAAATAACAAGCACAGAAATCACAAGGAATAAGTTAAGCCAGAGCAATAAGGCCATCAGAAACAGCAAGACATGCTTCAAAAAAGATCTAGCAAACACACAAGCAAACAACAAATAGCAAAGCAAGTAAACATATTTACAATAGACAAACACTAAACCAGCAGGCCCAGCTGTTCACCTGCTAGAGCAAACATTCAGGTTCAAACGCAGTAGACCAGAGTTCACCCTAATGTAAAATAACTTAGGCCTCTTCAGAAATTCTTCCAAAGACCAAGCACCTTCCTTGTGTGTCTCCCACATCCCCAGTTCCCAACTTCTACTTCTTAACTAATACACTTGGACACTGAACTCCAAGGCAACAGCAGAACCTTCCTAAAACAACCCAACTGCTTAGTCCCCAAAGTAATCCACAAAGACTTGAATGATAGCTACACTTTAATCAAGTTACAAGCAAGAATCAATAAATCCTAAGACTTAAATATTAGAGGAATACCAAGTGCTCTGCTGGAGAAGAACCTGATTCAGCAATGTTACGAGTGCACTGGCCATTATTTGACATTCAGTTTGTCGGGCTTATACATCCTTTTCCAAAGGTTCATGGTGAAATGTTGACTTGGGCCCAAAAAGACTGAGGAACCTCTGGGCCTTGCATTTATTCAATGCACTTTATGTTACAACCTATTACATGGTGCCAAGAGTATGGGGAGTGTTTTGACTTAAGGGACATCCATGTGCTTGGGATTATAGTAAGGATGCTGGAATTAGCTGGTTATTGGTGGAAAGTCATATATATAAAACAAAAAAGTAATTAAAAAAAAGATGCCATTAACCTTAAAACAATGAAGGTTTCATCCAGAACAAGCAGACACTGAGATGGGTAATGGTCTGAGGTAAGCAATGAAAGAGGTAGATGAAAGATGGTTATTGTATGTGAGTGGTACTGAAGCAGGGAGTGAGTAGGAGGAAACTGATAAGAAGATGGTGTCTAATATTATTCTTGCTTCATAATGGAACTTGGGAGCTGTCTAAAAGAATTACTAAGCATGGAAGGAAATCAGTGGCTACACAGCATTTGTCCTCTGGTAGACGCAGTAGCATGGCAGACAGAAGCAGTGGAGCCAGCAAGAGGAGAGGGTCCTTTACAGGATTTGTCCACTGGTGGAGTCAGCAGCATGCCAGACAGAAACAGTGGAGCCCGCCTTAACAGTATGCAAGAGGAGAGGAACCTTTTTGTTGCTACAGATACAGCAAAGGAGGTTGAACCTTTTTATCATGTAGATTCAGTCATGAATGTTTATCATGGGGTTGCATCCCTTTAAGGTTTGTAATAAAACACAAAATGGTAAACCAGGCATGAGAAATTACCTAAAGATAAGAAACCCTACCTACACCCATTATATTTGAAAAAATGGTGCTATGGATCTAGGCATACCGAGATAATGAAGCAGTTTAAGTAGGGCAGGAAAGGGGTTTTACAGAGGGTTTTGCAATTCCATTTCAAGGCCAGAGAATGGCCTTTGAGGCAGACAATTTGAAACTGGCTAAAAAGTGGCTTGAGGTACTGAGAGAGAAGGTAAAGAAAGAAGTGCATTTGAGAATGGTAAAATGCCCCTATAAATCACCATCATTTAAGAAGATGAGAGTGTCTCCCTGGGCTTTGTACCAAAAAAGACAGCTGAAGAATTTATGCTCATTCACCACCTTTCCTTTCAATAGAGGCATCTGTTGGAAACAGACACCTCACTAACTTATGTGTCATTTGACAGAGCTGTGAGCCTGTAGCTGCACAAGGAATAGGGGTGCTAATAGTTAAGGCAGATATTTTGGGGGGCATTTTGCTTGCTGCCTGTTAAGAGAAAGGAACCGAAATCTGCTATGTTTCAAAGTAGAAGGGGAATATTACAATGATTTCTGTATGCCAATGGGATGTGCAGTAGCTTTTGCTGTGTTTGAGACATTTAGCTCATTCTTAGAATGGGTGGTGTATCAAGGTTCCACACTGGGTAGAAAGTTATGCATTATTTTGATTTCTTTTTGTTCACTGGATCTAGGGCTAGAAAAAATTTAGGAAAATAGCCAGGGATCTGGGGATATCTTTGACAGAAGAAAAAGAGAGGGACCAACAATGTTTGATATTTCAGGGTATTGAAATAGTACCGTGGCTGGCAAGGCACAATTACTGAGGGACAAAGTCACCAAATTAGCTGACTAAGTGCAAACAGCCAGGACAGCAAAGAAAGTAACACTGAAACAATTTCAGAGCCTGGTTGAGCTTATGAACTTTACTTGATCAGTTATCCCCATGGGGAGGTCATTTATAGAAAGGTTGTCTGGTAAGAGATAGGGGTGTACAAAACCACATCACAGGGTGAGGATCCTATCAGACGTGCATGCAGATCAGGGGTATGGCAAGAGGTCTTGAGGGATGTTAGTCTGACAACAAAG
Organism: Protopterus annectens; assembly: GCF_019279795.1. Lineage (NCBI taxonomy): Eukaryota > Metazoa > Chordata > Ceratodontiformes > Protopteridae > Protopterus > Protopterus annectens. The sequence continues at coordinate 1,445,465,095 of NC_056739.1, read as the reverse complement.
AACAATGAACAAGAAGACCAAATGTTCACAAATTCTGGCTTTGGGAGATTTCTGAAACACAATTGGTTTTGTTAATGGTGGCTGCAGACCTGGAAAAAAGAAAATGCAGGTGCATCCTTTATGGAAACAGAATTCTTCCCATCAGTTGTGGCTGTGCACATGTGGGCCAATTTGCTGCTGGACAAGTACATTTTATTTAGGACTGACAACATGTGTGTAGTTAGCCTGTGCAGGGTTGTGAAATACACAGAGATTAATGAGGCAGTTTGCAGTAAAATGCATGCACTACAACATAGGATTCAGAGCACAGTATATTCAAGGCAAGGAAAATACTATTGCTTATTCTCTTTCTCGTTTTCAGTAGGACGGGTTCAGCCATCTTGTTCCAGCAGCAGGCCTGAAGCCTTACAGGATTCAACAACATCTTGGATACTTGATTAAAAATGGCTATAGGGCATGATAGAGAAAGTGTGGCACTCAAGTACACAAACACTGCATAAGAAATGTATTGTCCGTTTTATGAAAATAAGGGATAATTATGGCTGTCCGGTACAATGGCCAGTACCATTTCCACAGCAATTAAGTTACATTTTTAGTTAAAAATGGGTATATCAAGTTGCAGTGCAGGTTCATATGTGACAGCAATAGTTGGTACTGAACATCTCAAGGGTATCTGGACACAACACAAACATAGCAGTTGAAAGGTGCTCCAAGTTTGAGCAAGAAGGAAGGCCAAGAGAGCAGATGAGTGTCATCCCTTTTGGCTGAGTATTTTTGCACAGCCTTAGGGAGTTCTGAGAGAGGTATGCAGGTCAAAGTAAGAACTGTTGTTTCACAGAGCATAATTAATAGCATTTTATGGGCGTTCTGGATATCTAAGATATTGCAGTGTGACAACTGTCCATGGATGCTACAGCCCAGGGGTATTAAGCTAGAAGTTGATAGGGTATGGGTACGTGTGTGAAAGTGTAAAATGGACCAGTTAGGGGTGTAAGTATCCAAAGGATACAGGTTGGGATACAGCTAGATTGATTAGAAAATATCAGGCAATGTGTCTGAGCAGTGAAGCACTATTTTTGTGTCACAGAGATCATGTTCCCTTATCTACTTATCAGTTCAGAGCAGTCCTGCAAAAGGCCATTGGAAGGCTAGTTTTGACAGTAGCAAATTAACAGCAAAAGAAGTATCGCAAATCAATTTAATGCACTTAGGTCAGTGGAGAGAGCAAGCATACACTAGATATGTCAGATCAGGATGACTAATCGGTGTTCTCTTTTGCAGGTATCATAAGGCAGACAGTGGATTCTGGGGCATGCCTTTGTATACCACATGGCCAGAGAATTGGTTGCAATAAGGAGAAACCTGGCTTTCAAAGAAGAAGAAGCAGAAATGCAGGGTCACTGGCTGGGAAGGAAAGAATGCAGTGGAGGCACCTGCTGGCAGCTTTCACGGAGTATTATGAGTCACTGCATGAGTCAAGTGTAATTGTATTGCATATTAGGAGGAATGATGTTGCAAATAGCTCAATAGTGTACCTCAAAAGTTAGAATTTGTCAATGGTTCTGGTAGAATAGACAGAAATGGCCAAACATGCAACTTGCATGGCCAGATATAATTCAACGACCAGTCTGGTGAGGAGCAAAAAACATCAAAACAGTATAAAGGGTTAGGAAATTTACTAAAAGAATCATTAGGTAACAGGTAATCAAGCTATGGGATCAGATAGTACACCTCCCTAATATTAATATCAGTTCACCAGAACTTTACAGAGGTGATGGAGTTCACCTGTCACATTTAGGGACAAAGTTATTTATAAGGGACTTTAAAAAAATGAATCAGAAAGTTGGCAGATATGCTTGGTGGCAAAGATGGCTTGTGCCTGTGGCAGAAGGGCAGACTTGGAAGGCTAAACTGCATAGGAGTGGGGGGTAAGGGGTGCCGGGTCAGACAGCTTGGCCCTTTGTGCACATTTGAATATTCATGATTGGCATTGATTTTGTTTGATTGGCACTGACTTCCGATTTAGCACTAGTCTGATACATAATTCTGTCTGACTGACATAATAAATACATGGCTGAGGGCATTTCTTACAAACAAGTGTGTGGTATGATTTGTTAAATTATATGCATGCTTATTTTCATCCAAAGGCTATAAGTATTGTTTCTTTAAGAATGCAAGCTGTGGTCTTGTAGTCTTACTGGTCATGTGATTTTCACTACGGTATTTATTGGCTGTGGTGTGTTTGTTCTGCATTCTGATGAAACAATGGTTTATACTCTGGATGAAAGAGCTAAACTAAAGTCTGAATTATATCACTGAGGTCTGTGAATGTTATTTTATTTCTACCTTTTTTTTTTTGGTCTGATTTTACACCATTGTTGAGGGATGGTTTGTAATTTCTGTTCCTTGGAGTACACAGAGTGGCCAGTCCATGTGTTAATTTTTAGAAAGATATCAAGGAGGAGTCAAATCACTTTGCCTATTGTTTTCTCAACAAAAAATTTAAGATCACACATGGATCTCTACCTTGCCTGAGTCTGCAGCAGATATGGATGGAATTCATACACCAATGGAATATACATGTAGGACAGATGACCATAATGATGATGATACTTATGAAAGTGGCATCCTGGTTGCAGTTAAGGAGAGAAAGCACACAACTTATATTAAAGAGAAAGCAGGCATCAGGGTGCATATGTCGACACTGGCAGGCATTGCTGAAGTTAGAAAACACTGTGTACAAAATTGGCGTAGCCCAATCACAACTGAGAAACACAACATTTATGGAGTTCTCCTCTGTCACTGCTATAAGCTATAGTAGCCAGAGGAAACATAAGAAGAGGGGTAACCAACCTAATAACCAAGTGTGTGACCATTTTAAGTGTAAGAGACTGCACTACTCTGGTTGCAGGTGAAACTCTGCATCAGCAGGTGTGACACTTCAGGAGAGTGAAGGCAAATCAGTCATAATACTGCATATAAACACACATTCTTTGGATTGTTAACTAGCAATTGATCACTGGTGTAATGCACTTCCAATCTAGATATGGAGACATGCCTCTTCTAACATGCGATACTTATTTCAGGAGATACATTATTTAGCAACACTCTTGCCATGATGATGTAGCACTGGACACATGGTTGACTATTGATATAACATTCAGGCCTATGGCATACTGTTATACATGTTGATAAACATTCCCCTGCAGTGTCAGAACTATCATCTAGATCCATTTACTGACCACAACAAATAAGTTCAACTCCAACAAAACAAACCAAGGTAAAGAGATCATTTATTATTTTTATTTTTTTATTTTACATTTGGTGACCGGGCTTAGCTAGCTGACAATATCCGCTTTTAGTAGAGGCCCGGGAGAAAGCTCCAATTACAGAAAATTACAAGAAAAAAAAAAAAACAATATAAAAAGATAATAAAACACATAAAATAGGTACAAAGTTATACATTTGTATGAATTTAATACAATAATAAAAAAAAAAAAAGCAAATCTGTCATCTGTCAGAAATATAGTTGTTTAACAGATCAAGGAACACACACAGATAGATACTAAAACAACAACAATACAAATATGTGCTAGAGAGAGAGAGAAAAAAAAAAAAATCTAAAGATAAAATAATTCTGTCTAAAATAAAATAAAGTTAGTATAGTGGGAAAGTTAGGGAGTAAAATGCAAGGGGAAAGTTGTGAGTAGTTCAGAAGTAATTAGTTAGAGGACATAGCCAAGGACATAGTTTGAGTTTTGATAGATGTTCTTTGATATGTTTCTGAAAAGGAATGTAGAGTCTAGGGAAGTTGATTTCAGATTTTCCCTACAGCATTTTTTTCCTTCCAGATTTTGAAAAATAAATTTGATTTCTCCAGCTATGATCTTTATGTTGTAAGAGTGTAAGGAGTTTATTATACTAATCGTAGTGTGGCTAGGTTAAGGTTGAAAGGTGAAATCAGTTTGTAAGGTAAGGGGTGGTATTAATGATTAATTGGTATTGTCTTATGATTATGTATTAGAGTAAATTGTTGTCGAAGTCTTCAACCAATCTAATGTTGGTTAGTTAGGTAGCAGTAATGAATCTAGTAGTAACTATTATAGCAGGTGGTAGTAGTAATGTTATTATAGCAGGTAGAGGTTTGTATATATAGCAGTTGGTTAGATTGGTAAGGGTGACCAGCAGAGGCATCTAAACAGAGTGAGAGAGGGTCAGGTAAGGCAAAGTTACAGAAAGGGTGAGAGTACCGTTTAATTTTTTATTAAGTATTTAACTTTTTTATTATTAATGTTCAATGGTGTTTATAATTAATGTTAATGTCAATTGAAAATTGGCAATATTGTCACATAATACAGGTAATAGACATATCATTGTAGGAGGATATAGTGAAGAAAGGTGTCAGAGATTAGTGTGGTGAGAGAAGAAAGAGATTTTTTGTTTGTTGAAGAGAAGGAGGTTTTTGGTTTTCCATTTTAAGGAGGAACATTATGGAAGACTGTTTTAATTGAGGGACTTAAGGAAGAAACATTATTTTCAAAAAGGGAGAGTTGAATCATCAGCATATTGAATGCAGATGGCTTGGGGTATTATCATGAAGGGATTTTGATAACAATGCCGAGAAAAGAAGGGGCCTAGGATTGATCCTTGTGGAACCCCAATGCTTACTGGGAGGAGAGGAGGATAGATTGTCCCAAAGCACTGCTTGTTGCCTGTTGTTAATTGTAACCCCAACCAACCATTGAGTAGGTAACAAAGTGAATGAAGATTTAGTTTGTCAAGAAGTATATTATGGTTAACATGTCAAGAAGTATTTTAGTTTTGAAATAATGCTGAATAAGAAAGATGTTTGTTTTATTATTATTTATTATAGAGAAGGAGAAAAGTTTTGGGCTGTGTATTGTTGTTTATGAGGGAAAAGGAGCAGTTGTGTAGCATTTGTGTTGCTTTGTTTTGTAGAAGGTGACTAAGAATTTTCAGTTTGTTTTGTAGAAGCTGGTTGTGAAATTGGGCTAATATGATTCATTTTATAATCTTGCTAAGCTTCATAGTAAGGCAAGGAGGAAGTTAAGGCAAATGGAGATATTTTCAGTGAGCTTTTAGATTTAGCTCACTTTTTATTATCCAGATAATCCCATTGGATTTCCAGTCATAGGTAGTATGGCATAGCTTTTGTGGGCATTGATGTAGCATTTGGATCAGGGTGAGCAATAAGATTTGATTCAAGTTTAAAGTAAATTGCTGATGGGGGCACTCTTAGAATTAGGCACTGGTTGTAAGTGTTAGATGATTCAGTAAGTTAAGGCAAGTAGGAGAAGTTGGTAGAAGAGTAGGGAAGGATTAGGCAGGAGGGTAGTAGTTTAAAGGGTAAATGAATTAGAAGAGGTTTGTTATTGAGAAAGGTTAATGAAGTTAAAGGAGTAAGTGATGGAGTTATTTATTGTCATTCAAGCCTGAGTTTGTTGAGAAGTTGAATGGAATGGAGTAAGTTGAATGTTAATACAGAGGAAGAATGTTTGTAATACAATTAGGGCTCTTTTGTTGAAGTATTAGCATTTTTGCCTTTTTTAAAAGATTTCTTGAACATTTGTAGCTTATTTCTCTTCTATGTTTAAAGATGAACATTTGTCTAGGGAGCATTTTTGCATATTTTTTAGTTTCTCATTATTTCTATTCCTTATTTTGTGTAGTATTTCATTTGTAGTTGATTTTGTTTAAAGTGTAGAAACTAGTAGAGCGAATATGAGCAGTATAGTCAAGGAGAGTCACATGAGTAAAGTCTGCTGCTTTTATTCGCTTAGTAAACTTATAGTTACTGGCTTGGCTTAAAGTCACATGTAGTTTAATTCTGCCAGAAACTTATTCAAGTGAGACACTTTTTGAATCTAATATCTGCTTTAACTTTGGTCTAGTTGGGTTATGCCATTTCTGTATGATATAAAATGTGAGCATATGGTCACTAATATTATCGGGAAGAGTTCCTTTTATTTGTAAGTTTAGGGTGGTTAGTGGGTGTTTAATTAATTGGAGAGTAAGTTTGTTTGGATATGGATTGCTTTCTAGTTTTGGGTTAATTGATTCAGAGTAGTATTTTAGATTTATAGATTTATGGGGTGTTGAGATGAACAGGTATGGAAAGTGATGTTTGAAAGTTTTCAAGCATATGAGTTAATTGTTGTAGTTATGGTTGAAAGTGATATAAAATCTGAATATTTTTAATGATGATTTATTGATGGTTTGTCATTGATGAGACAAATTGAGATCAATTGATTTATTATTGTTGAGAGGCCCAATACATCTTTGCATCCACCACCTAAGCATGCCAGCTATGTGGTGTCAGAGACATATTGTAGTGGGAAAGTCAGTGTAGGGCTCAGTGAATACACAGTATCCACGCAATCACTGAGAAATCTGTAAATATCAGAGGTTATTTTGTGTGCTTGTTTTGCTCTGTGCTGCCCATTGTTATGGACTGTATCCACATTACTGTAAGGATGAGATCTTACATAGTCAGATCTAGCACTTAGATAAATCATGCTGTCTTACTCTGCTCCCACGTGGATGTTTGGAAAGTTTCACAGAAAGGTGTATTTTGACTTGCTCTGCTGTTGACCACCTAGACGCAAATGTCACATGCTAATGTGCACATATATGCACATGCACTTACATAAACTGGCATGCACACACAGACAGACAAACAAATACAAAACATTTTTGACAACCAATATGTAGACAGTATATAACTCTACCTTATATATACAGCTGATCAGTTTTTGTGGCTCTTAGTCAGTGTGTGCTAGATTTTAATGTGACTTACCTGACGTAGCCTCTCTTTTCTTGCTACTCATACACCTATAGCATATTTCTGAGGGTTTTCTTAAGCTGTTGGTGGTTCTATTGCAGTTATTAATGTGACTATCACATTATACAGCATATTGTACTTCATAATCATTGCACATATTTTACATTGCAAATACTGAAGAACAACAACTAAAAGTGTGTACAGATGCAAGCAAAGACCTACTCATTAATATCTTGACTTTTCTGTTGTGTCAAGTTATACACATCTCTCTCTATGTTGTGGGCCTTATATTGGTATCAGCAGCAGTGGCTATGATGGCTATGCTGTATTAGCAAAGCAGTATCGTAAGGGTATAATGTGTTATGGAGGACATGCTCTAGGTGCAGATAGCACAACAACACATGACTAAGATACACTGGAGCGTTCCTTCTGCTTATAGCACAAATTACAGATAGATGTAGTCAGTGGCAACAGCTGAGCCCCTAGCAATTTCGGATCATCCGCTTATTGTGTGGGTCCACCTCAGCAACATTCTGGGACACAAGTGTCTATTCATCTGCATCAAAGATACAGCAGTGTAGGAAGTGCTACAGAATCTACTTATTGAGATATGAAAACATATGTTGTGCCCCTGCTGGGCATCAAAGAAAATTGTAGAGTCAATACATCAACTGCTTTTATGATTCTATATGTTTTTTGCTGCAGTCCTGTAGTACAAAGAATATACATTGATTCTAAAGCTTTACACATACATTCCCTTTGTGCCATAATGATACAGATATAATGACCTAATATATTATTACTAAAGTTAAGTTAACAATGCTAAAATAATCTAATTTAGGTATATACATTTAAAGATAAACAATCAAATAAAATGTTGGTATTAATTAATTAATTACCATTTTTAAGTGAAGACACTTTATCCATATATAAATGTTTACCATGAGTAAACTTGGGGGAAAAAAAACAAATCTGGCTCTCTCAAAAAATAGTACAGTAAAAAATAAATACATAACTGCAATTAAACTGTTTCTTAGCAACTAATATAGAAGTGGTTATAGACTTACTCTGATGAGTATGTTATCGGAGTCATTATAGCAAAGGGAATATTGTTACACCTCTTGGCAGTACACAAGTGGGAATAATTTGTGTTTATCTCCATAACAACTACTGTTTTGGGGATGCATGACTAAAACCCTATAGAATCACAGTTATTCTTGTCTATGTGTGTATTACAAAAAGCTTGCATTAAATAACATATAATGTAGTATGTCACTTACTACACACTTAAGCCATTTCATTCACTGAGCTTTCATGTTTTTGTGGATAAAACTTTCAGCATTTCATTCCTTTTGATATTCACACTGAAACATTTGTAGTGAAAGCTATATCTGTGATGCAGCAGCATTTAGTTGTACCAAGGGAATTAAAACAAATGAGATAATGACTAGTTTACCTCAGTAACTTCATTTGCTTGCTTATACTGCACTGTGTGTCAGTACAGCAGATGTTATTGTACAGTAAAGCAGCACATGCTCCAGTCAGAGTTCACTGAACTCTAGGAAGCAGTCTTATATTATGTTAAATTAAGTTCCTGTTACCGTTTGAAGATCTCTCAAGGGTTGTTTATGCTGTTGTCTCTTTGTTTACTGACTGTTATGATGCCCTTAACCTAGGGCTTAAAGATACGGAGAACAGAAGCTACTGCATATGAACTGTGGATACACAACATTACTGACATATTATCTCCACGCTTGGGGGCAGCACAGGTTTCTTATCCACGACTTTATTATCTCTAAGATCTTTTGTTTTTCCCCATGACTCTACACTAAACATTTCTTACCTGAATGAGATGAATGTCCACAAATGTCCCTGTAGGCTTTATAGGCTCTAAACACTCAGTTTGAAAGAGCTGGAATATATACTTTGCTTTCCAAAGGCCTTGTCTAATGAAAGTATTACGACAGTGACTGCAGAAATGCATAACTATAATCTGCTTTAAGGGGTCTCTAAAACTCATCTTTCTGGTACAGTTTTTTCTGTAACTCGGTAAGGAAAACCATCATTGCTTTGATATATACACAGATAAATAAAGCTTAAGTTAATGATGACACACAACAATGCCAACAATAACTAAATGAAAATTTCCAAATTAGAAAACAGATATTTCAAAAAAAGACAGAAAGAAAACTGTTGTCTCTCAATGGTTTATTTCCCAAAAGCAACTCAGTACATTTTTCCATATGTAAAATACAATTTTATAAACGCACTGCAAAGGCTAGAAGATTTAAGAGAGTGCACTGATTGAAAGCAAATGGAGAGTTTAAATACATGGTTTCAGTTGTCTGCATAGGGGACAACAGGTCCCATTTCTTTTAGCATTTATTTTCCAGAGAACAATGACAGGAAAATTGCCAGATAAAGCACTTAAATTTTTCAATAAATTTAAATTGGATACAATGGCCCCTGACCTCAGCCAACTGGCAGGGGACACACTTTGTGTGTATCAAACTATGCATCCCAAGCATCTGCAGTAGGTCTGATGACCTGTCACAGCATCTGACCTCAACCAATTGTCAGAGAACACACTTTGTCTGTATCAGGCTATGCCTCCCAAGCATCTGCAGCAGGTCTGCTGACCCGTCACAGCATCTGACCTCTGACAATTGGCAGAGGACACACTTTGTGTGTTTTAGACTATGCCTTCCAAGCATCTGCAGCTGGTCCGATGACCTGTCACAGCATCTGACCTCAGCCATTTGGCAGAGGACACACTTTGTATGTATGAGCCTATGCCTCTCATGCATCAGCATTAGGGACCTTCTGGCCCACACCAGTGTCTGCATGACGTAATTCATCTTGCAGATCTTCAGCCACTAAGTGCAGGACTTCCTACCACTCCATCACTGTTAGTTTCTCAACATTACTGCATCCCCTTTGCATGCTTTGGGTCCAGCTCATCTACTTCTTCAAGGTTATGTTGCTCTAGTTTCTCCATTCAGCATTTATAAACAAAGGCTACATCTCTCCATGCATAGTGGTTGCTTTCTTTGCTCTCTTCAGTATCTTGTTTTCCTGTCTGATTTATGAACCCCAAGACAGAATCTCACAAAGTAGCTTCCTATCACATGCCCCCGACTGACTCACTCATTCTCATCTCAAGGCAGGAGCCAGACACTTCCAGATAGGGAGTAAATCCAGCCCGGTTGTTCTCTGATCACTGGGCCCTATTAAACTATTTGTTCCCCACAGAGACAACAGTCAGACGGAAGGTAGCAGAAGAGTGTACCTGAATTCCTAACTTCACACTCATACACTGTATCAGTTAAATTGTGATTCAGAATTCCTGCATGACTTGGGAAGCATGGACCCAACTGCACATGACTTCTCTGGCCTATACTGTGCACTGCTGGGAGCCAGTGTTTGGTAGGCTCATATCCTGTGGATGGAAAACCTAATGCTCATACTAGATGCCACTCAGCAGTGAACAGAGCCATCTCCCTCTAAATAGGCCACACAGAACTGAGCTAGCATTGGCTACTCACTCCCATCCTCCACGTTTGAGCCCCATGGGCTCATGTGATGGTAGTTAAAGCCAGGTGGTCTGAGTCGCAGATGTGGAGTCATGTCTAGGCACCAGAGAGCTGGAGGGGAGGCTGTAAGAGTTCTGATAGAAAATATTAAGTATATTAAGGATATTACCAGAGACCAAGTTAATATTGTCTTTCAAAAAAAAAAAGATGAATGAGATCAAGAAACATTCTGTTAGTTCAAGATGGAGACCAACAGAAGTGTTATTTTACAGAAAGGCAGTGAAAACTGAACACTGTTTGAAACTAAAGACTGGAGAGAAAAGCATCAGTTCTAGGTTCATAGGTTCATAGGTCAGTACTAGGCTAGGTGTTCTTTTGGACCATTTTAAGCCTATCAAATTTCCTTTTTTGTGCTCAAATCTTATTTGTTTAGAGATCGGCCTTACTTATTTGATGGTCACTAATTATATATTACCCATAATTCGAATAACTGTGATCATACCCATACCTCGCAACCTCTTAGCACAAGAAATCTGGAGAAAGGCTGACATAATGGGGGGACAAATGCCCACAAATAGGGACACATTTTAAATATTACTCTTATAAACTTAGAAAGTTGCCATACTAACAGAATTTGTGTTAGAATGCATTTTCTGAAGGTTTTCTTTCCTCTCCTGTGCCTGGGATGGACCACCTAGAACCCCTGGTGATGCACGAGTATAATTGGCCCCCACAGTTTAGCCTTTGCTTTGGTGATCCTTTACATGTATTCCACCTTCCGAGTCTCCACAGCTGCCCAGTCAGTAGTCCACCATACTAAGTATACTGAAACAGAATCAGACTACCAAAAGGGAACCCAATACTGCTTCCCAACAAAGTCACAAGTACCTGGATAATTAGCAAAGTTGACAAGTAGTGTATTCCACCTTTCGAGTGCCTTTAGTTGCCTAGTCAGTGGTCCACTGTACTAAGTATACTGAAACAAAATCAGACTACCAAAAGGGAACCCACTACTACTTCCCACCAAAGTCACAAGTACCTGGACAATTAGTAAAGTTGACAATAGGTAGTGTATTCCACCTTCTGTGTCCCCTCAGCTGCCCAGTCAGTGGTCCATCATACTAAGTATACTGAAACAGAATCAGACTACTAATAGAGAACCCGCTACTGCTTCCCACCACAGTCACAAGTACCTGGACAATTAGTACAGTTGACATTAAGTACGTGAATTTGTGTTTCGCCAGAAATACTATAAGATAAATCTGTGCCCCACTTAACCAGTGGTCTCTCATGTATTACTTAGCTCCCTAGGTGACCTGCTCCTATCACCCAATTATCTTACCTATAACTCCTAGCCTCCCACTCTGCTACCCCTCTCTATATTTTTCTTAGCTTGCACTCACTCTTATGGTTTCATACTTCTACTTATAGCCATTAAATGTAGCTATAACAGAACAACTCTGCCTTTTTCTGTGCTCCACTCTCTCTCACCCCATACTCTTTATCTCTCGTGAATAAACCGCCTTTCCAGTACTTCCTTCTCCCCTCACCCTCAGCCACAGTGTACCCTGTAGGCCACTCCTCTCTATCTTTCCAGGTCTAGCTTTCCAGGCAATTGATTTTATCTGACTTATCCCTTTCTGATTGTTTTTTTCCCTTTCTCCTAACCCTTCCATACCGGGCTCAACCCGCTCCATTTGCCCTTGCTATGCTTGGGCTCTCTTCGCTCCCCTATCCTACCCGCATTCCCACCCACCCCTAAACCAATTACACTTATAGTTAAAGACCACACCCCAATCACTGCACAACTACTCCCACAATCCAGTTATCCTATCACATTTCACCTTGTTTCTCCCTACAGGGACACACCCTACCACATCCTCTCACTACAGTATTCAACTCATACTATTAAAGAAACACACCTTACACACCCTAGTCTTTCTCAGTCCACAAACAATGTTCTATAAAGTAAACACACGCTTACTAAACACACTAATCTATCCCTTCCCAATTTCTGCTCTAGTCATTCTTTCATTGCTCACCACATACCCTACTCAATTTAATGACAACACCCCATCACTAGGGCAAACAGAAGCAATAGGCAATCCAGTAAAACTAATAAATTTCCCCATATCACCATGTGACCTATTCCTCTCCCATACCATCTCTTTGCTACACAATCAGGATTTAGCTAAACAAAACTCCCATCCCTCTCAAAGACATGCTAAAATAATTTACAAGCTTACTAAACTCTACCTACACCTACTTAAAACATGTTCATGCAGTGGTGACATTCACCCTAATCCAGGACCTGCTACAACAACTAACCCAAACTTAGATCAGCTAAATCCTCTATACCACAGACCAAACTCCTCTCTCCTCTTCCTAAACCTAAATGTAAGAGATATATTAAACAAAATTCATGAACGTCATGCCCTATTATCCCTATATAAACCAAAGATCATGTTGTTAACTGAAACATGACTAAAGCCAGAACACCACAATAATGAGATCACAGCTCCTGGTTACAATATTATACGTAGAGACAGAGTGAGGAAAAGGGGTAGTGGATGGTAATATTATTCCAAAACCATCTCAACATTGAATTACAAGATGGTACTCCCTCTGTAGACAACAATGTAAAACTAATCCTTGCTAAATTAAAACTAAACCCCAACAAATATATAAATATTTTAGGTGGTTACATTCCACAAGGCAATAAACTACTATAATGGAAAACCTACTAGACTGGATTTCAAACTCTCTCCCACAAGAAACTATACTATTAGGAGACTTTAATATTGACTGGTTTAGCTACTCCAGTCACAATCCCTCTAACTATATTAACTTCCATGGGTTTACCCAACTAATCTCATCCCCCACTAGAATCGACAAATCATCCCACTGCAAGTCCATTCTTGATTGGATTCTTATATCTAACCCCTCTATCACATACAAATCTGGTTGTTTACCCGATAGTCTAAGTGACCATCAACCAACCTATCTAATTAGAAACAGATCCCAACACATCAGTCAGACTATCTTCTGAGTAGTAAGAAATAAAAACACCTTTATGCCTAAAACATTCACCGCTGCACTAAAATCTTGAAATTGGGCCCCCCTAAAGGAACTGTCTCTTGATGAAGCTGTGCAGTACTTTAACTCAACCTTCTTACAAATCTTAAACTATCATGCACCCTGCAGAACCATTAGAATAAAAGCAATGTATGCCCAATGGCTAACTAAAGAAACCAAAACTATAATGAAAAAAAGAGATAAGGCTTGGCTACAATGCTACAAAAACAAAACCATTACTATGAGACAAAATTACTTAGAACTACGTAATAAAACAAAAAGCTAATTAAACGTGACAAAACCAACAAGTATAAAAGCATGCAAGAAAAATATGCTAACAATCCTCAAAGATTCTGGGACACAATAAATACTACACTACAGCCAGGTAAATCCACAACCCCAACCCCTGTGACAGTAAACAGCCATGACAACATTCCCACACAATTCAATAAGTACTTTACTGAAACTGTCCAAACCCTAGACAATGCCCAAAATAATGCTAGCTGCCCCACAACAACATCTAACAAAACCCACCCCAGCATACAAGATGGTTCATACAACTTCTCCCTACACCCGTATCCACCAAGGTTATTTCTAAACTCCTTCACAAACTCAAGCCAACCACACTAGCTGCTGATAACCTACCAGCAGATTTCCTTCAGATAGCAGCTGAAGCCATAGCCTGTCCTGTTGCTGTTCTCATCAGCAGGTCTCTATCTGAATGCATGGTACCGACCTTATGGAAAACATCACATATACCACTACACAAAGGAGGTAACTCCTTAGAACTCAGTTACCGACCAATAGCTATTCTATCATCCCTATCCAAAATACTAGAAAGAGTTGTTCATTCCCAACTAATGCAGTACCTCCAAAATAACACCCTGCTATCTAAAGCACAGCATGGCTTTATATGCTCCCATAGCACTACCAGTCCACTACTGTCTTTCACTAATACAGTGAACCACTACAGAAACAAGGGTCTTTTCGTATCTTCCATATTCTTAGACCTATCAAAAGCTTTTGACATGCTTAACCACAATATACTTCTCAAAAGTCTATCAACCTTAAACATCCTCTATCTCATGGTACAGCAGTTTCTTATCAGACCGACAACAGGCTGTCCTATGGAAAAAAAACAATTGTTCCCTCTGTTACCAGTATCCTTCGGTGTCCTTCAAGGTTCCATCCTTGGGCCATTGCTTTTCTCTCTTTTTATCAACTAGTTCTCTTCCTCCATACTCTCTGCCTCAGTAGTACAATATGCTGATGATACCACCCTCATATGTGTCACTCCCACAATAAAAGAACTGCATACCCTAATGCAAAATAACTTTACTTTAGCTGAAACATGGTATACTAACATCAAACTCATTCTTAATCCAAAAAAAACAAAACTTATTCTGTTCAGCCCAGGTAGCCCCCCCCCCCCCCCACTCCAGACAACAACATTTGCATAACTTCCAAAGATAATATATCCAGATCAGTCCAACCTCACACACTAAACTGCTAAGTGTAGAAATTGACAACAACCTGAGATTAGACATCCACATAAGTAAACAAAAAGCTTGTCCTCCTCTACAGGAACAAATATTTTTTCACTAGACATACCAAGCCCACAATAGCAAGGATTCATCTTTTGTCCATCCTCCTCTATCCCTCCCCATTCCTGATTAACCTCCGCCAGGCAGATTTAAACAAAATGGAATCTTGCTACAACAAGATTGCCAAGTTTGCTACTGAAGCCTCATACATATCACATCACTGTCTATCTTTAAAACAGCTTAACTGTCTTGAGCTGCCTCAACTTCTGTTACTCAGTCAAGTATCAGTAGTACACATGTTATACTATCTTCCTGACAAAACCCCTGCATTCCAGCATCTAATTCAACCCTATATTACTGCTAGACCCTTAAGATATACCAACCAGAACCTCTTAAAAGTCAACAAATATAAGAATGATGCTGGTAAGTCTCTCTTTGATTGCACTATTGCAATAACCTAGAATACACTATCTAGCCAGGTAACTTCTGATACCTCTACTATACAGTTTAAAAAGCTCCTGAAAACCCACTATTCTAACAACTGGCTATGCTCCTGTTACTCCCCAGGGTAAGACAAACAATGCATAAAGGGATAAAATTAGAGTACTGGTAAGATATTCCAGTTCTCTGGTAAAACTGCTATTTAGATCATACCTTAAAATATGTCACTACTGTAGAAATGTATAGTATAGGCCAAGGACCTATTTAACAGATAGTCAACAAACAGTATCTGTGGTCAGTAGCAATTACCAATGCATGTTTTCATCCTAAAATTATAATGTTTGATTTTTGCCTCTGCTGCCCTGAACTTTTTATTGTTACCTTCATTATTTTTTTAAATGTTCTACTTTATTGTGTGCGTAATTTTTATTACGTGTTTAATTTTACTTATGTAATGTAACTTGTGCAGCTTTTCTCCCCGGGCCTCCGCTGAAAAGGGACCTGTGTCCAGTTGGACTTTCCCAGTTAACAAATATAAAATAAAATAAAATAAAATATGAAATATGAAACTCAAATGCATGCCATTATTTAAAATACAGTTTTTATGAGGAACAGACCAAAAATATGAGACAAAAATCTGAACATTCTGCGAAACTCTGTATAGCTGAGAGGTATGAATAGCATAGATAATTTGAGAGGACCCATGCGTGGGATAAAGCATTTAGGAGCTAGCTTTGTCCATTAGTAGTACAGGGGCAGTCCTGTTGTAAACTTTCTGTTTCCCATCTCTAGATCAAATTTGTGGTAAATATGGGCAGGGATGAACATGTGATATCCTCTGCAAGCTGTATCTTTCCCTGCAAACCATTCTGTTGATGCCATTTGACTTGCTAGAGTGCAGTAAATCCATCAGTACTGGGTCAGGGGATGCTGCATATGGCAGATACAAATCACCTCTCAGCAGTCTGTGGGATGCTGACTACAGTGACATGGCTCTGAGTCACTCCATGCTGGACATGTTGTTTAGGCCTTGTAAGCTTTCACTAAGGTATCTCTGTGGGCATTATGGTTGTTGCATGTGTCTGGACAGATACAAACCAAAGGGGGGAATTGCACATTCTAGATCTAGACACAAAAGCTTTGTTATAAACAAATAATATAGAATGACTTTCTCAAAACAATAGACACAAGTTGGTCAAAAGTTAGGTCACTATCCACATACGTTCCCAACAACTGGGTCACCTCTTAGGGATGAATTGTTACTGCTGTAATTCCTTGGGTTAGATGACTTCTCAAATAATACTATAACGTATAATTTATATAATATTAATATAATATAATAATGTATATAATATTTTTGGCATTTGGTTTCAGTCTGTGATTTTGGCACTAGCATACCAATAAACCTATTAGAGCAAGAAATCTGGCCAGAACCATAAATAAAAGTGGAAGAAAAGCCTGAAACTGTGTGCAATTTTTAAATATTACTCTTACAAACATAGAAAGTTGACAGAATAACAGGTTTGGTATTAGCATGAATTTTGTGAAGCATATGAAGTCTGAAACTCAAATGTCTATCATTATTTTCTAACTTCAGTCTTTAATATTTTGCCACTAATTTGCCAGAAGACCACAATTTTATGAAAAATGGACCAAAATATGAGGCAAAAATTTGGACATTCTGTGACAATTTGTACAGTTGAGAGGTTTTGGCACTAGTTATTTATTTGGGACAAATCTTCCTGCAGTATGGCTATGTCATTTGTGATTCAATGAATGCTCCTCAGTTTTGTAGGGTGATAACAATAGCTGCTTTCCATTCACTTGGTACAAGACTAGTGTGGAGGCTGCAATGGAATGGTGTTGTTAGGGGTGTGGCTAAACCAGGCTTCATGCTATTTAAGTTGCATCCATGTATATTGTCAGGACCTATATATGTAGTAATATTAGCTTTTGATAGCACTTTTAGGACTTGGTCTCGTTTGATAACTGGAGGTGAGTGAGTTTCTGGCATATTTGAGGGACAGAAAGAGTGGAGAGAGGGGTACATTTAGAGCTAAATGTATTATCCAGTAGATGTATTCTATCTTCAGCCACATTTAAGGTAGCAGTGTTTACAATCAGCTCAGCACAGTTCTTCTATTTTGTACTTTAAAGATTACCAACATAACTACAAAATGCCTTTTGACTGTGTTTGGCTTGGGTGGCTTATTTTAGCCTCCAACTTGGCTTTGGTGAATTTTATGAAGCTCCTGAGTTGTTTATTTCAGTGATAAGGACTCTCTAACATTCTGGGAATTACTCCTTTTTCTTTTGGTCAAAATTCTTTTAATTTTGTTATAAAGCGTGTTGACATTTTTAAAGTACATGACATTACTGGTTTGGAGAATGTTATTATGCGTTTATTTACCTGTGCTTACATTTTATTCCACTGGGGGCACTTGCAATAAAGGGTCCATAACAATATATCCTGAATAAAATTACATTAATTGCAGAAACACTTATAGATTTATTGAACTTTTAACCATCCAAATGCAACTTTTTTAAATGTACCAAAACCAATATGTTTCTTCAAGCCATATGAAGCTGATCTATATGATATACATATTCAAAATGTCTGCGTAAGTACTGAAACAGTAAACCTGAAATGGTTTTCAGGTCTGTTACCAAAATAAAAACATACCTAAAATAACTGTACAGTTGATGTAAGGATTTTACAATTACACAATTCAAAAACTAATTTTGCTAGCCTATATTTATTCTCTGTAAAACTTAATGTTATTCACCATGGGCTTTCATTAAGTTTAGTGTAATTTATAATGTATGTTAGTAATATTTTAATATTTTTCACACATACTTTAAAACAGATAATAAGAACATACCATATTAAATAACAGAAAATGTAATATATGCATAAGTCATTATACGTTATGATTATGCACAGTAAAGTACAAAGCAAAGAGTCTGTACAATGCAAAAAACTGATTAGAATCATTCTGAACACAATGATTCCTATATCAAATGAAAAGTTAAAATATGGCACAAACCTACAAATAGGTACTTAAGTTGTTCCACACTGGTATACCACCACCTAAATAAAGCACGCAAGCACTTTATTTTTGTTTTGTCCTTTTAGTCTTTAAAAATATCATAATAAGATTAATGCTGAAATCAAATATTAGCAATTGTAAAATTTGCATACTTGTCTGCAGATGAGTGGCTAATGAGAGAGTTTATTAACATCTCATCATTTGTGTAAACTACATTTTTAGTGGGTTCTCAAAACAGGTATAACTATGTAATGTACAGTCCAAACATCAAAGGCAGCACTACATTTACACAAAGAAATGTATGTATCCAAACATGATTTAGCTTCCTGGTTATATGTGAGGTATATGAGTGCTGGAGAAAATTAAACTAACTGCCCAGTAACTTCACTTGCAATGGAGATGCTCACTTGTAAGAAACTCCACTGGAACATTATGGTCTTTACGTACTGTCAAAATATTGGAAAAATTAGTAAAGTTAACAGGTATTCCCAAAACAATGAGTTCTAGGAAATTAAGAACAATGGGGAGAGATTATACATACCCATCAACTGTATAGATTTTTGCAGAATGTCCAGATTTTTGCCTCATATTTTTGGTCTGTTCCTCATAAAAATTGTATTTGTTTGACAAATCATTGGGTTGATATAATGATTAAAGTCACTAAATAATGAAATGCATTCGAGTTTCAGACTTCATATCTTTCAGAAAATGCATGTTAACACAAATCCTGTTATTCTAGCAACCTTTTAAGTTTATAATAGCAATATTTAATATGTGTCACTATTTTTGGGCCTTTGTCCACCATTATGTCAGGCTTTGTCCAGATTTCTTGCGCTAAGAGGTTGGAGGTATGCCAGGGTGCATGTGCCAGGGACTGGAGAACAAAGACCAGGAATTGCAAACAATGTATGCCAGAGAGACAGAACACCGAAGGGCAGAGGACAGTCACATCATCTGCCAGAGACTGAATAGCAGCTTGGCACTGAGGAAATTATAGCAAGTCTACAATGTACTAAATGACAATGTGGGTATACAGTCAGTGAGGGACAGGGATTAAGCATCAAATTCTATAAACACAAAACAACAGGAGCAGCTAAAACAAGTGTTTTTTCACGTCCTAGTGCATCAACTGAAAGCCTTATAGGGGAACCATACAGAACCCAAAATGCATAACATTTAAATAGAACCATCAATTAATTACATCATCAATTTAAAAATATATAACATAGGTGCAAATATATAATCTGGGAATGCAGGAGAGGAGAATCGGGGGGGTGAAGTTCGAACTAAATTTTATGCTAGTATATTGGCTATGTCCTCAGCATCTGAATATGTAATAGCCTTTACTATTAGCTCTGCACAGTGCTGGTCATTGTCCAAGAGATTTCTAACCTAGTTTTAAGAAGGCTTTGTGGTTATCTTTCACCTGAGTGGCTATTTTTATCTCATATCCAGCTTTGGTCCAAAGTTCCTTGTTAAGTTTAATATGAATGTTATTGGTATCTTGACAGAAAAATATATATTTTTACCATTATAATAGAAACTGCTTATATTAATGTTCCACCACAGGGGTTTATTTTTAAATTTGACATCACATTCACTTCTGACTGCAACAGATGCATATATGCAGCTATTTACAGATGCATACACTTTTGTAGTAAAGGATTCATCATAAATAGTGGGATTGTTAAATTGAAGAGGCTTTTTAATTTAGCCAAGTCATCACACAGTTCTAGTAGATTAGACCTTGCAAAATCTTTGAATACTGAGATAACGGCAGATGCTTCCATCTTCAGTCATTAGGAGAATCCTACTGATTTGTCAACCAATTTGACCTTGGCGGATGCTAGAATTAGCAGACAGCAAAGCTGACCACTACTGGTAAGGAACAAGTCCAGAATTTTATCACCTCAGGTTAGGGTAAAGATTAACTGGTCTACACAATTTGTATTGATGAAGTCCAGAAACTTCCGGACATACATTTTTGAAGATGTACAAGTCTCCCATTCAATGGACACATATCTGAAGTCTCCTAGGATGTTGGTGTTGGCTTAATGCAATAAGACTTCATACTTTTTACGTTTGAGGTAGGGGTTGAGGGGAACAAAGATGGTATCCTATAGCTAGCCATGATATGATAATGAGTTCTGTTAATAGTAAGTTGAATGTGCAGGAGTTTGAGGACATTATCTCTTCTAAAGAGTCTAGGACTGATTTTTTTTATTTTTAAGATTATGGCTATACCAACACCTTTAGTGCCATCATCTAATGCAGTGGGTCTGAATGGGTGGTCAGCACTGAAATGCTGTACTTTTGGACTGCTCCCACTAGTTTTAAAATAGGTCTCTATGATGAAGCAAATATCAAGGTTTTTCAGGATAAGGGGTGCTTGTAGGCAATAGATTTTATTTGTTAAGGTTCCTTGAGTTGAAAAGTAATACCGTTATGTTATCCAGATTCTGATTTGTTAAGATGGAAGCTTTAGAAAGCTGACATTACCTAAGAAAGACATTATGGGGCTGGGTATAAAAATATGACGGTCTTGAGTGGAAAGGTTTAGGCCACCCCTGGCAAAACAGGCTCACATATATTGCACCCTCTCTGAAGACAGCAAAAGCTAAGCCAATTATTGAAATTAATACTGTTTGTTTGTATTACAACATCATTCTTGGTGATGGTAGAATGTTGTTCAATTCTAGGTTCATACCTGCCTCAGACATTTATTCTGAGAACTCATCCTATTTCTCTTTTTATAGTGTAGGGATGCACGTTCATAGGTTCACAGGTTAGTACTAAGCTAACTGCCCTTCAAGCCATTTTAAGCATAGCCAATTATCCCTTGTGAGACTCAAACCCTGCACCTTGTATTTGTAAGGCAAACACCTTAACCATTAGGCCACCCTCCCAACCCATAAACAGTCTTTGCAAGCCTCAGACCCAGGACCCTGCACATGATAACCAAAGTGATTTACCACTAAGCCATGTCAGATATCTCAAGTCATTTTCACCAATATGTACTATGGCTGCATCATATATGTACTTGTGATGCAAGGTCCTGAGTATATGCATGATGTGGTAAATCCTGAGACCTGATAGACAATGACTGTGACCCTCTCCCTGCACAGCCCAGTAAGTGGTCCATCAGTGCGTTTCACTATGGAGTCAATGTGACTCTCATATGTATGTGTGTTTCACAGTGGGTGATATCTGTGTTGTCTGTTTATGAGATTGGTGAGGGTATTTGCTTCTTATGTTACATTTAGGAGACCTTGGTGGTTTAAGCAGGTTACTTTTAAGAGCCTCAGCATAGGTATGTCTATGTGTGGTCTGATTTGTGCATGATTATTTTAGTGCAGTGTTATGTGATACTGACAACCTGTCTTTTATTTTTTGATAACTTCCATGACACCCATAAACTGTAGAAGTAACGCAAATGAAGGCAAAAGGCAAACCGATCCACTCCCAAGTATTTAATTAGTGCTTTCATTTATAAAATACAAACTTCCTCAGAATAAAAACTTAAAAGTCTCTTGTCTTGTCTTGGTAAACACTTTGGATAGAACCTACTGCAGTGGGAAGCCTCAGAAAGCTAAACTGCACAAGGGCCCCGAAGAGAATCTCACCATAACTGCAAAGTCCCATGCACATTGCTCAAGCAGATAGAAAAGGAATCAATGCCCCTTCTCCTCCATCTCTCACCAAGAGGTAGGATTAATCCCAAGCTAGATTCCAAGAAGCAATTCTCAGGCTTTCCAGTGACTGGTAATCTCCAGAAAGGCTAGGAAATAATGTCCCCGTGTTCATTCTCTCATCAGAAGCAAAATGGAAGCACTAATCCCAGCCTGATACCTGAGAAATATACAATGGATTCTTCATTATAAATACAGAATTGTATATAATCATATTCACAGCTCACAGCACTGAAAAATGTAACTGCAATATAATGGACTAGGAATTAGCTGCATGACTGTACCAAAAATAATTAAGTGGGGAAATTATAACTGCAGCATTCTTGTTGTCCTAACATAGTGCACTGAACATTCAAAGTCTGGAATAGAACCACATGTAAAGTGAAACTCAAAAGTACTATACCAGTGCATTATCCCATGTCTCTATGGCACATGCACTTGCTTTCTTTGAATAGAGTGTTTTCTAGAAAGTCAATAGTTGGTTTATATCTCTAATATTCTGTGGCAGATTGTTCCAAGCAGTTTGAATGATTTTCAAGAAAGCAATTTTACCAATACCAAGTGTGAATGGTGACCTGGGTAACAGAATGCTGTCATTATTTCAGAGTATAGGACAAATCATAGTGTCAGTGGCACGATCAAACATGCTTTTGTTGCAGATGGCAATGGGTTCTATTCCCATACCAGCTAGATCAATTGCTAACACTGCAGTGCAGCACAAGAGGTGTGCTTTACTTCTGAGTGCATCATCCTTTATAAGAGACATTAAACATAGGTCCTATCTGTTTGAGTTGGAGGATGTAAAAGATCCCATGGCACCTATCAAAAAGAGTAGGGGTCTTTTATTTAACATAATATAAAAAACATTTACATAAAAACATTTGCATATTTCTAAAATATATTTATAGGCATATGTATGTGTATATATATATATATATATATATATATATATATATATATATATATATATATATGTATACATAAAAGAAAGCACCAATTGCACGAGTTCATTTAAATATTTTTCTGGAATCATATAGACATTTGACACATAAGCTTTTTTCTAATATAATTTTTTGCCTGATTAGTTAATTAACTTAGATGGCTATAACAGATTGTTTTTCTATACACCATTCAGTTATGTAGGACAAAAGCACTTAACTGAATACATTGCGTGTTTCAATGTGAGACAATAAATATTTTATCTACTGTAGTTTCCTTACCAGGTGCACCTTACTTGATGTTTACCCTGGAACAGCATTTACTGCTGGATCTGGATATACCAAACAACGTGAGCCACTCCATATACCAAACAATGTGAGCCACTCCATGCACCTAATGATGTGAGCCACTCATTACACCAATGTGAGACACTCCTTCGGTTAGCTATCTATATTTGGGTTGTATTGCAGCGCACCCTCATAGTTATATATGCCATTTTCCCATTAATACAGAATTCACCAGATAAACCTTTTTCCTGAAAGCTAATCTATACATCCTCCACAGTAAACGTATTTCTGTTATTTCTTTTTCCAAATTCTCTCATTGCATAATAGCTACATCATTTTCACAAATTGTTATTCATTGAAAAATACTCACCCCCAATTTTCATCACATCACCCAAACCCTTATGTGTATGTTTATTCCATGTCATTTACATTTCCTTTAAAGATCAATTCAGACTAACCAACCTTCATCCACATCTTGTTGTTAGCAACGCCAACTGTATCATCTGCATATGTTAAAACTGCTGGAATCTGCACCTTATTTTGCATCACATATCTAGCATCTTTCATTTTATAAGCTACTTCACTCACTATTGCGTTCCACTCATGACACATCCTTGTTTT
>NC_056739.1:1445271114-1445438614 GCF_019279795.1 Protopterus annectens | reverse complement strand
ACTTCAAATAAATTATCAGTATAAGTCCCTTCTACTCAGCTCTCCTCTTGCATGCACTCACTCTCTTCATTTCCCCCTCGATATTTTTCCTCTTCAATCAGTTTCTTCTACACCTAGTTTACCCTCTTCCCCATCCTCTCGTTGTTTTCTTTTGCATATGTTTTCTTCCCTCTCCCCTTCTTTTTCATTATTTAGTGTCTGTTCTTTACAATCCATCCAGAAGTGTCCCTTTTTTATACAACCTGCCTTCAGGTACACCCCTTCTTGCCGCATGTTCTTTCTCCCCACACCGATTACATTGCACCTTGTCATAATCATTAATTAAATGAGAAAAGTTCCACAACAGAAACATGATTTAGGCTGCCCAGCATATCTTAATGTACCTCTATAACCAGACACAAAAATAACACCTGCAAGTGTTTCACCGTGTCTTTTTTGTTCTCATTTCAAAACAGCTCCACTCTCCATTCCATAATTTTCTCTCATCTCTACTTTTACTATGTAACCCAACAGTTTCACACAGACCCTGCATGCACTATATAGCTTTTAGGATGAATGACTGCACTATGTTTTTAAATTTTTGAAAGTTAGAATGTGATTAGTGATTGGCTAACTGACACTTGATGCTGATATGTAAGGCTGAGTAATACTGTTGGGTTTTGTAAGTCTGATGAAGTGTCCAGGCAGGACATGAAAGCACTGACTGAATTAAACAACAATTTTTCTTTCCTCAAGTGGCTGTGGTGTATTTCTCTCTGTGTTGTTATACTATACTGCACTATGCATCTATGCATCTATGCATCCAGGCCTAAACATAAAACAACGCAGTTACAGAAACAAGAATAAATAATAAGGGCTCTGGTTAAGTTTGCAGATGACTGTTGGCTAGAATTAGTCATTGAATCCCAAATGATTTAGCCATCATGCAGGAAGATTTTTCTCAAATAACTTGCATCAAAATCATGATCTGAAATTAAATGCCAAAAAAGGCATTACTGTATGATTTGAGAGGTCATATACCCCAATAAACTACCTCATTGACAATGCTCCCCTAAGAGATGAGACAGTTGTTCAGGATTTTGGAAGTGACCTAACTTTTGACCAACATGTGTCTATTGTTGTGAGAAAGTCATTCTATATTATTTGTTTATAACAAGGTTATTGGATCTAGATCTAGATATTGTCATTGCCCCCCTTTACTAGGCCTTAACTAGGTCAATAATTGAATATAATGGCCCCTTTTGGCATGTATCCGTCAAAACACATTCAGCAACTGAAATGCCCAGAGATAACTTACTAAAAGGATACAAAGCATAAGCAACATGTCCAATATGGACTGACTCAAAACCCTGTCACTATACCAGGTAGCCTACAGGCTGCAAAGAGGTGGTGTGTGCCTGGCATACAATGTGCAGTATGACCCTTTACTGATGGATTTGCTGCATATCAACAAATCAAATGGCATCTGAAATACTCATTCTAGGGGATCTAAGCCTCTTCTGCAACATCAACACAATGGTTTGGAGGGACAGGTATATTTCTCAGAGAATATAGCTTCTGTAGAACAGACTCCTCATCCACATAAAACAAAATTCATGCCTGTCTATTCTCTTGTGTGATTTAGATCTATGAATGGGAAGCAGAACATTTTCCACAAGACTGTCCCCTGTACTACTACTGGTCAGAGGCAGATCGTAACTACTTGATCCCATGCATGGGTTCCCACAAATTATCTATGGCATGATCCCACTTATTCTTATTAGGGGTAATGTATAATTATTTACCATGGAATGGGTGAGGCTAATCTATAACCAAATTGGAGAGGTTATTTTGAACACAAAAAGGGAAACTGGCTAGACTTAAAATGGCCCACAAGTGGAGCTAGCCTGGTAATTACCTATGAACCAATGACTCAAAAAATAAAAAAACATTTTAATTCAAACTGCTTGATATCACCACTTTATGTACCAATCTGGTACCTTGGCCATTCGCTTTCACAGGATTAAATTGAAATTGCACATACATTCCTTAAATACAGGTGCAAAAAAACTATGTGAAGATGTTCAAATGGGGAAACTGCTTATTCAGATTGCGAAGGTGACGTTCTGTTGAATTGATCGGTGTATGAGATGTAGTTTGAGTTTGAACAAAATGAACTGGTTTTAGAATCTTGTGGTGAGATGGAAAGTGACAAAGATTTTAGGGCAGGTTATGGAAGTCTTGAAATCCCTCCCCTTGGTTATTCCAGCACTTTTGTACTCCAGTATAATGTTTCAGCCATCCTTTTATTCGAGACAGTGGTTTGTAAGAAGGTTGAATATCACTTTATACATTCTAGTAAAACATATAATTTAAGTAAAAGAGAGTGGTTAGCATTACAACAATTTCAAAAGTTGAGACATAAATATGTATTTAAACAGGCAGATAAAAGGGGCATTTGGGTGATCATGGAAAAACAACATTATTTGAATATGGCTTTTGATGTGTTAAATGATAGGACTGAATATGAGAGGTTAACTAGCAACCCACTTCCCATTTTTAATAAAGCTTTATTGTAGATTTTGGAGAGAGATGAGAGTCTGGGTTTCCTTGGAGCTAATTATATTAAAATAGATTATATAAAAAATATATGGTGTCCCAAAAGTGCATAAAAATCTGTTAAACCCCCCTGGTAGGCCTATCATTTCAGGGTAGTTCCTATTTACAGAATGTGGGTAAACTCTTGGACATTCAGCTAAAGAGTTTTTTGAAGAAAGTACCCGCACACACTAATAATACTCAGGAATTCTTAAAGGAGGTTAAATGTTTAGCTCGCATGGAGGTTACTATTTGGTAACAGTGGATATTTAATCATTATATATTAACATTTAACACAGGTGGGGACTTGAAGCTATGGGCAATATGATGGGGGAGGGACCTTGTACTTCTTTCTTACTGTCCTTGTTAGAGTTTTGCCAGACCCACAGTTATTTTTGTTTTGAAAATGAGAATTTTCTGTAGATAAACGGCTGGCACTTCTATGGGGGCATCTTATATTGAATTTGTTGTGTTCTTTAACTGATATATAGATTACCTGATTTTTGTTTGTTGGGGGGGGGGGTGACTGTGAATTTCTGGATTTCTTTGAGGCCCTGAATAACAACCTCCATAAAATGAAGTTCTTGTATGAATTGAGTAGAGCTAGTATTAACTTTCTGGATGTTATTCTGCACAATGAGGGGATGACTGTTAAATATAAACCATTTAGAAAACAGATGGCTGTTAATAACTTTGTATATGTTACTAGTATGTATCAGCACATCTACTGGATTCATTACTTATGGAGAGTTAAACAGAACTTTTGATAATACATTTGTGGCAGAGTTGAGGGAAAAGGAATTATATAAGGCTATAAATAGACTTACAGAACTGTGTTATAACACTGAACAAATATGTAAAGCAAAATATGTATTGGAAGTGAAACAAATGAAAATGTGTAATGATAAAAGAGAGTATGAAGTTTGTGATTTAGATGTGGTTAGAAATTATTAAAAACATTTTTTGTTACTAGATTTTCTCTCTTTTTCCAAACTTTGGAGGGTATAATTAGAGGGCTGTGGCATATAGTTAGAAATGATGAAGTTACTGGCAAGTTATTTCCCCTCATGTCACATTTTCTTATAAAAGGAGTGACAATTTATAGGAGATCTTAAATTACACATATAAACCACAAAATGTATAGAGTGAAAGTATTGGGATGTTTTCATGTGCTTTTTGTAAGGAGTGTTCTAAAATAAAGAATCTTAATGGAACTATAATCAATGGAAGAAAATATGTGGCCAGTGATGCATTTAACTGTGAATTGAGGGGGGTTGTGTATATTATAGGTTGCAACTGTGTAACACCGCCTTGGTAGTGGGTCAGACAAAATGTAAGGTTAAGGTTCAAATTTTAGAACACCTAGGTGATATCAGGAATCAAAACTGAAAAAGTCCAGCTGCAGAACATATATCAAAATGCACATGGTGTGTACCTCTCAACTTTACAGATTTTTGCAGAATGTCCAGATTTTTGCCTCATGTTTTTGGCCCATTTTTCATAAAATTGTGTTTTTTGGGGGGTAAATTATTGACACATCATTAAAGGCAGAAAATAATGTCATATATTTGAGTTTCAGACTTCATACCCTTCAGAAATTTCATGCTACAGTAAAACCTGTTATTCTATCAAATTTTTAAGTTTGTAAGAGCAATATTTAAAAATTGTCCCTATTTTTGGCCCCTTGGCCCCTTGGCCCCAGGCATCTTTTTTTGTGTATTAGCACAACTTTACCTTCCTAAGGGAGGTGATTATCTTAGTAAATTAACTGAGCTGGAGATGAAATTAATATTAAATTATAAAACACTGTCCCCTGCAGGGCTTAATCAGGAAGTGACTGTTTAGATATGTAGTTGATATGTGCATTTTGAATTTAATCCTGTGATTGCCAATGGCTGATGTACCAGACAGGCAAAGAAGTGATATTGAGGAGCTTGAATTATTTAGTTGTTTTTTGTTTTTAAGCATGACCCTATGAACTACAAGAAAAGGCAAGTTTATGGGATTTTACTGTAGAGCATGCATAAGATAACTATACAAAGTGAAGTAGATATGGAAATATACATTATGTTGCTTGTGAAACCAAATTCAGGTGAGCAGAAGGAAGAAAAGGAGTAATCCAAGCATAAAATGGAAGAAAACAATAGCATATATTTTGTTCCAAAAAGTTTGTAATGGTTTATCGTATTAATTTTACTACTATAAATATTAAGAACGCTGTGAAAATAGGTTTTGTAGAAAATGAAAAGGGTGACAATTAATCTCAACAAAAATGAAGTGCTATCTTAATGTTACTGTCACTGGAAATGGTAACAGAGCTGCAATTAAAACAGAGTTCATTTTGGTAAGAAACCATTAGCAAGACACGTTTTGGAGACATGACAGTAATACCTTCTGAGATAGATGTTAAAAAAACAAGTTTAATTGCTTTTTGGCAGCAAATCATAAATGAGATCCATAGCATCTCATATCAGAGCCACTCTGTAGTTAAAGGTGCCTGTATCTGAGAATGTATGTATATATTTAATACAATCTGAGACCCCTCACTCATTTCCCGCAAAAGTCCATATTTGACGCTTTTTGTTTGAGCAATAGCAATGACATATCATGCTGCCCCATGAAAAATAAATAAATAAATAAAACATAATAAGCAGTCCCAGTATGGTAATAATAATAGCTAAAGGGTCTATATTCCCATGTCGACAGGGCTGTTCATCAAATGCCTTTACGTTGCCACATATAGAATGAAATGTTGAAATCTTGAATGGTCACAATAGCAATTTTTTTCCCAGGGAAAAAAAAAATCACTGGGCCAACAACAAATAAACCAAACCAACAGACAAAATAAAGTCGGGGGCTTTGACCCCCATGCCCCCACTACATAAATATACCAACTCTGATATTGCAATACAATGGAGGAAACAACAAATTCCCGACAATGGCCCAGCAATTTTTTTTCCCCTGGGAAATAGGAATATAGACCCTAGTTAAAATCTCTGTAACAATACAGAGGATGGATAGTGTCAGAACTTAGAGAATTAATTATAAGTATGCTTAGAGTGTTTTTGGAATTATGAGTTATTGGGAATACAGCAGGGCCTAACCACAGAAGAAAACTCCAGTTAATCCCCGTTACTATAAATTATCCATCTTACTAGAATGGGCAAGTGGCTGCATAACTTATTTTACTAATATTGATAAAAACTTTAATTAAAAATAAATAAAGCATATTTGACCCATTAATCAGGATTATAGTAGAGATGTGTTCCAATTATCAATAATTATGGGAACACCCTAATCATCAACAGTTTCTGAGAATACTCTCTTAATCCTTCAAAGCAAAGTAATTAGGCCTTCTTCCAAATCTTTTCCTAAATTCCAGATCTTACCACTTATATCCCTCCTCTCCACTTCCACCCTTCCTTCGAAGACTACCTAAATTATAATATGACCATGACTTTTCTACTAACCATGATTTCTTTGTACCAGTCTATATTCTCATTAAACTCATGTATTTGTTCACCATCTCTAGTAAGAGACAATCTTCATTCAGTTCCTGTTTAAAATGCAATTTTTTTGTTATTGACCTTTATGTTGTAAATATTACCTTTCCTAATACACATTATCTGTACACCTCTGATATGTGCATTGTATATTATGCATATGCATTTGTATTCTTTTGTTTTACACCCGGGATGCGCCTACAATAGGATATCTTGGATCAGTGTTCTGCTATGGTTAATATATCCAAATTAATAAATATGGCTAGGTTATAAAACAGAGTTAAGATTACTTTGTGCATGAACCATATTAGCTATATTCCCACAGACATAAATTATTCTAATATGCAATACACAAGACTGCAATTATTTTAGGAATTTCTTGCACTGAGGGTATCACCTGGTTTATATACTATAGGACCTTGTATGTAAAGTTCATTCCATAGGTTCATAGGTGATTACTAACCTATAGACCCCCAAGGCACCTTTTTAAATCTAGGTATGCTTCCCAAATGTATCTGACAAGGTCAAGGACCCTAAGGTTATTTTTAAGGAGTATATGTAGGCTTGGGCATGGGCGGCCAAGAATTTACAGGCTGTCTCTTTCTAAACTAGTCATAGCTGCTAGACCAGTTTGAATTTTCAAATTCCTTCTTCACTGGTGCAAGTTAAGATTGAATTGAGTTAGGGAAGAGCTCTGCTTCACATGGACGGTGTAGTCTCTGAGACATATACCTGTCCCTCCAACATGTCCAGTTTATGGTGCATATCAGGTTTAGGTGCTTAGACGGTATAACTCTTATGCTATTTTGTTCAGATGTGGAACTGGTTCATCAGAGGGAGGATGCTTTGTAGACCAGGCATAGATTGTCCCTTAGCAGTCTGTAGGAGACAGAGTACAGAGACAGGACTTTGAAGCAGTTCATGTAGGACATTTTGGTAGTTACTGTCCTGAACAGATAAATTGGTAGAAGTACACACCATTTTGCCCAGCCATTCCATGGCCCTACTATCCATATCTGAAGGATATAGCTTGGTAGAGAGCAATAGCTTGGAAGGTATGTTAGAAGAAACAGACACTGCAGAAGGATCATTAGCAGGGCATTTTTAAATAAACTTACATTCATTAGGCATCTTGTAAAATCTATCAGGAGTCTTGGGAGTAAAGGGCTGAGAATCAGGGGCCACAGAAGCTGCTAAAAAGGTATTCATGAGGACAGCTAGAACTTGGGGAACAGCAGACGGCTTAGAATACTCCATCTTAAAGATCTCTTAATACCTTTTCTGGATATCAGAGACTTGAGACCAATCCCACCTGAAGAATTCCATCATACGAGTTACAGTGTCCCCAGAGGAGAGTTCATCAAAGGTTAATCTGGACTAATAGAATGCAAGGAGGAAGGGATTTAAGAAGAGTAGGATATGGATTTTTCCCCCAAATCCTTATTCTCATCTGAAGAGTCCAGTTCCCTGGACCTTTTAAGAGGCATAGAAGACCAGGGAGGGGCAGGGACAGATACCCCTTGAGGAGGCTTTAAAGCCATTAAAGCAATAAACAACTCCTGAGTAAAATAAATCCTGCCAATCAAGTTAGAAATCTTTAACTATAATGGAAATATACTTTTTTTTTTTTTTTTTTTTGCAGGACACTCACATTAAACACCCTTGGAGGGTCAGACCCTTAGTAACACTCAATAAGCATAGTGGAGATCACCTCCCTCATTATGATCTGCGGAATCACCCTTGGCCCCTCAGATACAATCAGCAGAGATTCCCCCTTATTGTCTGGAGCAGACATTTGTATAGAGTCTGAGGATGTTCGATAAGTTAGATCAATGACTGCCTCTAACAAGGTTGTGGCAGAGGAGTCCAAAGCAACCAATGATCCTCTAAGCTTTCACTAGCCTCAAGAGATATGACCAGGGGAAGGCTGGACAGCTGCTATATCAGACCTAAGTTTTTTGGTCTTTTTCTTGGTCAACAGCTGACCCTTGGAATGGAAGACTCTGCCATAGCACCTTGAGCATGCCCCAGTTTGGCTGTGGGGGTTGGTGAAGGGGTGCTCACAGGAAGTTTCAATGGTCTAAGTCAAACTTCATTTCAAATTGTGGTTGTACTCAACAGCTCTCATTGATCATTCATTAGTTTCATCTGTGCTTTTCATCATCAAAGAAAAGTAGCCTTTCAGAAATGTTATGACCTAACTTGCAAAGAAAGCATTATAAGTAATGCAAAGCTATAACATTAGTTAATAGTTTTCTGTTCATTTAATTTCATATTTTATTTTGTGTGGATTTCTGAAATCTAGCTAAGGGCTATGACATTATGCATGACTGCTACTTGCTCTGTAGAACATATCAGAATGATGCAAGTTTCGAACAGTAGTAGAACTAGTCTTCTTTTTTCATGTTTTGTTTTTTGATCTCTGAATACTAGCCAAGTGTAATGGTTTTCTGACCAGCTGTAAATAAACATATGTGCGACGCAAGCAGTAGATTCATTTTAAACAATGAAGTTCAAAACTTACTGTCACAGTGAGGGTTCTACAGTATGGCAACATGTGATAGTTATACATACTAATTCTGAGACTGCTTTACTGTGGAGTAAAGGGAGCATGTCAATAGACTACTAAGATTTAGTATGAATTCAATAAACTGTACTCTTTTTGACTACACTACTCACAGTTAGGCTCTGCCGAATGAATAAATGAAATAAAGAGCTGCACAATTAAGAAAAGATTTTTGACAAAATCATAAAAAGTAAACACAGAGAAACTTGTCTAACCACCCCCACCACAAACACACAGAAAAATGTAATAACCTTATTGTTTCCCAGTGATCAGGGACTGAAAGTTTGACAGGACCTGAATATTGTTAACTGTGTTCACCAGAGGACATGAAAACAGGGCTGCAGAGAGGAAATTGAACTTTGTTAAGTGTTTTCTTTTGTAGTTCAAGAGGAATTGGGAGTTCCCTCTCCCCCCACACTACAGCAGATGTGCTAAAACTGTCACTGCACTGAGAGACCCTTGCAGATTCAATTCCTTAGACTGCAAAAGAAAACCCTGAACAAAGGCTTGCAATTTAGTTACTTTTCTGGCTGTAGCTGGATAACTTCTAAGTATAGTGTAAAACAAGGTCTGAGCCAAATATAAATGAGGATGATTAGTGACAGAAAGGAAGTAGTCCTTTTACAGAAGGTAAAGAAAATAACAGTGACTCCCACAAATTCCATTATATGCCAATGGCATGGGAATTTAAAGTTACTTCCTTATGTCTGACATGAGTTATACAAAGCATTATGGTAAAGAGAAAGGGTTGAGGGAGAACAAGATCATATTGATACATCAAGTCCCATTGGTAGCCATGTTGTAGAAAACAGCCTAAAATTACAAATAAAGCACTTAGGGTGATTTTGAGGTGTTAAAATAGGTCAGGAAACAAAGAGTGAAAAAAAAACAGATTTTTTTTTTAGTTTTAGGGTGGAGTTTTCCTTTAAAAGTACTATGACACATGGAAACAGTAATGTGTTTGAAATGCACAGTTTTTAAGACTGTAGGAAAATATTTTAGAGCCCGAAAATAAAGAATTACAAAGGAGACTTCATGGATGAAGTGAGTAAAACATTTAGAACAGGAATTTCTTGATGGCTTACAGTGCTGTTTGAGACATTCTCAGTGTAGTGAAAATAGAAGATGTGTAGGTAATGATCTAATATAGCATCGTATGGTCACAGTTGCTTCTGCATCATATAGATCCTTCTCCCTATGAACCCAATTTAGTGTATACTACTTATTCTGGTTGAAGATTTGCTTCAACTGTAAGCATGGCAATATGCTTACACAACCAAGAGGCCTAACCTTATTGAGACACTCCCCTCTCAGTTTGTGCTCTAATGATTAGAAAAATCATGGGGATGCATTTGTGGTTACATCATCAGATGAAAACTAATATGTATCCATTGATTTTATAAGAGGTAAGACATTAGTCTTATACAGGCTAAATAAAATATACAGGCTGAGTATACATGCAACAAAGCAGTGGCAACCATTACTTAGATAGCTCTGATTCTTCCTAGAATACAGAACCATAAATTCTGCCGCATATCAAACTACAAAAGAAAAGAGGCTTCTTTCAGATTGGCTATAGATAAATGCCTAGGGATTTTAGCAAGAAAGAATGAGCAGATATAACTAATTATTTTAATAGGTGCTTACGACAACTGTAAGCTAGAACGGGACCCTGAGTAGCTAACTCCTTGTCTAGCTCAGCCTAATATTCAGGCATGACCAAAGGGCAACTTCAGGTGCACTCTCCAGTCCAGCTGGTGAATCTGGGTATCCTGAGGCAATGTTACAACTGCCTCATGTACACAGACAACCCTCTCCTCCCACCACAAAACACTAACATATGCGAGAGATGCAATTATACAGCCAAACTGGAAGCTAAGCTGTCTCCACCAAGACTGGAACACAGACAGTCAAGAGGAGAAGGTTAATACTTGCACCACACCTCCAGCCACACACAGACCTACTAAAACAGGACTGGCAAAAAATACGCATAAATACACAAAAATCATACTCAGAGGCTCTAAATAAAAACCTGCAAAAGCATCAGAGACCTCCAAAGCAGACACCCAAACAACCTGCACTTCCCGTCACAAACCAGACAACACATAAAACACAAAATCAGTGTGCCACACAATCACAGCCCTTAAGGCAAAATAACATACCTAACACACTAGTAATATGTGACTCTATAGTCAGGCACACTGATGTCCCACTCACTAGACTGGACAAACAGAAGGTTACTGTTAGCTGCCTGTTGGGATCCAGAATCTGCCACATAACACAAACAGTCAGGTCACTCCAGAACAAGTACAAATATGACTCTATCATTGTTCATGTTGGTGTGAATGACCTGAGATGTACCTCCCTGGACTACATGAAAAGAGACATGGAAGAGCTCTCTGAAAATGCAGCCCAGGCTGGTATGACCCTGACCCTGAGTAGCATCCTGCCCTCACCAAGAATGATACCTCAGTATAAAGAAAAAATGATCAATTTCAACAATTGGCTAAGCTTCTGGTGTCATTCAAAGGGAATCCAGTGTCTGTCAGCCTGGGACAACATGCTCGACAAGCCGCATTGCTTCACAAGAGACAGTTTGCACCTGTCACCCCTAGGCTTTTGAATACTGGCCAAGGCTCTTGCTGCCCCCATAGTGCCTTTTTTAGGCAAGGCTCAAAAATCAAACCCACCTCCGTAAACAGCACAATTAACAAAAAACTGAGGATTATGCTACTCAACGCCAGGAGTTTAAATCTCAAAATGCACGCACTCGAAGCACTCCTTAATATGGAGAACATCGACATCTGTGCAGTAACTGAAACCTGGTTCAAGGCTCCAGAGAACACCCCAGCACTACCAAGCTACAACTCATACCACACGTTTCGGCCATAGAACATGGACCGAAACACAAAAGGAGGGGGTGTATCCATATTCATTAAGGATACCTACACCTCCAGTTTAGTGGCACAGCATAATACCTCTGAGATCATAGTGCAACTAACATCAGGCAAATCTGCAATGCAAATTTTGGCCTGCTACAGATCACCCTCCATGACCCAGGACCACCACTCCACCTTGCTGGAGACACTGGAAAACATGAAGGTCCTACCGAACACCCTAATATTGGGCAATTTTAATTACCCTACCATTCACTGGGAAAACTACTTGAGTACAAATTCCCAGGCCCAGTGCTTCCTGGAATTCATCAACTCAAATGCCCTGGATCAGCTGGTAAACTCCCCTACCAGAGGTGAAAACATATTGGACCTGGTCATCACCAACATGGGAGACAGGTGTTCCACACCAGAGGTCAACCCGTCACTAGTTATATCAGACCATAAACTAATCACTCTGGATGTCCACACCCCACCACCACCCCCAACTAAGGAAACCACAGTAAAAACTTTTCTAAAGCAAACTTTACCTTACTTAAGACAGAGGTGGTAAGTTTCACAGCCCCCGCACTAAAAGATAACGCTGCCCAAGATGCAGAAACCTTTACAAATGCGCTCTATGACCACCGACAAGGATGCTTGGATCATGCCATCCCTAGCAAAACCAAGACTCACTCCTCTAACAAAAGGAAACCAGTTTGGTGGACCCTTGCAATAAACAGGCTATACAATAGAAGGAGGAAACTAGTTCAGAAAAAAAGCAAATCCCAAGAAGGAAAGACATCCCTGATCAGTATCAGTAAGAAACTAAGGTCCTTCATGAAATCATCCAAGGCTAACTTCGAAAGAAAAATAGCCAAGGATTCAAAAGATAACCACAAGGCCTTCTTTAGCTATGTTAAGAATCTAAGTGGCAACTCGTAGATATGCACTGAACTAGTGCAAAATAGTATAAAATATACTGAACCTACTGATATTGCCAACATCCTGGCAGAAAGATTCAGTGCAAACTTCACCCCTCTCTCACCTCCAAAAGGGCCCACAACAATACCGGAAAAGTGTAGTATCCCGAAAATCACAGACGCATAGGTAAAAACAAGCCCTTTCAAAAGCCAAAAACACAGCATCAAGGGGACCAGATGGTGTCCCAGGCTGCGTCTTGCACGAACTACAGAACAAACTAACCCCCCACCTAAACACGCTGTTCAACCTCACCCTCTCCACAGGCTACGTGCCCATAGAATGCGCATAGCAACGGGTATTCCTCTCCACAAAGGAGGGGCCACAACTGACCTTGGTAATTATCGCCCCATAAGCCTGACTAGCCTGGTCTGCAAGGATATGGATCGCATCATCATCATCATCATGGAACTCATTAACAAAGGCATTGGGAACCTCCAAACACTTGACCCGACCCAGTTCGGCTTTGTTAAGGGCAGATCATGCCTACTAAACCTGGCTATCTTCTTTGAGACAGTCACCAAGGCCATAGATGAGGGAAAGGTGGTTTACACAGCCTACCTTGACCTCGCCAAGGCTTTCGACACCATTCCCCACTCGGGTATTACAGAAAAACTCACCAGCCTGAACATAAACCCCTACGTCATGAGATGGGTTGCCAACTGGCTTACAGACAGGACTCACACGCTAGGAATAGCGGGCTCCAGGTCCGACTCTAAACCAGTCACAAGTGGTGTCCCGCAAGGCTCAATCCTGGGACCCCTACTGTTTGGCATATACGTCTCAGAAGTACAGGCAAACACAGGGGGACTATGGCTAACCAAGTTCGCTGATGACTGCAGACTGGAAGCCATAATTGACTCTCCGGCTGACATGGACATCATCCAAAAGGGCCTTACTATGACGGACACCTGGTGTCAAAGTCATGGCCTCAAGCTAAATGCCAAAAAATGCATAGTCATCCCATTTGGGAAAAACAAAACACCCACAAATTACCACATAGGTGGCAGCCCCCTTAAAACAGAAGAGGTAATAAAAGATCTGGGGACGCAGTAGATAGTAATCTCTCCTTTGACAATCATATTGCCAAAGTAGTTAGGAAATCATTCTATGTGGCCCATCTAATTACTAAAGGGTTCGCATCTAGAAATAAAGAGGTTATAGTGCCCCTCTACAAGTCACTCATTAGACTTATCATAGAGTACAATGCCCCATTTGGGATCTACCTCACAGGACACATCCAACAGCTGGAAAGACCACAAAAGTACCTCACCAAGAGGGTTACTGGCCTCAAACATATGTCCTATGCAGCCCGACTGAAAAAACTCCACCTGTACTCAGTGGCATATCACTTACTCAGATCTCTGCCTGACTTACAAAGCCATGTCCAACTCAGAATTGATGGACATGCTCCACCTAAAGAAATCCAAGTCACTGTGAGCCACGCATTTTAGTGAGCTAAACCTCACCACAACAATAAATAGAACATGCTGGAGGGATAGATTCTTGTCACAGAGACTCCCCATGCTTTGGAACAAAATTCCAAATGACATCAGGTAGAGCCCCTCACTAACACTCTTCAAGAGAAACCTTGATGAGTGGATGGGTAACAGAAAATACACCCCTGGGATAACTTCATTGGCTCTGCTTGACAGAGGATCAGTTAATTAATCAATGGGGTGGCGAAAGCCACCACACTCTGGCTAGGCTTATAAATGCCCTTGGGCAGATAGCCTAGTACCTACCTATGAACCTATAATATACTTATCATGGCCAATTCATTCTTTTTCTGAGTGATGACTTTGAGCCAGAATTCTAAAATGAAAATATTTCAATTTGAGGATGGACTTGGGATATCATGAATACAGTGTGCACTGGAAAATATGAAAGCCGATGGCTGATCTGAGTAGAATGATTTCTTTGTAAACACATTTTCACCCTTTTATGTCTACTTTAATGAGAAGAGCCATTTGTTTAATGGTAACACAAAGAATGAAGGGCAATCAGTTCTGCATGGTATGTTCCTTTCCCAAAATGGAAAAGGAGAAAATACATGTGATTGTGCCATTAACAGTAACCAGGGGACTGGTATATAAAGTTTTGTCTGACAGTAATAGAAGATTTACCTAAAAGAGTCCTTAGAGTACTTCTAAGTGCTCTACAGCAGACAGAGGTTGACTAATGGGGGCAGCATCACAGCCTGATGGTTACTTAATGGATTTAAAATGTGAGGAAAGTATTAGCCTTTGATTGGTTAATGCTATGGACTGGGGATACCTGCAACATAAAACTTAGCAAAAAAGAAATTAAAAACTTTATTGATCCCTTTAAAGTCACAAATTACTTTTCTTTTCTCCAAAATATTAGGTTTTAATGAGATTAGCAAGTAACTTCCAAGTTCTGATTTTTCAAGATGGCATACAATTTGGCTGTTACCACACCATACCATACATGACTCACAATTTTAATTTAAAGGACTACCAGAAAACAAAAGCTAGCATGCAGTCTGTTGGATTGGCTCCCTATTGAAATTTCGACATTTATAATGCTTAGTGCGAACATGCTGAAAAACAAGACTAGAAATGTCGAAGAAGAGTGAATTCCGAACATCGCTCTTCTCCTTAAAACTTGTTTTTTGCAGTGGTGCAAGTCCCCCACACCCACAGAACTCAGTGATCACCATACCTCAAGGTAAAGGGAATAATCTAAGAAATGGCCATCTTGGACTTAATATATGGAAGTCTGTTTTTGCCCATTAATTCTCCATGTTTGGGACTCACTTTAGTGGGTATCGACATTTAAAATGGGATCTGTGAATATTAACAGGATCATATAACAACCTTTTGAGGTCTTACTGTTGGAAACTATGGTAATCTGCAGGATTTACGACATCATGATGTGACAGAATAAGTCTGCAGTACCGGTCCACTTCTTCTACTGCAACCTTAAAATACAAAAGCAACCTGTCCTACTACCATTCTGTGTTATATGACCTGCATACATGAAGACTGGCTCATTCAAATTAAAACCTTTCCATGAGTTTCCACCTAACCTAATGCAATCAAATATTATTAACAGTGGTTTTGCTCAGAGTTGGATTCCTCCACATGGAATGTTTTTGTTTAAATAACTGTATTTTAGACACTGAAATATTCCCTCTAGCTCAGGCTTCTGTAGGAACTTGCAGAGTAGGATGGATGTGAGTGACCACTCCCCACTTACACATCTTCGGGGAAGGAGGTGGATCTAGATCACCAAATGGAACCTTAGGTCTACCGAGCCTGTGCTGCCATGAGCCATAACAGGAGGGGTGGGCAGTGCTCCATTGCAGGAGATGATAAGCTTCTCAGCAGGACCAGCGAGGTTGGCCTTCTCCCTGCCACCCAACTCTCACTACTAGTGGCTGAGCTGGGTGGGGCTGATT
Organism: Protopterus annectens; assembly: GCF_019279795.1. Taxonomy (NCBI): domain Eukaryota; kingdom Metazoa; phylum Chordata; order Ceratodontiformes; family Protopteridae; genus Protopterus; species Protopterus annectens. The sequence goes on along the minus strand of NC_056739.1, from coordinate 1,445,422,690 downwards.
CTTCATCAGAAGGTAATAATCCATAAGGGTCTCCCCTGCCAGGGAATTTCCAGCTGCCATGGCCACAGAATGAATAGGATGACTGGGTGGAAAGAAAACAGCCAATGAGTTTTATATTGCATGGTGGAAAAATATTAAATCTCTCTATGTTTATAGTGGGGGTATTTGGTTAACTGTTGAAAAAATAGTTTTAAAAAAGTAAGATAAGAAAGCTGTACTATCTATGTGGGGCCTGTGGATATTCTGTAGAATTATTTTGCCAATAAGAGAACTAACTATCGGTATTATTCATCTTCTCAGTTTATTTTTTTTGCACTGGCATATGGATCACTAGAAACAAAATGTACTTTCTCCCATCATAGATGAATTAGTCGAAGTATAAAGTAATTACATGTTCCACCCAAAAAGAAAATGCACCTTATTGTCTGGTTAGCATTTTTATTTCCTACATAAAAAACATCTCTGTACCTGCCTGCTCTGCAAATATAAGTATACTGTGTCTCTTAAGTCCTAACTTGGCACATTTGACATTCTGGGTTATGCACATCATGTTAGATACGTTTCCTTTGGGGAAGAACCTTCCATATTAAAACAAAATGATAGTTTTATTGCACTTTCCTATTCAAGAAAGCTATTTTTAAGCTAAGTAAGCTATTTTTAAGCTAAGTATTTGTGTTTTAAATAACTGTCATGGGAATTAACTGCACGTTTGTACCAAAACATACTTTTTTCCTGTCAATTTAAAAGCTGTTAAATTAATTGAAAAGCATTTTTTTCTGTGGATAAATTGTGTTTACTTTACTTTTTGGGAATAGAGGGTTGTGAAGTGCTTTACTGGGTTTAAGTGTAAAAAAAGTGACTATTAAAGATTTTAAATATTTGTCAGTGCTTGCTGCTTGTTTTCCATGAGAAAGAAATAACATTTTCAGCTTAACCATGGATCAAGTTACTGGTACCATGGTCGATTCTTCTTCTAGCAACAGAAAAGAAAAAGTTAAACAAACAGCATTGTCTCCACAGCAGGCTAGCAATTTGACTCAGCTGCAGATGAGTGACTCTGCTATGGCCAAAATTGTTCCTGAGAAACTCATCTTTTACCCCGGATAACTCTGGTGTAGCACCTATAGCCACTATGGACTGAGGGTTAGCCACATCCTCTGTAGCTCTTGGGGTCCCTCCGTGAGCAAAGAAGTGCCACTCTCATTGTTCCTGGGAAAGGGAACTGGAATGACTTCCTTCTATGGTCAGAATGTTGTGCACATCCTTGGGGAAGCTGTTGCTATTAATACCACTATTAGCTCCATATTTCCTGTCAGAAAAATGCAGTAAACTAAGCATGTATCTCCCCCTTCTCCTCCTTAACTTTCCATAGATAGGAGAAGTTTACTGGGTCTTGATCAGGGTTTAATTCAAGCTAGTGATCTTTCTTATAAAGTGGTTTCTGGTAAAAGAAAGAAATACCAAATTCTGAATCTAGACAGGAAGATGTAGAGGGCAGATACAGGGTTTTCTCCTCTGTTGTCTGATTCAGACTCAGAAGGGAGCTCAGTTTCTGATTCTTCCTGTGTGACTTTGTTTTTCTCTGAGACTATTTCCAGAATGTGCCAATGTTTTCAGTGGGAGAACAATTATTTTTCTCAGTCCCTCAGAAAATACTATGAGCTGTTACAAAAGACATTTCCAGAAAATGCATAAATTCTTCCAGTTATGTCATCTTCGGAGGGTGTGTGTATTACTGCTTACAATTTTCCTGACATTTGGCCTGCTCCTCTTAAAAAGGCAGATCAGCTGTATAAAGTCCAAAGTCTTCTAAGTTTTTATACACTCATCCTAAATCAGACCCAGCAGCTATACTTTAGTTAATCCTACTGCTGATACACATTTGGGTAATTTCTTACAAGGATGGGAAGATTATTGATGCATATGGTGAAAAGTCCATACATCTGCTTTAAATAATTTAGGGTCTTATAGTTTATAGTTCACAAGTCATCATTTATAGTGTGTGTGTGTGTGTGTGTGTGTGTGTGTGTGTGTGTGTGTGTGTGTGTGTGTGTGTGTGTGTGACTAGTTGATACTTCTTCTAGGCTATGTCCACAGCAATGTTTTGAGGAGGTTTCCCTGGCTTCATTTTCAGAACCTCACAGATGATGTGAAAAATGAGATTCCAGATTCTCTTTTGGATAGAAATTTAATTTTTGCTTTCTCTTCTGCAGAGGTTTTCAAAAAGTCTGATGAAAGGAATAAGTTGATTCAGGGAATCTCTAAGACTTTTAGCCCTCCTTTTTCACATTTTCTAAAGGATTCTCTAACCTTTCATCCACATTCTGCAAAAAAAAAAAAAGTTTCACCAAAATATGGGTCAGGTGGGTTCATGAAGTATCCAACCCTGTCCCCCCCCAAAAAAAAAAAACAAGGACAGTCCAACAAGTTTGAATGATTATTTTGCCCCACTTATCATCACATCACCATTCATCCAGACTTAAGGCATTCTTAAGGATTTGGGTATCTGGATCACATTATCAGTTCTCTCCTTTGCCCTTTGGACTATCCACTGCACCAAGAGTGTTCACAAATAGTCTAGCTCCAGTTATAGCCCATTGCAGAATATAGGGTTATCCACATTTTTTCATATTTAGATGACTTGCTTATCTTTGCAATCTTTTTCAAAGTGTCAGAAATCTCACTCATTTAGCTGATAAATCTCTCATACAAGCTGGGATTCCAAGAGAATGTTCAAAAGTTTTTTTTTTTACTCTTTCACACAGGATTGTGTTCCTGGGTGTCAGCTGGTCACCTCAGTTCAATGAGTTTTACTTCCACAGGAATGAAAAAAATATATATCTGTATTGAGATCTGTTTTCAAGGTTTTCAAATCTTGCTCAGGAATATCTCAGAATTTTGGGTCTCAGGGTATCTGTGATTTTCATGGGACTAGGACTAATGCTCAATGACACGTTTCCACAAATCAGAAATGGCCGAGCACCGTTTTGCAATAGTGCTTTTTCACTGAAAAAGCACTTTTGCAAAACTCAAGTAAAAAAAAATACCTAACAACATTAAAAAAAAAAAAAAAAACAACAATAATCATGTTTACGCAGGGGGCAATCCCCCTGCACCCCCCCCACCACCCCTACTTTTATATTCTCACTCTAGTGCGGAAAAGGGAATATTCTTTTATCCCCACTGTGCCACAATCTCAGCAAAAGATATTTCCTCTTTTTTTTTTTTTTTTTTTTTTTTTTTTTTAGTACAGTTTCATGAAAGTGCTTTTTTCTGTGAAAAAGCACTTTTGCGAAACTGTGTCGGCCATTTCCGATTCTGGAAATATGTTGTCGAGCATTAGTCCTACACTTGATTTTCATGATTCCCCTGCTAATCCTTCTAAAGAGAAAAATACAATGGTATCTGATGTCTTTTTGGTACAGAACAAAGATCCTTTGTCTTTTCAAATCCCAGTGCAGGTGTCTGTCAGAGAAATCCTTGGTTGAGATAGGAATTATCCTGAAACCCCAGGTTTCTTCCCAGCTCCAAAGAAGACAGTTATTACAGACACTGTGGACTTAGCTTGTTGAGCAGTTTCAGGAGGAATTAAAATGCAAGGTGTGTGGGACAACAAGGACAGATATAAACTCATAAATATAAAAGAAATACTTGCCCTGATCAAGGCTGTCAACTCTCTGGATCATCTTTTGTCACTTGGATGTCTTCACATCGTTACAGACAAAATTAAAGTTATGTGGCGCATGGACGAGCAAGGGGAATCCAGATGTTAGCTTCAGATATAGTTTTACAGCACAGTCTCATTCTACAGGCATACTACATTCCTTCAGAGCCAAACTCTGTGACAGACAAGCTGAACAGGACAAGGGAAGAACCTCATGAATGGAAACGAGAACAGGAGGTCTTCCAAGATTTGATGCATCTGTGGAAAGTTCCTCAAGTACACCTAATTGCCTCCTCTCTGAACAATCAGCTAGCAAGATTCTATGCCAGGACTCCATGCAAGAATGCCTGGAAGACAGATGTCTTTTCCTTCCCTTGGACAGACATGTTGAAATATGCTTTTCTATCTTTTCCAATGATATCCAGGGTATTTCTGAAGATTCAGAAAGAATACCCCAAAATCACTGTGGTGACTCCCATCTGGCCCAAGCAACAGTGGTTCTTCCTTCTTTTAGAAATGGCTAGGGGCAATTACTACTGGCTTCCTCACAGAATGGATCCACTCACACAAGACTGAAATATTTGATGCACCCTGACCCCAATCAACTTCAACTGACTGCTTGGATAATAGGGTATTAATTTTCTTTAGTCACCTGTTTACTGAGGACAAGTGACAGGTACTAAGGGCTGCAAGAAAGCCTGCTACTGGAAACACATATATTAGCAAATGGAAAAAGATTTCTAGTTCATGCCAGCAAAGTAAATGGCACCAATTCAAAGCTAGTTTTTCTCTTATTTTATAATATTTATGTGATTTACTATCCAATGGCCATTCTTAGATCTTATCAAAGTTCATTGGCCATTTCAGTATGCCTGCCCATGGATCCTCCTCTTTCAGTGCAGTCTAATATCAAAATGTTTTTGAAAGGGGTTCTGCATAAGAGGCCTCCAAGAAAACAATGTGGCGCCTCCTTGGGATCTTAATTTTGGGTTAGAGAAGCTAATACTTGCTCCTTTTGAACTAGCTAATCTGGCTGACTTGAGGTTCTTAACATGGAAATCTGTTATGCTGATTGCTCTGCCCTCTACAAAAAGCGAGTCTGAGTTGCAAGATCTTGTGGAGAGTCAACCCTATCTCATTTTATACAGAGACATGGTTTCTCTGAGAAGTAATCCTTCTTTTATGCCTAAATTGGTATCTGGGTTTATTTTGAGCCAAACTATTTTCTTTCCTGAACCTAAAGATGACAAAGAAAAGATACTCTATACCTTGGATGTCTGCAGACAACTCAGGTATTTTCTCTACAGAAGTAAATATTTCAGTCTTTCTATCAGTTGCTCATTTATTGTGAAGGTAAATAGAAGGGACAACCAATGTCAAAACAGACTGTTTCCAAATGGTTGTTTCAGGTTATTACCTTTTGTTATACTAACCAGAACAAAATTATTCCAGGCATGTTTAATGTCTAGTGTGCCAGAGCCTTGGCTTCATCTATGCATTTTTGAAAATGGTTGGACTCCAGAAGTATTCTAGAAGCAGCAGCTTTTGTCCTCCTTACATACATTTATTTACAAGACATTACAGGCATGATTCCTTCCCTAGGTCTAGATAAGCCTTTGCTAGGACAGTTCTCCAGGGTCTCCTGGACCCTTCCCCTTCCACCTTCCAAATATAGTAAGCTAGGTTAATGCACCTACATAGTTAAAGCTACTGCAGCAGTGGTCAATATGCTGAACATAATACAGCTGTGAAAGTAAACCTATCGTAACAGCAGATGTTCACGTGATCACTGCTGTGTTAGTCACTCCCTCACTCTACTCCTTGTTTTCTTTAATTTCCTTTTTTTAATGAAAGGGTGTGACAGTTATTTTTTGTTATTTTTAGCAATCTCCTCTGTCAGGGCTCAGCCTCCTTCTCTCTGTTGGCATGAGAGTTCTGAAGGGCTTGGCACTCAAACCTGTCTCTTTAGTCAGCTCAGCTCAAGCTGACTGATGATGTGGCACGTGGAAGGTGCCCTGAAGCTTTGATAGCTAGCTGGTTGTTATATCCTGGGCAGGATGTAACCCATATAGCTAAAGCTACTGCAGCAGTGATTTGAACATCTACTGTTATAGTAAGTTTACTTACATAACTGTACTTTTCTACTCTTTCTTTAAAACCTGCTAAGTAATGTACATTCCAGTATTACCTGTTCTCAAGTTCTCTGTTTTTGCAAGAAAATGTCACATTGTATTACTGACATGGATGGCGTTCTTTGCTGTGGCTGACTGAAAAGTGTCAAAAGATTTTATATAATCTAATTTAGCCGTATAGCTTTCTTTTTCAGTCTTGTTGGTCATATGTAACTTGTTAAGCTTAATTGCTTCAGCTAATTCTTTTGATATCAGCTAAGTTAAATTGCCCATCTTCTTTCGCTATTGTTTTAGGGATTGGTATGATGGCCTGGTACCCACACATTGCACCATCATTCGTGCTAGCTGATTGAGTGATCATCCTTTTTCTGTAAGTTTACTGAAGATCAGAAACTCTGCAGACAGTGTAAATGTGATCAGTAAATAAATACAGTGAAAAGTATAAGGAAAGTTATAATTTACTATTAATGAACAGCAAACGAGACTCATCCGGCTGATGAATACAAATTATGCTGCAGCCATGTTGGTAGTTAAGCCCACTGCATGAATCCTAAGGGCCCTTTATCATTGGTTTCCATTACACAATGCACTGATAAAATATTGTCATCTTATATCTCACATTACCATATGAGGACTATTCATTTACTGCACAGTCTGACCAATATGCACCCTGAGTTTGGGATTAACAGTTACCATACTGGCACTAAAGAGACTTCATACATCAGGGGGCTGGCTTTTTAGGATGTAGGCCCTTACCATTTTGTGGTTCAAAACATGAAATAGTCCTGCTATGGGTCAACTGAAGCACTGCAAGGTAGTATTTGGCTCGAGAAAGTAGTAGCATATGACCTCTAGCTAATTTATTCTGCCTGAGGCCAGCCTCTGCTTGAGGACAGAGCCACAGAAAACTGTCTCATCACTGATATCAATGAGCTACTGGGTGATTACCCATCATTCCAGCCAGGTCATGAGATTCAGGAACATTACTCAGACCTACATTGCTAATATTATGGATGCACTGCCCTTGTGCAAAAATATAATTTTTTTTTCAGATACTCATCATATGAAAATTGTTGTGTTATACTGCATTGCATACCATGCTTACATCATCAAGGACTTATTTAACTTAACTTGATAACTAGCCAGTGATTTAAAGTAGAAATGAATATCATATTAAACTAAATATCCTGCTCTAATTCAACAAACCTTTGCACCTAAATCAAAATAAGACTGAACCCACTTATGGTAAATCAGACTAAGACATAATTAATATCCAGGAATATGACAGGAACTTTACATGAATGAATTCTGCCTTGAAATTTTCATTAGACTATGCAAACTTAACCAAGTTCTCTTCCATTTCCTAGTCTTTATTAACTTACATGCTGATTATTTGAATCCCTTTTTTCTGCAGGAAGAAACAGGAAGAGAGAAGCTGTCTGACTGTGTTCAGCCAGGAGGTTACAAAAGAATCAAGAACACAGCAGACACAAAACCCAAGTTTTCTTGTAATAGAATGAGGCAGTAATTATAATGCATCTATTTGCAAACACATGAAAAGTAATATATTACAAGTGAACTGTACAAAAAAAGATATTGGTAAAGAAAAAAAAATACATAGGAGATATACTTTCAGGACTTTACCTGTTTATAACCAGACTAATGCAGTACAAATCAAGCCATTCTACGTATTATTTCAGGACTTGTCTGTCTATTCATTTATGTCAGTATAGTCATGTATCATATTTAACAGGACTACAGGACAATATTTACTTAAAAAGAAAATAAGAATGAGCTATCTACATTGTAATTAAGCAGTGAACAGTTATGTGCAAATACAGTCATTTTGTTTTGAAAAATCATGAAGAAAAATTACTTACTATGGAAACTTGTACAAATTCAACCTGAGCACCATCTGAGGTGCAGCAATCAGAACAGAAGAAGGCTACTTAATGGATGAAAATTTGGCAGTCACTGCTTAAATATTCTGCCTTAAAAAAGCCATTACTGAAAAATAAAATAACCTGAGCCAATAACAAAAAGTGCATTATTGTGCGGCACACACAGACCCCTTTACAAAGGAGAGAATAACTTGTCATCTCGAGACTACAACTTAGCAAATGGAGAAGCAGAGAGAGACAGAGATGGAGAAGAGAGAGAGACGGCGATGGAGAAGAGAGAGAGACGGAGATGGAGAAGAGAGAGAGAGATGGAGATGGAGAGAGAGAGATGGAGAAGAGAGAGAGAGACGGAGATGGAGAAGAGAGAGAGAGAGATGGAGATGGAGAAGAGAGAGAGACAGAGATGGAGAAGAGAGAGAGAGAGACGGAGATGGAGAAGAGAGAGAGAGATGGAGAGAGAGAGATGGAGATGGAGAAATGAGAGAGACGGAGATGGAGAAGAGAGAGAGACGGAGATGGAAAAGAGAGAGAGAGAGATGGAGATGGAGAAGAGAGAGAGAGATGGAGATGGAGAAGAGAGAGATGGAGATGTAGAAGAGGTAGAGATGGAGATGGAGAAGAGAGAGAGACAGAGATGGAGAAGAGAGAGAGACAGAGATGGAGAAGAGGAGAAAGAGAGAGAGACGGAGATGGAGAAGAGAGAGAGACAAAGATGGAGAAGAGAGAGAGAGAGAGAGAGAGATGGAGATGAAAAGAGAGAGATGGAGATGGAGAAGACAGAGAGATGGAGATGGAGAAGAGAGAGAGATAGAGATGGAGAAGAGAGAGAGAGAGATGGAGATGGAGAGAGAGAGAGAGACGCAGATGGAGAGAGAGAGAGAGAGATGCAGATGGAGAGAGAGAGATGGAGATGGAGAAGAGAGAGAGATGGAGACGCAGAGAGAGGGAGAGATGGAGATGGAGAGAGAGAGATGGAGAGGGAGAGATGGAGATGGAGAGAGAGAGAGAGAGAGAGATGGAGATGGAGAAGAGAGAGTGATGGAGATGGAGAAGAGAGAAAGATGGAGATGGAGAGAGAGAGATGGAGATGGAGAAGAGAGAGAGAGATGAAGATGGAGAAGAGAGAGAGAGAGAGAGAGAGATGAAAAATGGGGCTGGGAGCGATCACTGTTAGCAGGAAATTGAGTTGCATTTTTTCTGTTTTCTGCTGATATGGTACTGGAACTTCAGGCTGCTTACTTTAGGAAGCTTGTAATAGCCTGCTTACTGAAATGTTTTGTGAATCACAGCACAATTTTCAGTTCTTCTCTACAGATGAGGCTGTAACACATGGAGAACTATATACAGTTATGCTATTGTACTTAGCTGTATTCTTTGCAAAAACTGTACTGATGTTTCTTTGTACATAATTGACTTTGCTAGCTGGACAAATAGTTCATCAATCAAAATGTCTACTAAAACAAAAAAAAAAGCTGAGTTATCATTAAACATGGCAGATAAAGCTTCATGCTAATGTCTGTATTCCCACTACAACTGCTTTACTACTATATTTTTTGTTACTAGCAGCCATATGCATATAGTAAATATAAACACGTATTCTGTTTGCCTTAACTCATCTTATATGTATCTCAAAACAACCAAAAGAAACTAATTGCATGTGGTTAATTATTTTTATTTTGTTACTGTATTTGGTTTTATTACTAACGACAAAATACTTTTACATGTACAATATATTGCAGCCTCCCTCTCATGTGCTTGTCACATGCTAAAATCTGATATCATTCTTGGAACTGTTCAAACTTGAAGTTCATGCAAAGTACATCATACCCCCCATCCCCCTTATTTTATTTTTATAGTTCAAAGGAAGAATTTTGAAAATGTCCTTGACTGTTGTGTTTCTGGTCCTATACCATACAGAGACACTTTAGTTCATGGATTCCCACTAGTATACATCAATACCAAGAAACTATACATATTGCATCCCCCGCACCCCCAGAAATAAATCTATATGCTAAACATGGAGTTGTACTCACCATAAAGTCTTCTCAGAGCAGTTGTGAACTGTACCCCATTTGTAACATTTTTCATTAAGCTGCAGACCTATAGACAGTAATGCTGTTACAGCAATATTTGCAGTGGTAATAATAATAGAATAGTTATGGATGACAATGATACATCTCATGTCTGACTTAATCTGTACCAGCTGCTTTTCTTACCATCAGCCCATAAGAATATGGGAGATCAAATACTGTCTTCACTGCCCTCTTAGCATAGGATATTACCTGTACATATCTAGATTCATAACCACAACAAGATAGGCATTCAAGAGTCTACACACTCTCGAGAAAATATTAATAATGTAAATAATAGTTGGAGTATTTCAACTGAGTGTGTTAAGAAATGATCCCCCCCCCAAAAAAAAAACAAAAAACACTGCAGTCAAAACATTAAAAGAAGCATCTGGAAAAATTATTCAAAAATAATAGACAATAAGAAAAAATGAAGAAATCATATCAATACACTTGCGTCTGACATACAAACCATCCTCTGACCCAGTGCTGATGGATTGATAGCATATTAGTAAGTCAAATGGCATCAGAAATACTTGGTCTAGAGATCTAAGCTACTTCTGCAGTGCCAAGAATACAATCTGGAGGGATAGGTATATCTCATAGAGGATGGAGTTGCTTGGAACAAACTGACCATCCATGTAAACAAAGTTCATCCCTACCCGTACTCAAGAACAATTTGGATCTATAGATGAGAAAAAAAAATTTAACCCAGGACTGCCCCCTGTACTACTAATGCACAGAGGTAGCTCCTAAATACTTAATGCATGGGTTCCCTCAAATGTTCTATGGTAAGATTCCAGTTATTTGCATTAGCGGAAATATATAATTGCTGATCATGGAATCTGTAAGGACTATCTAACACCAAACTGCTAGCCTTAAAATGGCAGCAAGGGCAGCTAGCCTAATACTTACCTATGAACCTGTAACATGGGAGTGATTTGGGAACTGTGCTGTACTTCCTACAGGTGTCTGGATTCAACTTCTTAGGTGTTCCAACCTTTTTCTGCTCCTTTTAAATGCTCACTATCTACTTCTTAGTTCTAGGAAAATTGCATCTGTTTTCCAGGTGCTTTGGTTTAATCTCTGTTTGTTCTTCTCTTGACTTGATGAAAATGATCCGCTGTTTACACCACCTACATAAGCTGCATTTTCACCCATCTGGAAGGATGATATTTTCTTCCATAGCTTCCTTATATATTTTTTTTCCTTTTTCATTTTGCTATTTTGAATCAAGCTCCATGCTACATTGCATACTTGCTGTATAGTTATTTTATACAAGAAATGAAAGATCCAGTTTCCTATGACTTCCTCAATAGTAACTTACTTCATCCAATACCACTATGCTGTGAGCACCAAAGGATAGGATACTCACAGCGGGAGACCTTCCACAGCTACATCTGATGGTTCCTGTAAGCCTTAGAGAAGCCTTCAGTGGTATGAATGCATGTATCACTCCATTTAAAGCTTCTTCTTTTGTCTGCTGCTTTTTGCAGCTAATTGCTTATACAAAAATAATTAAAACACATCAGTATGAGTCAGCAACATCAGCGATATGTGACAGATTTCCTAATTCTGTGAATTATTTCAAATCGTACTAGAAATGTCTCAGGCTGCTGAAGTACGTGCGACATAATTCTGTTCATGGATTTGATTAATTTTTCTTCCAATATGCTTTCCAGGATAACTGTTATCCAGACATTATTCTATCTGGTTCGGGTCTGTACATCTTCAGTTTTCAGTTAAAGGAATTGCAGCGTGCTTTCCACATCCTTCATGTTACTGCCTTTAGTGTTTAAGGCCTCCTGATTTTTCTCCGGATTCTACGTCTAAATCAATGTTCTCATTTTGTAAATCCATAAACGTATTCAACATACATCTCTGACATTTTCCTGATAGACGCCATATCCCATACAACTGTTAACTTTTTAAATAAAATAAATAATTTTCTTCTACTGTGGGACTTGAAACAGCTTTGTTAATTTCTATTACTATGACTTCTTTTCCTGTCATATTTCAATAATCTGTTGTGGCTTTTATTACCTTAATACATAGCTTTATAAACCTTGACTAAAGAATAAACTGCCATCCTGCTGATATATTTTCCACAAAGTTGAACGGTCATAATATCAAACATTTTTAATGCCTGTAGAAGTGATCAAATAATCATGATTGCTTTTGCCAGCATTACTTTTTGGAAGATCAGAGAAAAGGAGAGAAGAGGAATTTACTCCTTCTCCACTGTAGTGCAGCCTCGGAGATGGTGTACATAATTAGCAGGGGGTGCGGGCATGTGGGATGTCCCTCCACCAAAAAAATATACAAATCTGTTTTGTTTGTTTTGCTATTTTGTGTTTTGGGTCCTTAGAATTAATACTTCGCTGTTCACTGTTTTGGTACTTTGATTTTACAATGTATATGCACACACACACACACACACACACACACACACACACACACACACACACACACACGCACACTTAAAGACAATACTCAAACAATCCATTCATCAGAGCACATTCATCAAAAACTCAGCACATTAAACACCACCTACCATGCATGCTTAGAAAAATACACAGTGAAAAAAATCAAACACAGAAACACACACACACACACACACACACACACACACACACACACACACACACACACACACACACACACACACACATGCACACACCTACCTTACTGAAAGGAAGATATGTCCCCAGAATGAACATCTGTCTCATTTTAAAAAGAAGAAAAGGAATCTAAGCAACTTTAAATTATAAACACACAGTAAAGAAGAAGCCATAGCAACATCAACTAAAATATGTGTACATTGACCCATGCAGGGAAGCAATAGGAATGTAGACATGCATGCATCAACACATGCACAGTCGCAGAGCAGGTATGTAGATGTGCATGCATCAACACATGCACAGTCGCAGAGCAGGTATGTAGATGTGCATGCATCAACACATGCACAGTCACAGAGCAGGTATGTAGATGTGCATGTATCAAGACATACACAGTCGCAGAGCAGCTATTTAGATGTGCATGCATCAACACATGCACAGTCGCAGAGCAGGTATGTAGATGTGCTTGCATCAACACATGCACAGTCACAGAGCAGCTGTGTAGATGTGCATGCATCAACACATGCACAGTCGCAGAGCAGGTATGTAGATGTGCATGCATCAACATATGCATAGTCACAGAGCAGGTATGTAGATGTGCATACATCAACACATGCACAGTCACAGAGCAGGTATGTAGATGTGCATGCATCAACACATGCACAGTCGCAGAGCAGGTATGTAGATGTGCATGCATTAGCACATGCACAGTCACAGAGCAGGTATGTAGATGTGCATACATCAACACATGCACAGTCACAAAGCAGGTATGTAGATGTGCATGCATCAACACATGCACAGTCACAGAGCAGGTATGTAGATGTGCATGCATCAACACATGCACAGTTGCAGAGCAGGTATGTAGATGTGCATGCATCAACACATGCACAGTCGCAGAGCAGGTATGTAGATGTGCATGCATCAACACATGCACAGTCACAGAGCAGGTATGTAGATGTGCATGTATCAAGACATATACAGTCGCAGAGCAGCTATTTAGATGTGCATGCATCAACACATGCACAGTCGCAGAGCAGGTATGTAGATGTGCATGCATCAACACATGCACAGTCACAGAGCAGGTATGTAGATGTGCATACATCAACACATGCACAGTCACAAAGCAGGTATGTAGATGTGCATGCATCAACACATGCACAGTCGCAGAGCAGGTATGTAGATGTGCATGCATCAACACATGCACAGTCGCAGAGCAGGTATGTAGATGTGAATGCATCAACACATGCGCAGTCGCAGAGCAGCTATGTAGATGTGCATGCATCAACACATGCACAGTCGCAGAGCAGGTATGTAGATGTGCATACATTAACACATGCACAGTCGCAGCACAGGTATGTAGATGTGCATGCATCAACACATGCACAGTTGCAGAGCAGGTATCTAGATGTGCATACATCAACACATGCACAGTCACAGAGCAGGTATAGAGTGCATTCTTAAAGAAGAATGCTGATAAAAACAGGCATGTAATTGTTTTTTTTTTTTTTTGTTTAATTAAAAATGAAATGTTGTGGCAGCCCCCCGGCCAGCACCTCCTCAGCAATGAACCCTAGGGAACTACCTAGGTTGCCTAGTGTGTATCAAGATTTGATACAGTCATATACATTATTTAATTTTAATCATACAACTCAGTATGTCAGATATGCAGAGACACAATCTTTTAAGGAATACTTATTTGACAGTATGACTGTTCTCAGAAGTTTGCTTAATTGAAACTGGAATGACGTGGAAGCTGAATTCACTGAGAAGTACAATGGCAAAAGGAAGACTCCATTGCAGATAAATGCCAAAAAGGGTTACAAAATGAATACCTGCCTTACTATATGATATTTTATTTAGTCACAGATGTGGTAGTAGAATTCTAATTCAGAGAAGGGCTGACATATGAAGATGCCACTGAAATCTGTCTGACGGGGTCAGCACTGGTTAATGTTTTTTCCTCCACCCTGCAGCCACCTTACAGCTCAGTATACTAATTATGACTTACTGCAGACTATCCCCCTGGAGGGAGATAGCAGGCTTTGCAACCTACAATGACTAATTGCTTTAGCTAGGTATGGTATTGAACTTTGCTCTTCAGGAAGTCATTCACCCACTGATGCTGTTCTGTCAGCAATGCTGCTGCTGCTTTAAATAAGAACTTTTCTTTCAGCTGACATGCATCCCTTTTCTGCTTTACAATTTATACCTGTTCTCATATATATAACATAGCCACACATCCTCGCTGTCTTTTAGCATAGTACAATATCATCTCAGATCAAATCATAACAAATTAAAATTACAAACATCTGAGTAGCAAAGATGGTAACTGGTTTTCTGCAATGTGAATAATAAGAATAAAAGGTAGCATATTGCTATTATCATTTCAAAGACAAAGATTTAATTATTTTGTGTATTTAACAGTTCATTATCAATTTAACTGTCAGAATTATAAACATTAATTCTACAAAACTGTAACTGAACTGTAACTTGAATCCAGCTTTGTAAAGTTCAATGACTATTTATCTGCAGTCAGATGAGATGGGTTTACATATAGAAACTACTGGCTATTCTTAATGCATTTTTCAATAATTTGTGCAATCATAATAATAATAATAATAATAATAATAATAATAATAATAATAATAATAATACCATACAGTATATATGGCAGAGCAGTTTGAATAGTAAAAACATAATTTACTGCTCATGCTTTATATTTAACATTTTGGACCACCATACCAAAATAAGCAAATTAACACACACACACACATACACACACACACACACACACACACACACACACACACACACACACACACACACACACACACACACACACACACACACACACACACACATGCATATACACACACACCACACACACACACACACACACACACACACACACACACACACACACACACACACACACACACACACACACACACACAAGATTGCACAGCAGGCATATATGCATTACCCTTTGGAAAATTCAGATATTGGACATACCCAAAGATTGTTCTAACCACAGCCTACGTACTTTCTACTGTGGTCTGATTTTGAGTTACTCGCCAACAGTATTGTAGTTAAGGTAGAGTAAAAGTGGTGCCCACCTCTGGTGCAATGTGTTGGGGGGTGCTATCAGTAGATACTGATTGGTGGTACTATAATGCCAGAATTCAGGTTCTGCATGTTAATAACACATTTGTAGTCAGGCTACAGATGTAGCAGCCCATGTATTGTTTCCAGAATAAAGTGGTTTGCTGTAGACATTAAAAGGAGAGCTTTTATTGATTGATTAATTGACTGAGTGATTATTATTGGAATGGGGTGCCAGGTTGGTGAGCTGCACAAATCCCAGCAGCAGCTATCTAGTGCCCTGTTTGCCAAACTGCATGAAATCTACTGAGCACCAGTTAGAAAC
Source organism: Protopterus annectens (assembly GCF_019279795.1). Taxonomy (NCBI): domain Eukaryota; kingdom Metazoa; phylum Chordata; order Ceratodontiformes; family Protopteridae; genus Protopterus; species Protopterus annectens. The sequence goes on along the minus strand of NC_056739.1, from coordinate 1,445,406,879 downwards.
AGTTGCAACAACAAACAAGGAGAAGAGCAACAAAAAAGTTACTTTTCAGCTACAATTATACAAAGGCAGAGGAATAGGTCATTCTAAGGCGTCCACCTACTAATGCCCAGGTAAGAAGATTTTTATTTTAGTACTTCAAACACACATTAAACAATTATGTGATTTAATTATCAATGTGGAAATTTAAGTAAACCTAGATTTACAAAGGATTCACATAGGCACTTCACCTAATACATTTTATAACAGCACTTACTACGGTTTATTTAAAAAATATTTATGGTCTCTAAACTCATGCACAGTTTTATCTTCCATTAACGCTTAAACAAAATTTCTGCCAAATTAAATGTCGGAGTCATGTTCTGATTTTCAAGGTATTTAATAGAGTACTGTCTCTTCTGCCTGCCTGTTGAAACTAAGCTGACAGGAGATGGACTACCAATGTCTGCTTTATGCTATCTGCTCGGGCCTTTCATTACATTGATAGCCTTCTTGTTTCTGTATCTGCTGACGCAGGGTTTGGATGAGGAAACCGTTTATGACTTATACGAATAGAGTGTACATGACAATCTTGGGGCAGTTCTGAAATATGAAGAACTGGCTCCTAATCTCTAGTTATAAAATGAATGCTATGTTTCAAAAATTACCTAGAAGCACTTGAAGCAAATGACTTGTTTCTACAGAGCTGGGAGGTCACAGACCACTGTTCACAATGGAAGATTACATATGGGACCGTGAGGAGATTACCAACAGGTAAAGATGCTGCTTGATTTCAGTATAATGAATGGACTAATGTGAAACAATATGCTATGCTATAAGTAACAGAACTTTCAGCTTTATATTTTGAATGGAAACTGATGACATATTAAGGGAAAAGCTGTTAAATTATGTGTATAGTTCCCTATCCAGTTCTGGCCAGAATGAATCTATTTTCTACTATTCATAAGTGAAGTAATCTCAATTTAAAATGGCGTAGTCTGGCGTTTGGTACAGAGGGTTAAGGCTGTGAGATGTACTTCCTGTGGTATGGGGTTTTATTCCCTCAGTCCTCATTGCCTTCTGTATGACTGTGAGCAAGTCACTTAACCCATCAGTGAGGGAAACTGGAAAATTGGGTTAGGCTCATCAGTGGTCCCTGGACTTAAGCTCAGTAACTGCCTATGAGCCTAGAATAATTAGATACCCTAGAGTGGATAATATTAGCAAGTTCATACAAGGGCAATGCTTTTTGCAAGGAAGGTATGCAGGGATTTCCAAAAGAAATAGAGGTACTGATCCCTGCAGATGGTTATTATTGCCAAAAAGAGGGAGATAAAATCCCCCATTGCACCATTGCTTTCTTTCCCATAATAATCATGAACGTGAAATGTGACTGCCACAAGCCTTGCGGTGAGTTAATGTGCTTTACTGCATTTGTTTCTGTGCATTCATAGAATTTTGATTTATTTTCTAAATTAGTTTTGGTTGTGAAACAGGCTATTTCCAAAAACAACTGATTTAGAAATACAGAATGTAATTTGCAATGAAGTATTCATGTTTTAAATAGAGGCAAGTGTTAGATCATTCTTACTCATCAGTCAGAATGACACATTATATTGCCAGTTTATTTTCATATTGAACCTTCACTTACATGACAGTTGTAGGAGGCAGAATGGTACAATCTCAAACTAGTTGCATTTTACGGTATCATAATCTGTTCCTACTCTTTGATATGCTTACAGATATTTATATTATAAGACAAATCAGAAATCACTAGCCATGCTAGCTCATTTTAAGAAAGAAATATCCATTTTCATTCCATTATACCAGACCAGATATAATCATGACATTATAACTTATTCAATTTAAACAAAATGTAGTAATGCATTCATGAGAAGGCTTGCCATATGGACATACCTCTCACCTGCCCAGATTTTCGCAGAATGTCTAGATTTTTGTCTCATATCTTTCATCTGTTCCTCATAAAATCAGTGGTTTTCTGGATTTTTGTGGAGTATCAGTAAGGACTGAATTCACTAAAAATGACAGTCATTTGAGTTTCAGACTTCATATCCTTCAGGAAAATGCATGGAAACACACTACATTTTATTCTAGCAACTTTCTAAATTTATTAGGGCAATATTTAAAAGGTGTCCCTATTTTCGGGGCTTTGTCCCCCATTATTTTTGTCTTTGTCCAGATTTTTTGTGCTAAGAGGTTGAAAGCTATGCATGGAGAACACATTATTTGAGACCAGAGCATTGCGAAACATAGTTGCCTGGGGCAAAAAGTGGGATATGAGGATGATGGCTACCTTGCCCATGGATGTTTTCTGTAAAAGTTTTGCCATCAATGGATGGGGTGGGGAGGGAGGTTGTACAGGATTCCAGATGGCCAAGGAGGACCATAGCAATTTAGGGTGTCTAATCCTATAAATAAATTAGAGCAGAGTAACTCCTGCGCATTTTGTTGTGTGATGATGCAAAAGCATTGCAGCAAGGCTCACCCTAGTGGATGAATATCTTGTTTGCCATAGCTATGCAGCAACTCAGCTTTTCTGCATGAACTCTGGTCTTATCTGCAATATATGTTGCTATCTGAACGTACTGTAAAGACAGCATCAACCATCACCAGACTCATATCACCTAATGGCACAAGAGGTACTAACTGGTTCCTCCTTGTTTATTTATGTATCATACTACAAATGTACTGTCTGTGTGGAAAGAAATCACACTCTGGGAAAAGAATTTCTGAAGTGACTGCAATACTAAAAACTCTACCATCATCTCCAGACAGCTGATGAGAAGGTGAGATCTTGTTGTGACCACTTTCCTAGGAACGTCCACTCTTCAAATGATGGCGCCCACTCCAGAAAGAGGATATCCATTGTAATTGTAGCTGAAGGTAAGGAAAGAACAAAAGGATATTCCTTCTGCACAACGGAATCCACAATTTTATGTGATTTCAGCAAGTAGAAGATAGTAATGTGTCAGACTGTGACCACTGAGCTCTATGTGGCCATTGAAGAACTTTAATTTAGTACCTGGCATGAAACACTTGCATAATGGGGGCTGTTTGGTGCCCAGTGTGGGAAACAGGACAGAAGCTGGAGGAGAGGTATATTGAGAACATCTTGGACTTTTTGCCTAAGGGAGATTAGCCTTTGTTCTGGGAGCTTTACTAGCATCAGTGTGGCGACTATGTGGCAGCCTATAAAGGTCAAGGACTGAGAAGTTTCCAGGTTTGATTTTTCTAAATGTATGGAAATATCTAAGGACCAGCACAAGCACAACAAGGAATCTTTTTGCTATGATGACCATTTCCTTTTGTTTACAACAAACATCCATTTGTCAAGATACAATAATACTTGAAAAAGCTTGCAACCTGAGGTGTGGTCCAACCACTGATATGCACATCATTAACTACTGGGGGGGAGTGCAGTGGTGAGAGAAAATGGCAAAGACTAGAATTAATAATGGTTAGCTCCTAGCCAGAAGCAGAGGAACCTATTTAATTACTTTGTAATCTTAGTATGTAGGTAAGCATTCTGAAGGTCTACTGAACTACTGAGTACAAAAAAGGGCCAGAAACAAACTATAGGTAATGAAAACTTGCACGAACAATTTATTTTATAAAAAAGATAAAACTGAGCATTACAAGGGTACAGACCACATTATTAAACAAGCAAGAGGCACAAAAAGTTTATTAATTAAACAAAATGTTTAAAATTAAGATATTCGATAAAATTATCATCCGAAAAGCACACAAGGGGTTCAGAATTACTTCAGAATTGCAAAATGAGCATGTTTAAAGTAAAACAAGCACAAGAAAAGTATAATGGGCATAAAAAAAATTAAAAGAGCAAAACGAATATAATAAAGGGCAAAGAAGAGTACATTAAGCATAAATAAAGCAAGGCGACTGCATGTTTTTTGGCAAAGTACTGTGTTTTGGCATAACTACTATTTTTCATTGTATTCAGAGCATAACTAGAGTTATACAAAGTATCTCAAGGTGTGTAAAGTGCTTACTGTGTGTGTTTATTACTGTGTATTTATTCTGCAGAGTTTATTTGTGTGAAAAGTGCAGCTATTTTATGAAGTGCAGTCAAAATACAGCCATTTCGAAAAGTTTTTGGTGCTGGTTGTGTCTATTCGCGAAGTGCCATTATTTCAGAGTGTTTCTTGCATTGTAAGGAGTTATTTAGTAAAGTACAACCATTTTGGGAAAGTTTCAATGTGCTGTGTATTGTTTATTCGCAAAGTGCAATTACTTTGACATGTGTCTGGGGGTATTCTGAGCTTCATCTGCCCAATTTATTCACACACTGCAGTTATTTTGAAATGTTTCTTACACTGATAAGAGGTGATTTCTTACAGTATAGTAATTTCAATAGTATTCTTATGCCCAAGAGACTTAGTTTGTAAAGTTCAGTTATTCAGAGGCTTATTGTGCTATTGGGGATAGTTACAAATACTGGCATACATTTCTGGCATATGTATATGTGTGTGTGTCCATGCATACTCGCAAAAGCCTTCACTGGTATGTGTTAATATGAGAGATGGATTTCAAAAACCATCACCACTTAATTTTTATCAGAATATTGCAGAGAACTGGAGAATATTTGAACAAGAGTGCAATATTTTTATACAAGCAGCTTATTCTAACAGGGATGCACACACCAGGGCATTAATTTTGCTAAACCTAGCTGGGTCAGACGCCATTGAAAGAGAGCATTAATTTGAGTATGCACCAGCTGTATATGAGGGAGAAGGTAAAAAACATCATATTGTTGTACAGGCTGAATCAAGGGAAGACCCTGAGTGTTTGAAACACAAATTAAGGAAAATGTGTAACCCCCAGATAAATGTTACATTAGAGAGCCATTTGTTTTATGCGAGAGATTAAAAACCAGGGGCACCTTTTCCAGCTTATATTATAGACCTGAGAAACAAAGTTAAAACATGTAGGTCTGGTGATTTAAATATGAGGTAATAAAGGACAGGCTTGTTTACGGTATTAATAGTGTTGCAGTGAGAAGATTTTGCTTTGTGACAGTGATTTAATGCTGAACAAAGTTAGTGAGATTTGTCAAATCTATGAAGTTACAGAAAAGCACACAAGTATGCTTGCAAGTGATGAGTATGGTTTCAGCAAGCTCCATAGCAAATGTAGACAGCACGCAACACGTGGCTAGCAGAAGCAGGCCTAAGCGCATGGCACCTGCCACTCCTACAGGCTCCCCAGGTAAAACCCATAGTTTTCCTGGAAGTTCTAAGAAAAGGACATGCTCAGTGCAGTACAAGGGCAAGTCAGCAAAACCCAAATCAAGCTTTATTGTTGACTGTCACAATTATGGTGCCAATCATGCATTAAATTACTTAAATCAGCATTAAATCACTTTGCAATAACCAGAATAGATAGATCTAAAAATAAGTTTGGTGGGATAGCCCTTCTATAGCCCTCTAAGCTCAACATTACACCCTACACCAGTAATATACCCACCTTTTCCAATGCCGAGGTACTAATCTCTTTTTTAAATCTTAACATATCAAAAATAATTTGCATAATGGTAATATATATCCCACCAGGTAACTATATACCAGTAATGGAAAATATGTTGTCCTGGACATTCAAAACAATAAACCTTGAAACAATAATCTTAGGAGACGGAAATATATATTGGCAAACCATAGCTTCCAACTCCCCCACAAATAGTATAAATCTGTATGTTTTTTTCTCAACTTATCAATGCTCCAACAAGATACAGCAAAGATCTTACCTGCCAATCCACCCTAGACTGGATCCTTGTATCCCACCATGCCAATTATCCCTCTTCCGGTACACTGTTTAGCTCCCTCAGCGATCATGTCCCAGCATATTCCCTTACAACAAACTCCCAACAACTAAGAGTACACATTGTAAAATCAGTTAGAAACTCAACTAATTTCAGTCAGCATAAATTCAACAATCTCCTACAGGTAATAGACTGGACACCCCTTAAACAACTACCCCTTAATGATGCTGTACTACACTTTAATAATACCTTTCTTTGTATACTTAATACACCAGCTCCCATTCCTATGAAAAGAATCAAAAAGAACTCAGCACTATGGGTCTCTAAGGAATGCAAACACCTGATGAAGCAAAGGGACCTAGACTGGTCAACCTAGAAACAGAACAAAAATGAACAAATCAAAACACTATGTAACAATGTAACAAAACTAATCAACAAAGATAAGACGTCATATGATTCCCATCTTCAACTCCAACATAAAATCAACCCCAATAAATGTTGGCACTCCATATCTTCTCTACTTAACCCTGGAACAAATAGACTCCAAAGCCTATCACCTCATACCCCTCATCACAAATAGCCAAAGACTTTAACAAGCACTTCATAAAATCAATACTAAACCTACTAATACCCCAAATGCTGGACTCCTCCCACCCTTCAACCTATTCAGATACCAACCCCAGACCATCAATAACTTCTAACCCTGTCATTACTAACCCCCCTACTCAACAAAATGTCATAAAAACCCCATTATCACTTCAGCCCATACCTACTGACACCATTAAGAAACTGCTACATAAACTAAAACCCTGCTCTACCTCAGCTGATAATCTTCCACCACACTACCTCAGACTGGCTGCTAATTCAATCACCTACCAATGAGTATCCCTATAAATAGGTCTTTATCTGAATCAGAAGTACCTACCATATGGAAACAATCTCACATAACCCCCATCCACAAAGGAGGCAACTCTTTTGATCTATCCAATTTTTGTCCTATATCCATCTTCTCACCCATATGCAAAATTCTCGAGAGGGGTATCCATCAGCAGGTAATACAATATCTATTGCAAAACAATGTTTTATCCAAAACAAAACATGGCTTCTGACCTAGCCACAGCACAGCTATAGCCCTATTATCTTTTACAGATATGGTAAACAAGGCCAGAGATGCAGGATACTATACAGCCTCAGTATTCCTTGATTTCTCCAAGGCCTTTGACACAATGTCGCACCCCTTACTATTAAACACACTGTCTAACTTAGGCTTCACACATAGCACAGTAAAATGGTTTCAGAGCTACCTCAAGGATCGTAAACAAGCAGTGATATGGTCCAATGAACTCTCATTCTTTCTCCACAACCCTACTGGAGTCCCTCAAGGCTCCATCCTAGGACCCCTACTCTTCAACATTTTCACAAACAACCTTCACACAGCCCCTCACCCTGGGACCCTCATTCAATACACTGATGATGCCACCATAATCTATACTGCTCAATCATTACCAGAACTACTTTCAATAACTCAGCAGTCATTTACTGCAGTTGAATCCTGGCTAAGAAATGCCCAACTCTTTCTTAATCCAAAGAAGAAAAAAACTAGTACACTTTCATCCCAAGAACACCTCCCTTGTCACTGATCATTTTAAGATCATTGGATCTGACAACACTGTCATAGAAATAGTGCAGAAAACCAAATTTCTAGGAGTTATCATTGACAATAAACTTTCATTTGACCCCCATATATAGCAAAATATAAACAAACTCATCAAAAACTGGGACCCATATAGAAACAAACATTTCTTTACTGCAGCAACCAAAACTACCCTTGCAAAAACATTTTTACTTTCCTCTCTTCTTTATGGTGCCCCTATCCTAATTAACTTACGAACTTCTTCCATAAACAAGATGGAACAGTGCTACAACAAAGTCGCAAAGTTTGCCACAAACTCTTAATATCACACACACCACTGTAAACCACTTCTAGAATTAAACTGGCATGAACTCCCCAACCAACTTGCCTTTATTCAGCTATCCACCTTACACAACCTTATTTTCAAGACTACTGCCTGCTCTGCACTAACTAGTCTAGTCACACCATGCACACCAAATCAATCCCTATGATCAGAAGACAAAAATATCTTAGCTATCTAAAAACCCATAAGAAAACCAGGTCACTTGCTGTATTCATGCTATGTCTCTATACTTTGGAATTCACTACCTATAGCTACCAGGTCTATGCCTGGCCTAACCCAGTTCAAAGCCTCTTTAAAAAAAATTAGCTCAAAAAAACATGGCTCTGCTCCTGCATATAGCCTGCCTGATGCTCAGCACTTCCTCTTCTTCCACACTAGCCTCAACCTCATCTTCTGTCACATTTCAATCCTTCACAAGATGCTAAGGATCTTCTAACTCCTCCTCTGTTTCTATACCATATCCTTAAGCTACTGTTCAGGCTGTACTGTTTCTGTTCTTTTTAACTATCTCACTATTTATCTGCATCACTAACTTTCTGGCTATTATTTTCCTAACGGAAACTAACATTCTATTTATTTATTTATTTTTTCATGTACTATAGAAGTCAATGGCATACATTGCTCTAGCTACATACTACTTTTGGACACTATATCATGTATAGTGAGAGTGACTATTATTGTCTATAATGTTTTTAACATGTGTAGCATATATTGTAACATCTTGAAACATAATTTGTTCTTTCAACTTATTTTGTATAGTATTTCTAATGTGATTTGTACTGTATTGGATTTTATTGTATTTTTATTGTGTTGTACTGTATGTGGAGCTTTTCTCCCTGTGCTTTGCTGAAAAAGGTTTCTGTAGACCAAGTTGGACCACCCCGGTAAACAAATGCCAAATAATAAATAAATAATTTGTCTAAAAGAGAAAAATGCTTAGCATTTGGTCAGCAATGCTACAAGTGTAAAAAAATGGAACCATTTTAAATTTTAAAACCTCACACAGTTATAAAGAAAGGTTACTTAAAAAAGCAAGCTGATCACATAGAGAGCTGCAATTCTACTTTCTACGTAGATGGTGTATCAGTAATTGGTGAGTGGGTTGATGAAGTAAATTTGTTGGCAAAGAGTGACGTGTTTGTACTGTCCAGATCAATCCACCAGGCTCAAAGCAGACACTGGTTCAAAGTGTAATGTTATGTCAGCAGACAAATTTGCTAAGGTGAGAGCTAGTGAACAACAATGTGTTCAGTTGTGCGAAACATATTGCTGATGGAGGTAATGGAGGTGAAGAAATTTAAACCAAAGGCTCAGTAGTGCTTTCATGTTATTTGACTAGGAACTGCTACATCTTACTATTCTACATAGTGCAATGACCTGTTGCAGTCATTACTGGGTCTCAGAGGCAGCTTCAGAATAAATCTGCTTTCTTTTACCAAAGAAGATCATCATATAAACGCATATCCTAATTCCAATTTTACTGAAGCTATTTTCTTAGAGTATGTTGATGTTTTAAATGACAAGTTGGGTAAACTTCCGGTTGTGTATTCTATGAAGTTAAGACACAGATGTCAGTCCAGTGGTCAGACCGGCAAGAAAAGTTCCAATAGCTATGCAGAATAAAGTCAAAGCTCAGGTGGATAAAATGGTGCAGCAGGGTGTAATTTGTCCAGATACAGAACCAACTGAATGGGTGTCATCCATGGTAGTAGCCCACAAAAAGGTTCAAATAAAATCAGAATATGTATTGACCCAAAAGATTTGATCAAATCATTGAAGACACCACATTATCCTATGTATACAGTAGAGGAAGTTGCAGACCTAATACCAAATGCCACTGCTTTTTTCTGTCTTAGATGCAAAAAGTTCATTTTGGCAAGTGATGCTTGATCGCAAATCTTCACTACTGACTACTTTCAGTACCCCATTTAGAATATATAGATTCCTCAGGATGCCATTTGGAATAGATTCTGCAAGTGAAGTCTTTCAGCATGCAGTGGAGCAAATTTGTTTAGGTTATCCTTGTGCCATAATAGTAGATGACTTGTTGGCTGGAGGAAATGGTGAGGCAGAGCATGATTGAAACCTTAAGAAATTCTAGACAGAGCACCTGAAATGAACTTAAAGTTCAATCCTCTGAAGTGCAAATTCAGACTACCAGAAGTTACATAAGTAGGTCATTTATTTACTAGCACTGGCTTGCAACCAGACCCGTCCAAGCAAGCAGCCATTCTTGAAATGCCACCACCAGATAATTTTCAAGCTCTACAATGTTTTCTTGGTATGGTCAACTATTTAGGCAAGTTTATACCAGGCTTCAGTCAGTTCACAGCATCTTTGAGACAGTGGACATACAAAAATTTTACATGGTCTTGACTGGAACAGCACCAGAGAGCATTTGAAGACCTTAAGCAGAAAATTGCCACCCCACCTACATTAAGATACTATGATGTCAATAAACTAGTAACTCTTTCCTGTGATGCTTCAAAATTTGGTCTTGGAGCACTTATTCTTCAACAAGGCAGACCAGTAGCCTATGCATCTAGATCTCTTACCCAGACTGAAATGTAATATGCTCAAATTGAGAAAGAACTGTTGGCAATAGTATTTTCATGTTCAAAGTTTCATGATTATATTTATAGTCAAGCTATTCAGATTGAAACTGATCACTAACCTCTATTTAGTATTTTAAAGAGGCCTATGCATTCAGCTCCAGCAAGATTACAAAGAATGATGCACAAACTGCAAATGTACGACTTCAAAATTGTCTATACAAAAGGCAAACTTCTTTATCTGGCTGATACCTTATCCAGAATGCCCAGAAATACAACAGAACAGCTTGAGACAGATAATTTTGACTTTGGTGTCATGGAAGTGCATAATTTTTCAATCACAAGTCTTGATGAGCTGATAGATCATACAAAGACTTATCCAATTTTGCAAAAGCTCAACCACTACATTAATGTTGGATGGCCGTCAAGGCAATCTAGTGTATCACCTGAAGTGCAATCTTGTTTTCCTTACAGAGATGAGATGTTGATGGAAGATGGCATTATTTTCAAATGTCCTAAAATTGTAATTCCTGCTTCCTTACAACATGAATACATCCAGACTTTGCATCGTGGTCACCCAGGTTCTGAATCTACCAATAAAAGGGTGAGAGGAGTAGTATTTTGCCCCTCTCTAGTAAAAGACATTGATAAAGTACTTTCTTCTTGTTCAGTATCCAATAGTACTAAACTGCATTTGCAGAAAGAGCCACTTCAGCTAGGTCAAGTTCCAGAACTACCTAGGTCAACAGTAGCTACTGATATATTCAAGTGGAACAATCAGCATTACTTAGTGTTGGTAGACTCTTATTCAAACTGGTTTGATATTGATTTTCTACATAATCTGATGTCCACTGCTGTTATTACCAAGTTGAAACATCATTTCTCAGTCCATGGTAGTCCACACAAAGTTATTTCTGACAATGGTACCCAATTTGCCAGTCAGTTATTTCAGAAATTTGCAAAAATGTGGGACTTTGTACATGTTACTAGTAGTCCAGAATCTACAGTCAGATGGACTAGCTGAGCATGCAGTACAGACTGCAAAGCAATTACTAGAGAAGTCAAAGTGTGATAATACCGATGTCTTTTTGAATTTACTCAGTCTCAGAAACATACCCCGTGACGATATATTTGGCTTGCCTGCTCAGGCAAACCAGAACAAAAATGCCTATTAGTTTCAGTTTTTTTGAGGCGTAAAGCTAAGAACTACACAACAATTAGAGCCCAACTATTCAGAAAGTGTTCTTTGCAGAAGTCCAGCTATGATAAATCAAGCAGATTTCTTTGTCCATCGAAAGAAGGAGAGACAGTGAAGATACAAACAGTGAAAGGTTTCGACTGGATTGGACAAGTAACATGTATATGTACTGAGTCAAGGTCCTACTTCATAGAATATGAGGGTTTGGAGTACAAAAGAAATCACAGGCATCTTCTTCCTGTATCAGAATTGCAGCATTGTTCGTGTGATACAGACTCTAGATCTCAGAGCAATCCAGACAGTGTTCCTGTTGCAGAACGTGTCTTAACTTCTACTTCCATTCCTGATGATGTTCCTGATGTCCCCAAAGTTGAACATTCAGCAGAGACAGTCCCAGTTGCTAGACCTGATTCCAATTTTATGTTGTATGATTTGGTCGAATTTCCAGACCTAGTGTGAAATACACAGCAACCTGGACATAATTGTCTATATGTATTTAGTTCTGTATAGTTGCATGACAAAGAATTATTTCTATGAATTGCATGTCAATTAATGTTGTCAGTATTGCATGACTTATTTTTCAAAGATGGATGATGTAGAATAGTGTGTGTATGTTGTACCTTTGAAAAGCGTTTCCAAGGACAGCACATGCATATAATTAGTAAGCACGTGATAGCTTCAGTGCCATTTTGAGAGTGCAGCCAGAGAGTGAGCATGTATGAATGTAATAACTAGTTTGTTTATAATTTATCTAAGTTAAAGTTATTAAGCCTCAATCCTGATGTGTTTGTACATAATGAAGCTGCTTGAACAGAACCCAGGAATGCCTTTCTTTTTTGTCCTGACTGGAAGAGTGACAATGGTGCTCGGGCTTTGCATGTAAATGTTCCTGCTTTGAATAAGACTCTGTGGTATACCACAACATTATTGTATATTATAAAATGTCCTCTAGGTTTATAGTATTTTGAATGCACGTTCCTACTGTCAGGAGAAAACAAGTGATTATGCTGAGGAACAGTGAATCATTCATTTGTGGGGACTCTTGTCACATAGGATGACATTTATTTCAGATACGTTAAGTGAAATGAATGTATGAATGTATTATCTATATTGATCTAAAGAATAATGATGTATATGCGGAAGTTCAGTATATCCTAAGAAATTCATCGGAAGCCTCACAATATCTAAGGGCAGTCAAATGCCACTGGTAACCTGTATCAAGCTAAACATTTAGAAAGGATAGATTATATGAGCTATGACTTAATTACTGTATGCATTTCAAATAGAGAATATCTTAAATGGCATAATCCATAAACTAGAAATGGTTCAAGATAAGACAGCCATGTTTAAATTTCATCCACACAGACGAATCTGCATTAATTGAATTTAAAAGGACAGCAAATATTGGAAACATCTTATTAGGTGATGTTGTTCAAAATATATTCAGACAGCAGATAAAATGAAAAACTTCAAATTTATGTGACTCTACATTTGATGTCTATATGGGCAAAATTATATAGATAAGTACATATGCTTATACAAGTAGAAAGAACATCCCCAGTGATATTAACGTATAATGACAATATAATTAAGACAGTTGTATGGTTTGAAAAGAAAATAAAGTGAAGACAGAACAGAATGAAATGCCTACATTCAGAATGAATTTCACTTGTAAAATACATTTTACTATTTTCACCAAAAGGAAAAAGGAAGAGTTTATAAACTGACCGCCAGCAAACCTTTTAAATGGAAAAAAAAAATCCTGCACAAAATCAGATAATGGTTTATCACTCAAAATGCAATGGGTCTGAAACCATTTTGGGGAAAGTATTTGATCAGAAATTGTGGAGTATCTGTATGTTTGTAAAAGGTATGACCATGAATAGGCCATGCCTCTCATTGAAACTAGATGTTTTTCTCATTCCATAGTCCTTTCTGACCATGAACATGATACCATTGTTAACTAAGGAGCACATATACCACTCATTTGTATTTCAGATTAAATATAAATTTAGCCTATTTTACTACATTTAAGCCTAGGATTAGTCATATGAACAGAAACTGATTTATTTGCATGTCGGCCTGCTAACACTAGAGCTGGAACCCCTACTAATTACCCATTATATGGCTCCTCATTCCACTGTGTGCTTATCTGGGTATAAGCAGAAGGATGAGAAGGTTTCTTACCATGGGTGGTAAAGTGGTTCAGTGTAAGACACTGTTCAACTCCAGGGTATTAGGTTCAGTTCTTAATTCTGAATGTATTCAACATTGAGCTTTCATTAACTGTTGATTTAAACATCTGTTTTACCCTTAATGCTTTAGTTTCCATCACGTTGCAAATGAAATGGTCTCTGCATGGAGTGACTTCTTTAAATGTCCTTTAGCTTTTCTTTTGTAATATTTCCCCTAACCAGGTGTTTATAGAATCAACATTAAACTCACAAGTAAACTCAAAAATGAACTAGCACAGACAATAAAAGGAAAGAAATACATAAATGAATAAATACATAAACAAGCAAGCAAACACATTCAGAATGCAGTGCATTTATTGACTATACTTATAGATAGAACATTCTGCCTAAATACACATACTCTGCCAATTCTGGTGGCATTACAGTATGGTTAAAGGATAGTTAGAAAAACAACATCTGCTATTAATGAGAATTGATATTTCTGGTGCAATATTTATTGACTGGTAAGAAAATAACTGTTTCCTCTTACAGTTATGAAGAAAGAAATAATGAAGAAATAATCTCCTCTTACATTGGGACTGTGCATAAAATTAAATTTCACTGATTAAATGCTTTCTTAATATAAACATACTCCTTTCTCAGATAAAACTACCATCCCATTTGTCTGATGAGCCTGATCTGCAAGGGCATGGAACGCATTATCATGGAACTTATAAACAAAGACATTGTCAACCTTCAAACACTGGACCCCACCCAGTTTGGGTTCATAAAGGGCCGATTTTGTATCCTGAACCTGATTGGCTTCTTTGAATCGGTCTCCAGAGCTGTGGACGAAGGTAAGGCAGTCCACACAGCCTATCTGGACCTCGCCAAGGCCTTCAACACCATCCCACACTCTGGAATCATAGATACATTACTAAGCTGGGCATAAATCCCTATGTCACTTGATGGGTTGCCAACTGGCTTACTGACAGAACCCAGACTGTAAAAGTAGCCGACTCCAAATCCAGCTCCAGACAAGTGACAAGTGGAGTACCTCAGGATTCAGTCCTGGGACTGCTCTTGTTTGGCATCTACTTCTCTGAAGTACAGGCCAACACTAAAGGACTCTGGCTAACAAAGTTCGCAGATGACTGCAAACTGGGAGCCATTATTGAATTCCCAAATTATGTGGATATTCTACAAAAGGGCCTTACAGAAACAGATGCTTGGTGCCAGAGCCATGGGCTCAAGCTTAATGCCAAGAAATGTATAGTTATCCCCTTTGGGAAAAAAACACATACCCATGAATTACCACATAGGTGGCAGTACACTAAACACTGAAAGTGTGATGAGAGACTTAGGGACACAGGTGGACCGTGGTCTCACCTTCGATAACCACATTGCCACAACAGTCAGGAAACCCTTCTGTGTGGCACACCTCATCACTATGGGCTTTTCATCCAGAAAAAAGGAGGTCATTGTCCCACTGTACTCATCCCTCATTAGACCCATTATACAGTACAACACCCTGTTTGGTATGTACCTCACAAGACATCTGCAACAGCTGGAAAGGCCACAGAAATACCTCACTAAAAGAATCACAGGCCTAAAGCAGATGACCTATGCAGACCGTCTAAAAAAACTCCAGCTATACTCTGTGGCATATCGTTTACTCAGAGGCGATCTCTGCTTAACATACAAGGCCATGTCAAACCCTGAGCTGTTGGACATGCTCCACTTAAAGAAATCCCAATCCCTCAGAGCCACATACTCCAGGGATCTAAACCTTGTCATCACAATGAACAAAACATGCTGGAGGGATAGGTTCCTGACCCAGAGACTCCCCATACTCTGGAATAGACTGCCCATACATGTCAAGTAGAGTGCTTCCTTGGCCCTCTTCAAAAGCAACCTTGATGATTGGATGGGAGATAGGAAATTCACCCCAGGGATCACATCAGTCACCCTGCTAGACAGGGATCCAGGGAAGTAAATATTGTAGGAAAAAATATCCAGGGAATTGTTATGGCTAGGCTTGTATAGGCCCTAGAGCCGATAGCCTAGTACCAACCTATGAAACTATGAACCTATTAGTGAAATAGCATGACACACCAAAGTAGTTTGGGGAGAGTTCACCATATTGGCAGCTTACATCAGCTGAATGAACAATAAATGTTGACTTCAAACACCTCTATGGCATATAATGACAAGCTATTTTAAAAGATCAACTCAACATTACACATTAGTTATCAGTCAATAAGGAAATACAGCTATCCCAGTTAGAATAACTTTAAGGCATTTGGGCACAGCAATTTAAATAATCAGACAAATGGTGAAGACATTAGACATCTGACTCTGGCTTAAGCTGTGTTATGATGTCCTTGTCTATTATTTTATGATTAACTTTACTGGTGTAATATTAAAGTATTTACTGATGTGGAAACAATCATTAAAGCTTCTACATTTGTTATACAGACACAAAAAAAGCATTCTTTGTGACACTATTAATTATAGAAGAAACTGACAACAAATCTAGCAATGGAATTTCATCATCAGCAAGCAAAATTCAATAAGCTGAAGTTTTACCTGAAGGCCACCTACAGAAACAGTCAAGACAGTCAATTTGTAGGATGATGTTATTTTCCTAAATATATTATGTTTCTCAAGCCCATAATAGATGTCTCAGGCTCCTGAGTCTATAATAAAAGAGATCTTGCTACTACTCGATGACCTTGAAAATGGGTCACAAAGGAATAACCTAATGACAATTTAATGTGTATCAAAAAAATTGAAATGCTTTCCAAAGTCCTTCACAATTTAAACCCAAATCTCATTCCCTTCTTTACATATGTGAATATTTCTCTTAAGAAGCCACATACATCACTGATCACATTCTGCTACAACTACAAAAGCAAAGCCAAGTCATACATGTTTTTGGGCTTCTTTAGCATAAAACTTAAAATTTCTGTTCTTGTACCATTTCACATCAGTCAACATTACTTTCAAATATGACATCATTTCCCCACTATCCGTGAGACTGGAGTTTGTTTGCCCTACAGCCATTCTATGACAGTATGCGATAAACTTGTATCATGTTGAATAAAACAAACTAAGTAGGACAAAGTAAATGACTTTTCACTAGTGAAAAAGGAACAACCACTTGCAATTGCCAGAACACTAGAAAAATTAGACACATGAAGTAGTTTATAAAGATCATAATAAAAGTTTAGATTGCCATAACAAGTTATGTCTCTATACTTTATGTGAATAAAGTACCTGCTCCTACAAAAAATGTTTTCTAATTGCTTCAGTGCAAAGTACTTAAAAAGAAACTAAGTGCAGCTGTCCTCTTTAACAGTAGTGAGAGAAGTATATGTTCTTATAAATTATGCCATACTCCAGTTACCCACTTAACCAACATTGGGGTTGATTTGGCGGCAGGGCCTTTCCTGGCTCTTGTTCAACATAAGGCTGAGGAACTAAACCTGAAGGATGTGTCAGCTCATCACTGAGCATATCCTCAAACACATACACACAGACACACACAGACACAGACAGACACAGACAGACAGACAGACACACACACACACACACACACACACACACACACACACACACACACACACACACACACACGTGCACCTATGAACAATCTGGAGAAACACCAATTACCCATAGTATATCTTTAAGTTGTGAAAGGCAACTACAAGTAAAATTCCATGAAGACAGAAGGGGAACATGCAGACGTTGCACTTAAGGCACCTCAGAGAAGAAATGAGCTGGAAAACTAAGCATCATGAAGCAGTAATGCTAAGTGTTTTACCAAGGTGCCAATTTTACCAGTCTTATAATTTCTTTAATGACCCAGTGCCATGGCACAGAGGGGTAAAGCAGAGACTATAACCAAGGTGGTGACAACAGTTTGAATTACAGTTCATGTTATGGAATTGTCAGGCAGGGTAGGGTGGTATTGAATAATTAACAGTGCCTTATCTATTCTGGGGGAGAGGCAGCTGGTGGCATCGTTTAGTCAAACCTAATCACATACAGGTGGAATCTTGCACATTACCAGTGAGCACAAGAGCAGGGAATGAGGTCTTGTGATAAAAAGCTTGTAAAAGAAGCCTTTATAATCATGACAGACATGAGACAGTGAGAAAGACAGTGTGTGTGTGTGTGTGTGTGTGTGTGTGTGTGTGTGTGTGTGTGTGTGTGTGTGTGCGCGCACACGTTCTTGTGTGTGTGTGTGCGTGTGCGTGTGCGTGTGCGTGTGTGCGTGTGTGTGTGTGTGTGTGTGTGTGTGTGTGTGTGTGTGTGTGTGTGTGTGTGTGTGTGTGTGTGTGTGTAAGAGTACACACTCTTGTGATATCCCCCTTGCAATAATACATGTGCACATACCTCCTAACAGAGACGGTGTTAGAGTTATACACATAAACCTCAGTGCCATGATGCCAGTGAGGCCACAAAACATCAACATGGCTGTCTGTGAGATGGACCTCTGACATTCTCTTGCTCTTACTGGTCAAATATCCAGGACATAGGAATAATTGGTCTTGGGTCTTAGAGGGGAATATCAATGATCAGCAAGAAGTAGTAGCAAAGGGAAAAATTAATATTTATTTGTTTAATGATTTGTTAACTAGGTAGGTAAAATAGTCACTGCAATTTTTTTACAGTCATCACCTACGTCACACAGACAGAAGGTAATGAATCTCATGTTCTCATGCACATTTAGTGAGGGAATATCAGATACAATGGAGTAAAATGGCCTGAAGAATTTAATTTGTGAAATGTCTTCATATATTTCTCCCTTGTTTAAACTCAGGTACATTATACTGTACCCTTTGCAGACATTATTTTTGTGTATTGCTTAAAAAGGATGAATTATGTCAAGTTGCTCACTAAATTGCTCTTGTTTTCATTAAGGGTCCTCTTATAATGTTACAAACTCTTGGCAGTAATAAATGCATGTAGCTTTGAGAGGCTGACAAGGATCTTATACATACTGAGTAGGTAGGCTGTTAGTTGCAAAGGTACACTGTTTTGAGTTTTTTTTTTCTTAATTTTATTAATTTGTTAACTGTGTAAACCCACTGGATACAAATGTCCCTTTTTAGATCTGCTCCAAATGTATCTGGTTAATTGACATGCACATAGCCACACAGTAGGCAAATGGAGATAGCAGGAATCAAACAGTGCACCCTTAACAACAGGGATCAGCTTAGCAACTCAAAGTCCTAATCCTCTGCGCTGACTGCCAGAAACCCTGTTACCCCTTCTTAGTCTTAATTTTGCTGACTTGTCCTCAAGGAGCAGCTTTCATTAGTTATTTATCATGAATGACATCACCTTTCAAAGCCCCATCAAACAACTGAGGCAAGCTCAGTAAACTGGACATTTATCAAGCCATTCACAATTTGTTCATTGGCCCTCTTGTCTTGTTTTTATTTATTCAAAAGTCAACATAAGAAAAAGTTAATACTTAGATTGTTTCATTTCATTTTGTAGTTATTTACTTTGAATAGCCAGCCATTATATTGTAAACTTCTTAACTACAATTCAGAAACTCAAAGGTGTATTAAAGTTACTGTTGCAGAAAATTAACAGGATAACTGGATGAGGCATATAAATGACAATACATATAACTTACTATCTATTGTACAAGCTTTCATATGATACTGCAGTTAATATGGCATAGCTAGTCAAACAGCAGAGGTCACTGTCAATGGGATAATCCAACCCGAAAATGGGTCAATGCCAATGAAGATGAACAAAATTGTTTTCTATTTGTTTTTTGAGAAAATAATCGAGTAGGCACTCAAAGAAAAGAATATAAATATTCAAGAAGAAAGAAAGCATCTAGGCAGACAAGAGATTAAACATTACACTTGTATTTGAATCTAAGAAGTGAATAGGTGTTTCGCTGGTATAAGTAATTGTACTTTCTTCACAATCTCATAGTACAAGGTACTAAGTAGAGGTTTGGGAGTGTGACTGGGTATACAGTTCCCAGAATCTTTATTAGTTTGAGTTCTGCAGACGATAAAATATACAATCAGAGGTACTGCAGGTACATGATTATTTGTATATAACACTATGTGCTGAAAGCTTCACTGCTCTTTTGACTTCATTTAGCAATGTTCACCTATTCTGTGAAATGAGATACTTTCATTAATGAAGTTCATTTAGGTTTCAGAATTTTGCAATTTAAGTAGTTGTGCCATGAGAAGACACATTTAAATCATGCTTATTTAGTAATTGCTTTTTAATTATTGTCCATTTCATTCAAATACTGTAAGTTAAAGTCTGCCTGCT
The DNA here is from genome assembly GCF_019279795.1 of Protopterus annectens. NCBI lineage: Eukaryota > Metazoa > Chordata > Ceratodontiformes > Protopteridae > Protopterus > Protopterus annectens. Next base: position 1,445,386,888 of record NC_056739.1, on the reverse strand, counting down.
TAAGTTCAGTGACAGCAATCTGATAATGTGTTGGAATAAAATGATAGTAACTGTTATACTAGAGCATGTACACACATCAAATTGCAGAAACCTCAACCACTCATGTTGTCAACATCTGCTAGTCGAAATTCAGTTTAATGAACCCCGTGCTTCATATTACTCATGCTAATCCTAACCTTACCCCTTTACCTTAACTGCAGCTCTACACATTACCTTATGAAAACCCCTTTCCCTAACAGACCCAGAACATGAAACACTTAGACATTCAATAGCATATATGCATACCATTAAAAGGATCCCATTACCTAGTACATACTCATACCATGTCTTACAAACAGTCACATGCATTCTCCCACCCACTGCCCAAACTTTCTGTATATCCAAAGTACTGACATTAACACACACACACACACACACACACACACACACACACACACACACACACACACACACACACACACACACACACACACACATACACACACACACACACACACACACACACACACACACACACACACACACACACACACACACACTTGTGCACACATTCTTCCTGTAAAATAAGGCACATACCATAAACAACACAAAAAGGTCAACATTATCCCATTCAGCAAATCTCCAGTTTTTGATTTAAAAAAAAAAACATATTCTGTCAAAAAAGCCAACAATTCATAGACTGGACGTATATATCTATACATCTATATATATATATATATATATATATATATATATATATATATGTATGTCTTTTTCCTCAATCTGTTTGAATGTTTGTTTGGTCAATGAGATGTGCTTAACACTGAATGTAAGGATAGCTAAACATTCAAAATGTTGAAGGACTGTTTCATTATAAAAGGAGAGTGGGGTTGGAGGGGATGGGAGTGAGTGTGGTTGGAGGGGGTGGGAGTGTGTGTGTGGGGTTAGCATATAATATTAATGTGGTACAGGGAGGCTAAGGTAATAAAGTATAAATATACACACACACAAACACACGCGTGTGCATATGTATGTATGTATATGTATATATATATATATATATATATATATATATATATATATATATATATATATATATACACACATATATGTACAGTATGTATGTATGTATATTTATGGGGCCATGTCATTTGATTAAATGTAAGGGTAAAAAGGTCACACAGACAAACCATTCAGTAACAACTGCAAGAAAAGCCCAGGCAAGGTACAGATTTCACTGTGTGATACCTTAAACCATCTATAATGGCTTCGCACAAGATACATGGAAATAACATGTATACAATGTTTACAACAATTTCATTGAAAACTCATTTAACTGATAACCAAGTTGACCAAAATCCATTTCACTGTATCACAAATATATCACAAATGACAGAACACATTCTACAAAACAAAATGTACAATAAAGCATTTTTGCAGGGGGTGCAAGTCCCCTGCACCCCCACACATCCTTTAATTAAATATGCAACTCTATTGTTGCATAACCATGTAAGAAAGAAAAAAAACACAATACATAGTGAATGCCTGTTGGTGCACAAACATCTATAAATTTGGTGGTGCAACATGACAGGGGCATTGTCAAGCCACGCATAATCTTCTAGAATCAATTCGGTAGCATATCATATCTTCATAAATGGCACCTTAAGACACTACATACACTTGTATGCCTGTCTATCATTTGTGATTAAGTGACATTTGCTTCAGTCAAGTGGGTTTCAGTCAAATACATTTTCAGTCATATGTGTTTTCAGTCAAATTTTTGCAAACAACTGCAGTTCAATTTATTAATAGTAAACCATACATATATGCATACAGATATAGATATAGATACACACACACACACACACACACACACACACACACACACACACACACACACACATGTATATGTGTAAGGACACTCAGGAATTATTAAATTGACAGTTTAAGTAAGTACACATATTCATATATATATATATATATATATATATATATATATATATATATATATATATATATATACAATACAAAAGATTACTTTATAAAGTGCCACTGTGTATATAAATGGACAGTTACTAGAAAGGGGTCTACTTGGATCAAGTTCACTCTGCAACTAATCTGACATAACACTTAAATAATATGCAAAAATACAGACATATGCCAAATAGCAGCATCTAAAATGTGGCTTGATTACTTTTTGTGCAACAATTTGGGGTGTATATAGATGTATTAGGCATGGCTATCCTATGCCTTTATTTTTTCAAAATCGATTTTCTTCTTTCTCACTCACAGGTCTCTGACCTACCAAGCACTCATTAGAAGAAGTTCTTAATATGAGTAATCTCTTTGTCAATATCAGTTTAGTTCTTTAAAATAAACTACAGTGTTCTGTAAAACTGTCAAAGTCTTGAATTTGGAAGATAATATAACCAAAGGAAGGCATTCAGTTAGCCCCTTCAAAATATGTTATGACTTATCATCTTCAATTGGATTAAAATCTAAAATCTATATAAACAAAGGTTTTAAGGGGCCTAATCCTGAAACCATGACAATATTTCCCAATAAATGTCTTTTGTCAGGAAACACTAAAAATCTAAGCAAACACAGATTAGGTTTTGAATTCAACATGGTCTGATGGGAGAAACAGAAATCCTCAAGATACTAGTCTTTAGGGTACTCTCTAACTTTCCTGGATAGCTAACTCTCCAGCTAGATCAGTAATCTGCCTTACAGGTGTTGGAGGAGTTACCTGGTGGGCATGGAAATGAGAAGTCGATGTTTCATGATATGGGATGGATGCAGTAAGCCTCTTTTATTGTAATGACACATGGAAAGATTGGAGGGAAGAGGTATGTGCTAACTTAGCCATAATGTGGGAGGAAGACAACATGGTCTCCTTCTGTATTTACAGCTGGGAGGGTTGATTTTAGAAGCCAGTGCTGACTGGATCATCCCATAGGATACAGCACAGAGGGTCTGCTGCTGCTTCTGTGATAACTGTGAGGGTTGTAGTGAGAAGTCAGTGCTGCCTTACCCATCATGAAAGACAGAGGCAGAAAGACCTGCTGCTGTGCTGGTGATGATGAGAGCTAGAGGTCAGTGTTGGCTTTCCTTTCCAGAGGTTGCAAGACCTGCCACTGTACTGGTTTCTGATAAGACGGAACATGCTGTCTGTACAGCTGGGAATAAGAAGTCAAAGCTGCCTCACTGATCCTGTAGGTTAAAGCCAGCAAAGGTATACTATAGCACTGATAGAAGGAGAGGGTAGAAGTGAGAAATCAATGCTAGTTCACCAAATCTGTAAGGTTGAATGTCTGCCAAGTAGTTTCACCTGTAGCAGGGGTCGGAGGGTAGAGGATGAGCAAGCATGAGAGCATGTATGATTTATTTATTTATTTTATTTATTTATGTCCAGTTTGATTACCGGGGAAGTTCACTGGGCCTAAATGACCTATTTTCTGTGGAGGCCCAGGGAAAAAAGCTCCAGGATGCATTATACAGTTTAGAATACAAAGATACAGAAATGTAAAACATACATTATATAGTACAGTTACAAATAAGTGCATTCAATGACATGCATAGTCAAGAAAATTTATTGCGGGTGGTCTTATGGGTTATACAGTTTCATTTGAGCAAACACTCATGTATTAGGTGTGAAAACATTTTACATACATACATTTAAGTAAATGTGGATGCACTTTACATGCACACTTTTAAATTATGAAGCTATTTACAATATTTACAAAGTTGAGTCATGTGATAAGTAGCCATAAGAGATGAAGAGAGCTTTGATACACTCATAGGAAAATAGCTGTGGGAGATTATAGAGAGCTTAGGAACCTGAGACAGAACCTCCTGGGGACATATACTTGGAATGATTAGGTGGGGGGAAGGCAGGTACATTTTCATTTTATTGACAGGTGTTTGAAAAGCTGGGTTTTTAAGTTTTCTGAGTTTGGTATGGTTCTTAGAGAGGAAGGAAGAGAAATCCGTGTTTTGCCTAGTGAGACAGAGAGGACAATTTGTCCAGCTGGACGTTTGGGTTTGTGGATAGCAAATAGGTTTTGATGTTCAGATCTGAGAGTTCTGTTGGGGGTGTAAGGAGGAAGGATATTTGTTAGAACTGCACATTTTGTGGGGTGAAATACAAGTCTGTGTGCAGTGGTGAGTTGGAGGAAGTCTAAGTAGTTTGGGAGTTCAAGCCAATTTAGGGATCGTAGGGTAAGACAATGGTGGGTAGAAGTTTTGGATTTGGTGGCAAATTTAGAGATTTTATTGTAACAGTTTTCTATTTTGGAGGTGATAGAGGAGGACAGGTTAGTTAAGAGAGGGACTCCATATAATAAGGAAGGAAGTAGATAAGTAGTGGCCAGAGTATGCCTAGTAGAGTTGGAGAGAAAGTGATTGTTCCTGTACAGCATACCTAGCTTTTGGTGGGTTTTCTTAATATTTTGTTGAATATGGATATCAAACTTGAGTTGTTTGTCAATAGTAATGCCAAGTAGTTTAGCGGAAGGAACCACTTCTATAGGTGAGTTGGTTTGACTAAGGACTTTGAAAACATTTTTGTCATAGGAGTATGTCTTTGTGGGAGGGAATAGTAGAATTTTTGATTTATTTGCATTGAGAGAGAGGTGGTATTCGTAGTGTAGCTACACTTATCAATTGCTGTGGCCAGTTGGTGTTGGGACATTTACAAAATGCCCCTAAGACCTCATGGATAACAATCCCCTTCTCCTGCAGGCTGTCATTCTCAGCACATGGCTACAGGTGAAGGAATTGCTGGAAGAGTCTCTCACTTCTCGGGTGTAATTAGCAGGGGAAGAAATGGATGTAACAAGGGAGTAGAAGGCTGATGGGCACCAGGCAAATGGAAAAAAAGAATATTCAATAATGAATCTTCCATAACAATGGACAATAGTCAAAATATACATCATCTTGTCTGACTGGTAAAAGACAAAGATTCCTGACAGTAAGAATTAAAGTGCTTCAAGGCTTATCTTATTGCCAAAGGCTACAGCAACTCCCGCTTTACCTCAGTGAATCTGTATCATAACACCTACTTAGGAAGACTTACCCTGACCTACATAGTTTTAAATGATCTCTTACTATTCAAAAACTTTTATTTAGAATACACCTCTGGTATCTTAAACAAATGATGACACACACCTCATTAAAATGTTTATAAACTATACTGTTTAAATATATCTACTCAGAAAGGAATTGCATGATTCAACATGGGATACAGGGCATCCATACCTCTTAACCTCTTAGAGCAAGAAATCTGGACAAAGCCATAAATAATGAGGGGACCTCTGTCCCAAAAATAAGGACAGATTTTAAATATTGCTATTACAAACTATAAAGTTAATAGAACAACAGGTTTTGCATTAGCATGGGTTTTCTAAAAGGCATGAAGTCTGAAACCCAAATGTCTTTCATTATTTTCTGACTTCAAACCTCAATGATTTGCCAATGAGTTGACAGAAAAATGCAATTTTATGAAAAACAGACCAAACATATGAGGTAAAAATCGGACTGTTGAGAAGTATGAGGGCATCCAACTCCTCAGTGGCCAATAGGCCTTTGTTCACTAAACCTATGATCCTGTAAACCAATTAGCATTTTATAAACAGGAAGAAGCTCAGAAAAGCACCATTAAAATCACATGCTAGTAGACCAGTAACAATTTTGGGGTACAGAAAGATATGAGTCTACTCTGAGAATATCCATTCATCCATCCATCCATCCATCCGTCCATCCATCCATCCATCCATCCATCCATCCATCCATCCATCCAACAGTTTTCTAAAACACTTATCCTGGAGTAGGGCTTTTATAGCTGCAAGACAAGCAGAACAGACCAACTATCATTGTCAAATGAATATATCCAGTAAGATTGTTGAGTACTCCCAGGAAAACTGTGAGATATGATATGATATTTCCAGCGTGTATTGTATCTGGCTTGTTGCCTCCTCCCAGTGTGCTCCTCCCATGTGCCATTCACAATATTCTTCCATTGAAAGTAATCAGGTAAATTCCTTACAGGTATTAAACCACTGCATCTAACTCTACTTAACTATTCCAGGTTGCTAAGCTACTAAGCCTACCATGGAGATGAACCCTGGTAACACTGAAAGCACCTGATTTCCTGTACTCATTTCCACAATCTCATTTCTCAGCCACTTTGAAATGTAGCCAGTCACCACGTACACTCAATGATACCCAGCATTCTTAAAATTGTCATAGTAATCTATTTGGTGGGCTGGAATTTACTCAAAAGAACAGATTATGTAGTGTTCTCATAATGCCAAATAAAATAAAACTGTGAATGCAAACACAGATTGGGTGCATTACCACATGATTTAGCCCTTTACTTTAACATCACACTTCTTAGAATGCTTACAATACTGAAATTCCTGTGCCCACAACACCATGGTCAATTTTTGATACTTAGAACCTTATCTGATGAATAAGAATCTAAGATACTTAAAAGTCCTCCACTTAAGGTGAATGATTGCCTCTCACCTGCTTGGACCAATCTACCTTTCGCTTGAGATAATCATGTCCAAAAATGGCAACTTTCATGACCACATCACTTTCAGGTGTAAACTACATTAACAAATGTTAGAGATCACAGTCATGTGAGAGTAAGAAGACAGCATCATCCAAAAAAAAAAAAAAAAAAAGAAAAAGATACAACAAACATATATTTACATTCACAAATTAGATGCACTTCTTCAGACATTGGCTGCACTCTGATATTATGTCCTTATTGGAATACACAGTGAACACTGTACTAAGATTTATCAAAACAGGTTTACTCAATTTTTTAATTGACTGTCATCTTTAGCTGAACAGACAGCAATGTAATCAGTGAGGTATTAGCACTGTGACAGTAAATAATCTTTTCCATAACACCATGATTGTGCAAACCTATAATTAATGAATTTACAGATGCGGGCTAGGGGATTTTTTAGTGCTAAAGTTACCCTTGCATGATGTTGACTTACAAGCTCTGCTGTTTACTGGTGTGGCATATCCTCATTTTTAAACTACAGGTTTCTGTCCACAAATGTCATGGTAAGGCAGGAAGACATGGTGCAGGCTTAGAAACATCTGCTCAGCTTAAACACACTTAACTTAAATAATGTAGACTCATCTATTACTTTGCAAATACAGGAGCTAAAGGACATGCGTTTGTGGTAGTGGGCACCATTCTTCTGTATCACTTCCCATGATATTTTCAATGGTACATGGCCATATGCCTCATCCATGTCCACAAAACACATCTAGACCATTCTAGAAAACTTCCAAACATCTGTGCAAGGATAATTTGTTGATTTATGTTCCATATCTGGGATAGTAGCCAAACTGGCCCTCCTGAAATAGACACACATTTATCACATGGATTCTATTTTCCAGCAATCAGACTGAGGAGTGGGGTTTCTTTATAAGTGTATCCCACCTTCTTGACCTGCTTCCACAAAAGGGGTCATCACCACCACCACTGTTTGTTGATCCAAAGGTAATGTTCCCATTTAACACTGAAAATGTTCACCAACCACTAGACTCTGACAATATAAAGCACCTTCAGCATCAATAGCCTGACTTTGTCCATTCCTGCAGCCTTACCATGTCAGTCCTCTTTAATTACTACAGTGACCTCTTCCACAGAAGCACAGACAGTCACATCAATCACTAATAACAATGACTATTCAAAGTAGGGCATGTTGTCAGTTCAATATTTAAAGGTGATCTTTCTTCTAGCTCCTGAAATGTTCTTAGTTCAGGTAAACCTTTCCATACCCCTGCTGACAATAGTCAGGGTTATGACCTGCACCCAAAAGCAAGTTGCCAGATAGTTTATCAAAGTTTCTTTGAAGCCATCTTGAAGTAATTTCCTTTAGATGTCACAGTTTTCTTGTGCACCTAGGCCTTTAATTTGCTGAATGCTGGAGCAATTTCAGGCATGTCATTATTAGTAAAATTAGGTGAATACTCCCCCTTCGCCTGTTTCCCACTATTACTGCATGTAAAGCCTGTTTATATAACTTGATTACATCCCTCCATGCAGATGTCATCCTTCAGATCATTGGAATACTGTTCCAAAAAGCAGTGCAGCTGTCTGCCTGGGACGACATGATTGACTGACCACAATGCTTTGCCAGAGATGGTCTGCACCTGTCTCCCCTGGGATTCAGGTTACTGGCTAAGGCTCTTGCCACCCCTACAGTGTCGTTTTTAGGCAAAGTTCAAAGGACAAAACCACCACCATAATAAGTACAAGCATGCAAAATCTGAAGGTAATGCTACTCAATGCTAGAAGTCTAAACCTCAAAATGCACTCTCTCGAGGCACTCCTAAAAATGGAGAACATCAATATCTGTGCAGTAACTGAGACCTGGTTCAAGGCTCCAGAGAGCACCCCTGCAATACCAGGCTACAACTCTTACCACACCTTTTGGCCACCAAACCAGGACTGAAACACTAAAGGTGGAGGAGTGTCAATATTCACCAAGGATATTCACACCACCAGGCTAGATGCCCAACACAATGCATCTGAAATTCTCCAGGTGCAACTAACACTAGGTAAGACTGCAATCCAAATTGTAGCTTGCTACAGATCTCCCACCATACCCCAAGATTCTCACTACACCTTTCTAAACATACTGGAAAATATTAAGATAGAACCAAACACCTAAACACTGGGTGTTTTAAACCTCCATAAAAACTTCTACAAGCCAACTTATATGCTACTCCAGGTCAAACAACCAAAACTTCAATGACCCATGCTGAGGGAAGAACTGAGTTAAAACTGCTGAATCCTACACTAAGGCACTGTATGAGGCATCCACTCACATGCATGAATCGTGCCATCCCAAATAGAACACCAAGATGCTCCTCTCCAAAAAAAAAAGCCTGGGTAGGGTGCCCTCTCATAAAAACAAAAAACTCAACAAAAGGAAAGAAACTGTTGCAGAAAAAAAGGAAAATCCCAGAACTCAAAAAACCATGGGAGGGGGATCCACCTTGGATCCAGAAACCACCGTCCCCATCAGTCTGACAAGCCTTATCTCAAGGGGCCATGGAGCGTATTATCATGGAACTTATAAACAAAGACATTGGCAACCTTCAAACACTGGACCCCACCCAGTTTGAGTTCTTGAAGGGCTGATCTTGTATCCTGAACCTGAGTGACTTCTTCGAATCAGTCTCCAGAGCCATGGACAAGGGTAAGGTGGTCCACACAGCTTATCTAGACCTTGCCTAGGCATTTGACACCATCCCCCGCTCTGGAATCATAGATAAACTTACTAAGCTGGGCATTAATCCTTACATCACCCAATGGGTTGCTAACTGGCTTACTGACAGAACCCACACTGTAAAAGTAGCTGGCTCCAAATCCAGCTACAGACAACTGACAAGTGGAGTACCTCAGGGTTCAGTCCTGGGACCGCTATTGTTTGGCATCTACTTCTCTGAAATACAGGCCAACACTAAGGGACTCTGGCTAACAAAGTTCGCAGATGACTGCAAACTAGGAGCCATTATTGAATCCCCAAATGATGTGGATAGTCTACAAAAGGGCCTTACAGAAACAGATGCTTGGTGCCAGAGCCATGGGCTCAAGCTCAATGCCAAGAATGTATAGTTATATAAGAGACTTAGGACACAGGTGGACAGTGGTCTCACCTTCGATAACCACATCACCACAACAGTCAGGAAGAAATCCTTCTATGTGGCACTCATCATATCACTTTTCATCCAGAAAAAGGAGGTCATTGTCCCACTGTACTCATCCCTTATTAGACATTATATTATATCATAACCCCAGACCAACATATGTCCATTGTTTTAAGAATATCCTTCTATATTGCAAAGCTGATAAACAAACAAATTGTGTCTAGAGGATGCTAGGGATGTCACTGTCCCAGTTTACTCAACCCTCATTAGGCCAGTTATTGAATATAATTCCCCCTTTGACATGTATCTGTCCAGAAATATACAACAGCTAGAATGTCTCCAGAAATATCTTACTAAAAGGATACAAGGCCTAAACAACATATCCTGCATAGACTGACTTAAAACCCTGAGACTATACTAGGTATCCTACAGATTGCTAAGAGATGCTTTAACAGTAACACTTTGTCAGGGTATCGCAGCTGTCTGAAGTGAGAAGAAAAATCAGCAGCATAAATTAAGCCTGAGGAGAGGTGGTTGCATTGAGCTTGTTTAAACAAATGTACTTTCAGCTGGGATTAAAACTTGATTAAAACCTCCTCACCATGCTTAATGAGCCAAACCATTTTATGTTTAAAACTGACTGATTTTTCTATCTGTGCTACATTTTCTGTAATATAAACCTCTTTAAAATGTAACCTGTTTTTAATTTGGGTGCTTACTATAGGTTCTTATCAAAAGTGAGACCACTGTCCACCTGTGTCCCTAAGTCTCTCATCACACTTTCGATGTTTAATGTCCTGCCACCTATGTGGTAATTCATTGGTACATGTTTTTTTCCAAAGGGGATAACTATACATTTCTTGGCATTAAGCTTGAGCCCATGGCTCTGGCACCAGGCATCTGTTTCTGTAAGGCCCTTTTGTAGAATATCCACATCATTTGGGGATTCAATAATGGCTCCCAATTTGCAGTCATTTGCAAACTTTATTAGCCAGAGTCCCTTAGTGTTGGTCTGTACTTCAGAGAAGTAGATGCCAAACAAGAGTGGTCCCAGGACTGAACCCTGAGGTACTCCACTTGTCACTTGTCTGGAGCTGGATTTTGAGTCAGCTACTTTTACAGTCTGGGTTCTGTCAGTAAGCCAGTTGGCAACCCATCGAGTGACATAGGGATTTATGCCCAGCTTAGTAAGTTTAACTATGATTCCAGAGTGGGGGATGGTGTTGAATGCCTTGGTGAGGTCCAGATAGGCTGTGTGGACTGCCTTACCCTCGTCTACACCTCTGGAGACTGATTCGAAGAAGTCATTCAGATTCAGGAGACAAGATCGGCCCTTCACAAACCCAAACTGGGTGGGGTCCAGTGTTTGAAGGTTGCCAATGTCGTTGTTTATAAGTTCCATGATAATGCGTTCCATGTCCTTGCAGATCAGGATTGTCAGACTGATGGGACGGTAGTTCCTGGGATCCAAGGTGTATCCTCCCCTGTGGAACGGGATAACTGTAGCTGTGCGCCACTCATTGGGCACGAAGTCTGAGGTGAGGCTATGATTAAACATGACACTTAGGTGGGGTGCCAGTTCATTTTGTAGTTCATGTAGTACACAGCCTGGGATGTCATCTGTTCCCATGGATGCTGTATTCTTAGCTTTGGAGAGTGTTGTTTCTACCTGTGTGGCTGTGATTATCGGAATTTTGCAATCTTTTGGAATTGAGATGGGCCCTTTAGGGGGTGAGGGGGGTGAAGTTGGCACTAAATCGATCTGCCAGGATACTGGCAATATCCTTGGGATCAGTATATTTATTGCCATTCTGTTGTAGCTCAGAGCAGATCTGAGCATTGCCATTTAGATTCTTGACATAACTATAGAATGCCTTGTGGTTGTCTTTGGAATCTTTGGCAATTTTATTTTCATAACTAGCTTTTGAGGATTTTATGGGGGATCTCAGCTTCTTACTGAGGCTGGTGAGGGAGTTTTTTTGCATCCTGGGATTTTCCTCTTTTCTGCAACAATTTCTTCCTTCTGTTGTATAGTTTGTTTATAGCAGGGGACCACCAGATTGGCTTCCTATTTTTGGAGAAGAGCATCTTGGTTCTATTTGGGATGGCATGATTCATGCACGAGTGGATGTGCTCGTACAGTGCCTTAGTGTAGGATTCTGCAGTCGAACTTCCAGATCCCGTCTGCATGGGTGTTGTGAAGTTTGTCACTTCTGACTTCAGTGGCATGAAGTTGGCTTTGGAGAAGTTTTTTAAGGAGGTTTCCTTACTGGGGTTAGGGGGTGGGATGTGGATGTCAAGAGTGATTTGCTTATGGTCAGACCTGACCAATGAGGTGGTGACCACTGGTGTGGAGCATCTATCTCCCATGTTGGTAATGACCAAGTCTAGGATATTGGAGCCCATGGTGGGACAATGGATTAGTTGATCCAGGGTGTTGGAATTTATGAATTCCAAGAACCGTTGGAAAAAGAAGTTGGTACCCGAGTAGTTTTCCCAATTAATGGCATGGTAGTTGAAATCACCCAGTATTAGGGTGTTTGGTTGTATCTTAATATTTTCCACTATGTTTAGAAAGGTGTAGTGAGAATCTTGGGGCATGGTGGGGGATCTGTAGCAAGCTACAATTTGGATTGCAGTCTTACTTAGTGTTAGTTGCACCTGGAGAATTTCAGATGCATTGTGTTGGGCAACTAGCTGGGAGGTGTGAATATCCTTGGTGAATATGGACACTCCTCCACCTTTAGTGTTTCAGTCTTGGTTTTGTGGCCGAAAAGTGTGGTAAGAATTGTAGCCTGGTATTGCAGGGGTGCTCTCTGAAGCCTTGAACCTGGTCTCAGTTACTGCACAGATATCAATGTTCTCCATTTTTAGGAGTGCCTCAAGAGAGTGCATTTTGAGGTTTAGACTTCTAGCATTGAGTAGCATTACCTTCAGATTTTGCATGCTTGTATCTGTTACGGTGGTGGTTTTATCCTTTGAACCTTGCCTAAAAAAGGCTCTATAGGTGTGGCAAGAGCTTTAGCCAGTAACCTGAATCCCAGTGGTGACAGGTGCAGACCATCTCTGGCAAAGCATCGTGGTTTGTCGATCATGTCTTCCCAGGCAGACAAATACTGGATCCCCTTTGAATGACACCAGCAGCTTAGCCAATTGTTGAAGTCAATCATTTTGTCCTTATACTGTGGTATCATTCTGGGCAAAGGCAGGATACTACTCAGGGCTACGGTCATACCTGCCTGGGTCACATGACCCAAGAGCTCTTCCATGTCTCTTTTCATGTAGTCCAGGGAGGTACGTCTCAAGTAATTCACTCCAGCATGGACAATGACAGAGTCGTATTTGTACTTGTGGAGTGACTTGAGTGCATGCGTTATGTGGTGGATCCTGGCACCCGACAGGCAGCTGACTGTAATTTTCTCCTTGTTCAGCCTGGTGAGTGGGACATCAGTATGCCTGATTATAGAATCACCTATGACTAAAGTGTTGGGTACATTGTCTTGCCTTAGGGGCTGTTGTTGGGTGGCACACTGGTGTTCTGAGCTATGTGGCACTTTGGTTGTGACTGGTGTTTGTTTGTGTTTCATCTTCGGAGGTCCTTGTTGCTTGGGAAGATTAATGTTAAGGGCCTCTGCATATGTGGGTTTAGTGTTGCTATATGTGGGTGTTGATGGTGTGGGTTTTGAAGGGCTATGAGTTGCTTGAGGTGTAATGCAGGTGTTATCCTTCTCCTCTTGACTGTCTAGCACAATCTTGGCCTGAGAGAGCTTTGCTTCCAGTTTGGCTAAGTAAGTGCATCTCTCGCAGGTTGTAGTGTTGGGTGGTAGGAAGAGAGGATTGTCTGTGTACATGAGGCAGTTGCCGCATTGCCCCAGTATGCCCAGATTCACCAGGTGGACAGGAGAAAGCACCGGAAGCTGACCCTTGGACATGCCTGTTTATGTGCTTTTTTGTAAAGTTTAAGAGCTGTTTTCCCTTACCTTTGCAAGGTACTTTGCAATTATAGGTTGTTTAGTGCTTATGATTAATTTCTCCTTATTGACAAGGAGAGCTGAGTGGTTGTATCAGTTTCCTATTGATTTCCAGCAGGTTCTAGAGCAAGTGCTATTCACACGGGTTCAGATTTTAGTGCTACTACTGAGAAACCAGCTAGTTTTAAGGGAAATTTTGAAGAGCAGACTTTCTGGCACCTGGAATAGTTTAACTGTTGCCTCGCAGTGCTGTATGATGTGAAAAATGTGCAAACACACACGTTTTTAAGCCAGAAAGTTGAAAGTGATAGAAATAAGCCCAAAAAGGCTAATAAAACTACAATTTCAGAGCTGGAAACCACTCCTCTAGCGTTAGATAGGCAGTACAATGCTCACCAGTCCCACTGATAGGCAGTAGAACTTCCCTCTACCACAGCAAGGTCTGGATAGCTCTAAGCACAGAAAATAAAGTCCTGAGACAAGCAAAGCCTGGGATATGGACTGGATAGAAAAGGTGGGAAACGAGCAAACAAGATAGTATTTTTTTTTGTTGAAACAGGCTAAACAATGCAATAATACAGTAAATAAACACAGAAAAGGCTAATACACTTGAGTGTGTAGTCCTAAAAAGTAAATGCAATTAAAACTCTACAAAATTAGCAATTTCAAACTTTTTAAATAAAGCAAGGCAAGGGCACAACTGAAAAACTATTTAAGAGGCAGTAACACAGCAGAATAAGTAGCTAGTCTACATATACAGAGAAGTCTATATATACAGAGAAGCAGCTAAAACACACAAACACTTCAGATGCAGTGCAACCCAGAGCACTTGAGTTGTAGCAATTTTAAGACAATTACAGTTATGATAAATGCTCTAAAATATACTCTATATTTCCAAAATGTTTGAGAAGCACAGTCAGAACACAAGGAAATTCAGGCAAAAAAATGTTTTTTTTTTTGAAAGGGAAAAAGGAGAAACAGAAGGCCTTATCAAATGTTCTCTCCGTATTAGGTAGAATGAGCTAATGACACTAGACTGGGAGGAGTGCCCTTGATCAGATTTACAGTAGGGGCGGGCAACTGCAAAACCAACAAGTATAACAGCAAGACACCAACAGGGAAGGAGGGTGGGGACACTACTAAAGCTATTAGACTACAGACAGTAAGCACTACAGAAAGCCACAAAATGAAAGTTTTTAAACAGATAAAGATTTGTAAAGATACAGAATGCTTTTAACTGCAAACAAATCAGTTACCCATGCAGATTACTTAATAGCAATAAAATACACTCAAAAACTAAGCAGCAGGCAATAAAAGTGCTACATATAAATTGTTAGAAACAATAATCAGTATAAATAATCGAAAAAACAGGATACTTATATATCGCTGTTAAGAGTTGTAGTCAACACCTCTCATCCACTCTACTCAGTGTGTATAGACAGAAACCCTCTCAAAGTTAGGGCTTAAATACCAGAAGAACAACTTTTTTTTTACAAAAACACAAAAGAACCAGCCCCCACTAGCCAGCAGCCAATTAACACAATCTAGCCAAGGTAAAGAAAGGCTTCAGCTAATTCAAGATGGCCTGTTCATGTGCTTTGAACAATCACTGTATAAACAAACAAGCCCAGAGCCAATAATTCTGAACTAGGACAAATACTAAAGCTATTAGCCTACAGACAGTAAGCACTACAGAAAGCCACAAAATGAAAGTTTTTAAACAGATAAAGATTTGTAAAGATACAGAATGCTTTTAACTGCAAACAAATAAGTTACCCGTGCAGATTACTTAATAGCAATAAAATACACTCAAAAACTAAGAAGCAGGCAATAAAAGTGCTATATATAAATTGCTAGAAACAATAATCAGTATAAATAATCAAAAAAACAGGATACTTATATATCTCAGCTAAGAGTTGTAGTCAACAACTCTCATCCACTCTGCTCAGTGTGTATAGACAGAAACCCTTTCAAAGTTAGGGCTTAAATACCAGAAGAACAACTTTTTTTTTTTACAAAAACACAAAAGAACCAGCCCCCACTAGCCAGCAGCCAATTAACACAATCTAGCCAAGGTAAAGAAAGGCTTCAGCTAATTCAAGATGGCCTGTTCATGTGCTTTGAACAATCACTGTATAAACAAACAAGCCCAGAGCCAACAATTCTGAACTAGGACAAACAGTTTTGTTTTCAAACAACTTTCCTTCCAAATTAATTCTTTATGTTAGGTCATGATTATGCTAAAAGGTATATGGAATGCCTTGGCAATAAAAATAAATTATCGCAAATCAAAGAATATTGCCCACTGCCTTAACAGCTATAGCATTTAATGGGGGCATTTATATATGACTTATTAAAGTTTTAAAATGGTAACCATATGATATTCTGAGACTTGATAGTTAGTCCTAGAACAGTGAGCCTGAATGAACGGAAATGCAGACATACATATAACAAGTTGGAAATTGTTGTTCCTTGTTGTCTTCATGATATGTCAATCTCACAGTTGGTATACACAAGTTCATTGGGTAGGGAGTTTACCTCCCATAACAACCCTGGTGTGAAGGTGTCCTAGCACACCCTGCAAAAAACAAGTTTTAAGGACAGCAGCAAACTCTGACATTCAATTTCTCTTGTATTTTCATAGTTTTTTTTTTATTAATTGTGGGGCTCACACTCAGGATTCTTGGAGTTATAAAAATAAGCTCCTATAAAAGTCTAGAGCTATGGTACAACATCAGTTCCTCATGTACAATTTTAGAAATATTTTATATAATAATGCAACTGGTATTATAACATTATAAATAAACTATTATTTAATTTCACACAGATATTTTTGTTTTTACATCACTTTTCTGTACTCTGCCTGTTGAGATCTTGTCACTGCCCAATTATAGTGCGCTCTTTTGGCTTCTTTTTATCAGACTAGATGAGGTGAGATATCCTTGTGGCGGCAGAGATCCTGACATTGTAAATAGTAATATATATTACTTATGGCTAAGCAGTAGCCAAAGGAGGCAGGCAATAAATGACACACATAAAATAATACAGAAGATTATTAACAGATTTCCAATCATAACTAGGTTATGAGTGTTCAAACATGGATGTCAGGAAATTCTCCTTTTATTTGAAGCTCGAGAGGTGAATCTTGGGCCCATATCAAGATCACATAGTAAGTGATTATGATTGGCAACCCGATGATAATTTTTTGTAGTGCATGGAGCTTTACTCCTTTCTGTAATGTCATTTAATGAGATAAATGGCAACAGTTTGAAACAAACTGCATTTGTATACTTTTAATGGCTTTAAAAGATGTTAAGACCCTTTTTTTCTACCACACTTTCTGTCTGTAAGTGTGGTACAGTGACATTCAAACAGCTTTTAAGTAGCTGTTTTGCCATACACTGCTGCTGTTTGTTAGCTGGCATTCTCTAAACCAGTCCCTAGTGCAGTGACCTGATTGAAGGAGTACTTAGATGCTCTTAACATGATCTTAATAAGAACACCAAAGTGCAGCTAGGATGGGGTCTAGCATTAGGGAAACCCTTAGCATGTTTACCTTTTGCCTCATTTTGGAAAATAATCACAGCATTCCATGCACTACAATAATTATCATATACTATTATGTCACACTATATTATCTCATGCATATGTTATACATTTGACTCCTGCAGTTGATATATTAATATTTGTAT
The DNA here is from genome assembly GCF_019279795.1 of Protopterus annectens. Classification (NCBI taxonomy): domain Eukaryota; kingdom Metazoa; phylum Chordata; order Ceratodontiformes; family Protopteridae; genus Protopterus; species Protopterus annectens. The sequence continues at coordinate 1,445,369,559 of NC_056739.1, read as the reverse complement.
CCTTGCATCCATTACCATTTTCCTTATATTCTATGTTATTCTTTATTGAGTCACAAACTAACCTGAAAATAATCTACTCTCGCCAGTTTTCTAAATAAATAAACAAATACATACACGCATCCATCCATACATACATACATGTATTGCCACAGGCTTGCAGAATCTTGAACACTCTGCACAATAGCATGGTCTGCCCTGTCCATTTAAGTTAATGGGAAGTAATTAATTTATACCAAAAGAAGTCCAGTACATGCCAGAAAAAAGAATTAACCAAGTAAGTAATTACCCTTTTGGAGGACTATTAATAACACACAGGGTTCCTCCCTCTGTGCCATCCAGGCAGCAGTGATAGTCTGTATTTCCTTATATATTATTTATCCATTCATATCCTGTCTGTTTAATAGACAGTTTTCAATTAAATCTTGGAAAAAACATAGATACTAGTGAAGATTATGCTACCTTTCTAAGCATCTTAGTGAAAAATACAGGCCCTTCTGAGAGTTGCACACAGACACACACACACACACACACACACACACACACACACACACACACACACACACAGACACACACACACACACACACACACACACACACACACACACACACACACACACACACACACACACACATATATATCACTGATGTAACAGTATTTACATTATAATCGCTGACTGATGACAGATTGCAGTCTGTCTTATGTGTTGATTCATGTAGGTTAACCAACAAAGGGTGGGATGACAAAATGGTTAAGGTCTTGACATGATACCCACAAGGCATAAGGTTTGATTCTGACCTTAGGCTACAGACTAGGCTTACAATGATCCTTCAGGACAGTTAACTTAGTATTCTCCTATGAACAGAGCATTATGAAATTAGTCAGATATATTTTCTTAGCACCATCCCCACAGGGGTCTTAAGAAACTGTATTAAACTGCGTGTACTGTATTACCTACTTCCAATTTCATTTTATATACTGACACCTATGTCAACTCTCCAGTTAGGCGCATAAAATACTCTTATGCCCTAAAAAAATAGTTGTTACAGCATTACAAAAACAGAGCAATTTCAAAATCTTAAAGCTAGAAGTCATTTATGACATCAGATATTTTACTGCCAGTATGAAACAGAACATTTTGTTAAAAAAGAATGACCGCTGTATTCTTTTTTTTTTTCAAAATTTAGTTCTTCCTTGTTGCCAGAAGATTTCTTTTAATTTGACTAAAGTACATAAAAAATTAGAATCCTAAATTCATAATTCAATAATTCTACGTAGATTAACTATTTCTATTAGCTGCTATATTTGTCTTGCACACGTCATACCTGAATATATGTAAAAAAACTTGCACTGAAAATGAAATGTGTACTGACATCAACAGAACTATGCAAAACTAATGATACCATGACAGCAATACAACTGTTAAAGGGCTGCCCCTTCCACACGCACATCCACACAATTCATATAAATTGCGTGTTCTGACAATGTATCTGAGATAACCTCCTAGACTTATTGAATTTTGAAGTTATTAGATTTTCCCCAAGGAAGCTGTTTGTTATTACTAAAGGTGAAAATGTACCTATGGCCAAGAAAAAAAAAAAAACATTTCAGAAATGTTATACCCTACTGTCAATAACCTGGAACAATATCTGAACTTAGCTCTTTAAAGAATTTCATTATAAATTGTCAGTGTGTTGCAATTTGTGAAGTTTACAGAAAAGATCAGACATGATATGAGCTTAGCAGTTCTGTTTTTCAGCCTACAGTAGAGTTTGCAAAACAATACACGGTTGCTTTGATTCTGCAATGGCTTACAGCTTAGGGTTTGGAGGCATATCAATCAGTTCAGTAGCAACAAATTAGTAGAGCCAGAATTCCTAATGGAAACTTTAAATTTAAAAAAAAAAAAAAAACAGATTCATAAATGTTTGCATTTAAACCTAAGTGGCAGATTTTTTTTAAATTATAGCTCTATATATGGTGAACAAATCGATTTCCAATTGTTTTAAAGGTATGAAAATGAACAAGCCTCTTTCTTATGTCAAAGGATATGAAATGCAGAAAATGTATGAAGCACAATCATGTCACTTCTCATATTTCAGTTTCCCATATTACCAAACTGACTTACCATCATCCTATATTCATGGCAGACTTTTAATTCCAGTCTTAAATTAATCTAATCACATGCATGAACTTTAAGCATGGGTATAAAGGAAACAGTATACATATTTTTTTTTACAAAACCAAGAATGACTTTACTTACCCTCTATCTTGCTAACAAAATAAATCTCAGTAGCTAAGACTAGTAGTACTATCCCCATAGCCGGCCTTAGGCATAGGCCAACTAGGCAGCCGCCTAGGGTGCCGCTGCAGCAGGGGCACTTTTCCAGTATTTATTTGGTGTAGGTAGACCAGGATGGGGGCACCAGATGGTGTGGTGGGGGGCACCGTGGAGCCCTTTTGCCTAGGGCACCAGTTGACCTAAGGCCACTCCTGACTATCCCTATAGATCAGAATTTTACTAACTTTTTCATGACACATTTCTGCCACTAATTTATAACCAGATCATCAACAGCTTTCTTTGAGTTAAGCATTAAAAAGACATGTTGATGTGAATAAAATTAGACATGCAAAATCACAAGGGAGCCAACACTGTTCTGAAAATGTTGTAGACTGACACAGAAGGGGAAAGGAAAATGTCCTGGACTATTGCTGACCTTTTAATAACAACATTAAGCAACGTCTGGCAGTAAAGAAATTTTACTTGAAATCACACCTAGTTAGGTTAACAAACCATGAAACCTCTAATAGTACAAGTGCAGATAGACTTTGACTGCAGTAATTTGTATATAAAGTTTTACTTCTTAACCACAGAGATGAGTCTTTGCAGTCAATTTCCACATACTGCAGAGATATCTGAAAACAAGAAAACTATTTTAATGCTAACAATATAACACTAATTTGCACATCTGAGATAAAGTATTACACGGCCTGTGTTAAACTCATAAAATATGTAGCTGTAATAATACACTCAGCTATATAGTCCTATTATTATTATTTATGAGAACTATGACACGTTTCATATATAAAAAAAGATTAAATGTATATAGTTGACAGTTTTCGCACTATACTAAAGAAAATACTATGGATACACTTCACTAGAACATGGGGCTCAGTTAATGTAAGTATCACAATATGCTTCATCAGAGTATATTACTATGCCTTGTTATTCACTACAAGTTGTAAGGTGAAATAAAGTGCCTCAGGCACCCCATGGATGAAAGTGTAATTTGATTAGTTACACCCAGAAAGAGATTTCTAATTACACACTTGACCTACAGTGGAAAAATAATTAAGATACTGTAATTTGACTTTCAGTTGTACAGATATATGAGTATCTTCACTGCCAAGAGCAGACAATTGACCAAGACTCTTTGGAAATTAATTATGTGTGTCTAATCATATACTCTAATAATTAGACACAATGCTGATTTCAAAATAAGTGTTCTAATGTATTATATAGAAACAAGTAATCTCTGTGGTATAACTTAAGTCTCAAACAACCTACTCTACAGGTATAGTGGGTCCAAAACAAAACAATGTAAGAAATTTCTCTGTGTAGAAGTTTTTCAATTCCTATATGTCTAGTTAATCATTATATATTAAAAAGCAGAAAAAATGGTAGTAGAAGTAACGAACTTAAAAACATCCTAAATAAAAAAACTTATTTTGAAATATTAATATTTTAAAGAATTATTAACTCTATTAGGTATTCAGAAGTACTCCAAACAGGGTAGACAGTCTGTTTCCAGTCGAAAATCCTTTATTAAGCACACAAACAAGCAATCTAAACAATACAAAAAAAAAAAAAATAAACAGAATGATAGTTTCATCCCAAATGTTCCGACTAATATACCTGATATCAGGTATGGAAGTGATTTATTTAGTTTTAAAACAAAGTGTTGTGGTATATATGTTACCAAATTCAAATCCCCTCCCCTATCCTTTTCAATGGGATATTTGAGCTGGTACTGCCCTGCTTACTAAATGTCCTAATAATTTAAACCTTACGAATTTTAAAATAAAATTAATAATGATGTGGTACTTCTTATTAAACAGATTATTATTCTGTGAATTTATCAAAGAAGTTATAATACATGGTTGGAAATATTTAAACATTGGAGACCATTTGGAAATCAAAATAATTATATTTTGGCATCCAGAAAGGATACATTGTCCAAAACATAATATATTTCCACAAATTATTGTTAACAAAGATCACTTTCATCCCCATAGACTTCTTTAGATCTGTGTACAAGAACTCTAAAAATATATATCTACAAAAGATCTTAGTAAAACTAACCAATATGCATATTAAAAACGGTACACTGAAATTAAAACAAGAATACAATCTTGTATGTACATTTAATGAGCAAGTTAAACCAAGAAAAGTACATCAACTTACTGCTGGCCAGTGTTGGACAGTAAAAATAGTTTCCTTATAAAGGTAGCGAACATTCCATATAAAATAACACTAAGATTGATACTTAAATAAAGATAGTGGAAAAATAAAATAAAATTAGTCCTCTACACAATGTGGTAATTTTCTAAGTTCCAGTACACTTTTAAGTTGTCGTTGTGTCTTTCGGCTTTTCCCAGTTAGGAGTCGCCACAGTGGAATTCCGGTCCGCTAATGATTGGCAGTAGATTTTTACGTGCTGGCTTGCCGGGCCTAACGCACAACCTTCAACGAAGGAACGCCCATTCACACATGTCGCCACACAGAAGATGCTCTAACCAAGAATCGAACGGGCAATGTCTAACTGTGAGGCGACAACGCTACCACAGCACGACCACCGCAGTACACTTTTAAGTGAATAGTAGTAATTTAGTGCAGGCATTCTGAGAGAGTTCAGCTTTAATTACTATATGAGTTCACATTTTTCTACTACATTCAGAATATCACCTTCAAGATCACCCATGTCAATGTGATCCAGTATCTGGCACTTAAAACCAGTGTGTGTGCTCTATGCAGAGAAATGTGTTTGGCTATTGCATTGTATGTACAACCAGAGCAGATTTCTGCCAAATTACATGAAATCCTAAGCTTATGTTTATTTATAGTCTTGCCCACATAAAATGCATCACATTCATTGTACTGCGCCTGTAAATTACTTTTGTAATTGTATATTGTTTTGTCAGCTATAGGAAAGGGAAGGCTTGTCACAACATTTTTTACATATTAAATTGAATATTGGGCAGGATGGGGGTTGCCTATGAGATGGATATAAAAGGTAATGAATCCTGTGAAAATTGTACATACCATATGAATGAATGCTGGCATAACAACTCTCATTTGTGATGACTACAATTAATGAAGATTTCTGTCCAGAATCGCCATCTTAAATGAGATTTGGATTTAGATGATGTTGTGACTGTAATACTGTCATGTTTCATGAAGGTGACATTTTTACTTTTTCAGAGACCTATTTTTTTATGTTTCATCATTACTGAAAACATTCTCAGAGTGCCTCTTTTATTTCAAGATTGGTGTGCTAAAGTAATACATATCCAATATGATGAAACTAAACATAGACTAATCACTTGAAATGAATTATTGTCCCTATCCTTACTGAGTATTGCAATATTTTTGCCAAGCTCTTTCTATTTCTACCCTTTATCAGATTTGGAGTATGAAAATAGTTTCAGCAACTTTACTAAAAAAAATAGTATGTCATACATTGTAAAATGGTTACAATTTTTGTATAAAGAATAAGGTGAAAACTGCAGAAAATAGAGACAATAAAGAAAAATTGTTGGTGCAATTTTTCAGTGACCCTGCTTATGGCTCATATTGCAGATCAACACCTGATTCTATTATTAGGGAAATTTAAAATCGACAAGGTAGCATTCCACTTCCAGACTACTTTATACATTGTCAGTTATACTTTATCATCACTAAACATACAAGCATAAAGTAAGAATAAAAATATAAAAAGATATTTTTTTAATAAAGAATTTTTTTTTTATTTGGGCACTCTAAAAAGTAAAACATAAGGAAGAAGGGTGAAAACTTACCTAAAGAAACACAGAGAAGCTGATTTCAGAAATGTTTTTGAGGGTGGTTTTACTGATTCTGGTAATGAGGTACCAGAAGGAATATATTGTCCATCTGTCATTACTGGAATACTTTTTATTGAAATTTGCTTAGCGAGACAGAACCACAGATGGACAGAGCCACAAAGTCAATTTCAATAAAAAGCATTGTAAAAAATACAAATGGAGTCTTAGCAGTCTAAAGGGTTTGGAATACTTATTGTAAATAGTGGGACAGTTATGCAATGAAGCAAAAACAGATTTAATGTGTACTCTTCTTTTTTCTTATTGGGATTCACAACAGCTCACCATGAATGTTAAAGAATTTAGTATGCTATAATTTTCTCCTATCTAGCAACCCTGTCATTGATCTTTAGGTTGAGAAGTCAATATACTTTATTGTTATCAGTGAAAGGATTCTGAAAACCAAAATTAGGACTGGAGACCAAGATATGTATTAAACCACAGTCTTAAACTTTAATTTAGGAGTTCCTCCTTGTGACTATTTCAGATTTAGTTAAATATGTGTTTATTTATTTAGTTGGATGGTTGTTATTTTGTTAAATAGGACTGTAGACTAGTGTAAGACCCTTTTCAGACACTACCAGAGCCATACGGTAAGTTAAATTAACAATATAACAGTAACATGTTTTGAATATTGATAACTGCATATACATTTGTTAGTACATGTATATTATAAACAAAGTTAACATTAAAAAGTACTAATAAAAGTGAAGAATATATAGAATATTACAGACATGAGATGAAAGAGCATGAGGAGTTATAAGAGAAGACTGGGCATAAGTAACAGAAACGACATTGAAACGAATAAGAGCACAACTGCAGAAGAAAAGTTCTAGGGTAGAAAAGTGATGGAGGGACAGAAACAGAATATGTAATTTATACATGTGGTGTACATAAAGGAAAAGAAAAGAATACAGAATATGGGGGGGCATGCATAAAATATGTCAAATATAATTATAACTGGAGACTACAGAATAATCAACAATGGGAAAGACCAGGACAGCTAGTTTATATAAATTAGTGTAATGAGTAAAACCACTAACCTATAGCTTTAAAATATTTGCAGCTATGGCTTGTTGTTACAACTTGCCCACACAAGCTGTACTACTTCTGTAAGTGAGACCTATCATGTACAGCTGAAAAGAAGGTGGAATAATTTAACTCCACATTCCTCCCATATCCTAACTTTCCATATACTTCAACAGTGGCAGCACATGTAAATATCATTAGAGAAGACACATTTCTGTAGGAAAACTTACTGAAATAAGTACCCTACAGCATATAACTGCAATAAATTAAATTTAAATTTAAATGTAATTGTCTGCTCTGTAGTGTTAAGTAGAGGCACAGAGTCCTGCATATTTATTTCCTGAATTTCAAGCCTTTTAATTCCTTCCACATCCATTATGAGCATCCATGCCCCCCCCCCAAATAAACTGAGATAGTAATATTGCTTATAAAATAAATTGCAGCACTGAGCAACAAACTTCCTCATGCTGCAAGGATACATACAGTCATTGTTTTAAGCAATCCTTTTGTAAAGCAGTGTCTTTCTCTTTTAAATACATACTGAAGGTAGAAGAAACCTGTTATAAGTCACAGCCTCTTTCTTCTTCACAATGAACATGCCCAAACTGATCATCTCCTGCTCATGTGGGAGCTGTTATCTGCTCTGCTCCTCATCCATCTACCCACAATTCTCCAGCCCTCCATGCCATTACAGTTGCATGATGTTTCTCCAGCCATACTCTTACCTACTTTGCACTCTACCTTCATTTTCTTCCTCATATTTACTAACTGACCCCATGCTCCCACTACCATGATCACAACCTAGTCTGTCCTCTCCACTCAGCTCTCAAATCCTGCCCATTGTATCTTCCTTACCTAGTGTTTTAGCACTTTTTTCACTGACCTATGTCTCCAAAAATACACCCACCACTATACCTTTCTGCCTCCAATACATCCAGTACATCTAATCACCTAAATGACCCCAGGCTCATTTCCCTGCATAATTCCATCGACTGCAGTGTCTCTCCCTGACCTTACTGTCCTCCTCAGGAACCCCCCCATATATCACGACACATAAAATGTTACCTACCCACACAACAGTTAATGCTTACTTTCATGTTCACCTTACTCATGCACTCCTCCTCATACTATATTCACTTCCCTCCACTGATTCTCTTGTACCCCCACCATTACTGACAACATTACCAAAACTCTATAATAGCTCCTACATCGATTTCATTAAATGCCCACTTTTTGCAGTTGCACTCATCTGTGCCAAAACTCACTCCAGAACCAAAATGAAATATAAACCATTAACCTTTCTTTTAAAAAAATACAACCCTGTGGTAATATTCACTCTAGCCTTGGGCCTAGTATGACTATGCCTGGGTGTTCTCTACCTTCTCATCTATATATTCAGCCCATAACTCAGTCTACACTAACATTCTGTCAACATCAGAAGCATCAGTAACAAAACAGCTGACCTTCATGCCTTGTTAAATACCTGTGCTCCTAACATTTAGATTTCTCTAACAGTGCTAATCATAACTGCATATAGAGGTGATATTGCATCTGCCCTTTGCATGGACCTATCTAAAGCCTTTGACATTTTCTCTCATAATAAACTGCTCCATCAGCTAAGATCGCTTAATCTACCCTGTCTTTCTCCAAGTTTGTAAGTTATAAGTTTGACAGATCACAATCTAGCATGTCTACTTTTTTACCATTTTCTGTCGGTACACTCCAAGGTTCCATACTAGGACCAGTACTGTTTAATGCAGTTGTCAATAATTTACACACTGCCTGAAAACATGCCAAAGTAGTGTGCTAATGATACAGTTATTATCTGCTTTGTCCAAAATAACATTCTTCTCCAACAGTTCATACATGATTTATTCTCCTCTATAGAAAACTGGCTAGCAAAATGAGACCTAATACTAAACCCAAAAAGACAGAACTTTCACTTTTCACTCTTAAGTGTCACACCAAATTCAAAGCAGACTGTCAAATCACCTCTGCCAGTAACATAAATATTGAGGTATTCTCCAATACTAAATTACTAGAGGGTCAAAATATGTTTTGTTCATTTTTATGTGATCTTATTCACCTGGACAGTACCTGCAATTGATCCATTGATTAGTTCACTACCCCAAGAAACAAACAACAAAATAAATACATACAACAGAAGACACAATGACATTCAACCCCTACATCCAACAACCAAAAAATAACATATTAGTCATTAGGGCTTTTATATAGAACCAAACAATATCTGATAGAAAGCAGACTGATAACATTAGCATCTTCTTACCTGCAATAACATTAGCATCTTCTTACCTGCGATAGCATTAGCATCTTCTTACCTGTGATAACATTAGCATCTTCTTACCTGCGATAACATTAGCATCTTCTTACCTGCGATAACATTAACATCTTCTTACCTGCGATAACATTTCTGTATGCTTTTCCTATTTTCACCAACATCCAGCCGACCATAACAACTAATTTAGAGCAATGCTATAATAAAATAACCAAATATGCTTCCAACAAGCTATATTCAACACATCAAAATGTATTGCCCTTATTTACCCAAATCGGCAGGAGCTATCTCACCTATTCTCAGCTTCAGTTTGGACACATATTAGTTATTCACCCTGAATAAAGCTGGACCTTTTAAGATGATGACTCTGATCCACCGAAGAACTCTCTGCTCTACTGCCAAACATTTCTTCTCAACTCACAAATTTCACTTCAAAGCAGGAAACTCTCTTTACTCCACTTGTATCACAAAATCCTGGACCTCAATTCCCCCTCCAATCAGACTCATCAATGATGCATGGTTGTCCTATGAACTGCCAGCTTCCTAAATGTCAATGGCTCAAAATAATGAAAAAAAAGTAAAAATACCAAGAATATGAAAAATTCTTTTATTCTTGTATTTGTAGGTGGGGGCACACTGCACCCCAGATATTGAGGGGGGTAATCCCCACACTCCTGAACTTATATATATATATATATATATATATATATATATATTTTTTTTTTTTGTGAGTGTGTATATGTATGTATCAATCAACCCCACAGTTGTGCAAACCATAAGAAGGGAGAAATCTCCCTACAAAGTGAATCATTGTCAGTGCACACTTAGAAATTTCTTCAGCAATAATTTCCTGGGGAGAAAAGTGTTTGGCCTTATGCTATTTGCATTTTTTGCTGTGGGATACTATTACTTGGGGAACTTCTCCTTAAGACTGTATAGGGTTTCTACAATGCACATCTCTTCAAAGATAAATTTAAACCATTCCTACTTGACTCCTGGCTATGCTCCCAATATTCCCGAGGTTAAATTATTCTTAAACTACCTCTCCTACATACACTTACATATCAGTTACTTTCTCTACTGCCTTATTTTTCAAAATCTATATATTCATATCTGCCCTAATGTAATACTACTTAACTGTTCAAAATGTTGCTTATGTTGCTGTAAAGTATATTTATTTCATAATTATTTGCTGTATTCATCTTTACATTGTATGCAAATGTTGCTAAAGTTACTTGAGCATTCTGCATGTTATATAAGCATTACTGTAAATAATTATTGGGGAGGTTTGTATGAGTATTCTATTTGTTGTTTATTTGTTGCTGTTATAATCCTTTTCACAGAAATATTTGTCCCAGGCCTCCACTAAAAAGAGTCATGTTTTTTTCCCAGATGGATCTTCCTAGTAAACAAATGAAATAAATAAAAATAAATAAGACTTATATTCTTGTAACAGATGGACTTTTAACCCTTTCTTTAAAAGTGAGAGATCATGTGTGCCAGAAGTTTCTTTAGGTGAAATTTTAAGTAGCCGAAGTTTAGAAGTAACAGAAAAACATATTGGGCCGGATTCACGAAACCTCCATGTAAGACTTAATATGTCTTACTCGGAGGCTGCAGTTGAACAGTATGACATCAGCATGCCATGCATATTCATGAGGGCATGCTGAATCATATCCTAGGCTAACACGGTCCGTGTAGGAAAGTAGGGGGCGTGTCCGAATGCCAAGTACTGCAAAGGGACACGCCCCCAGAAGAGTCAGAGGCCTGAAAGTATACACCCATGAGCGAGTCCTTAGAAATGTCAAGGAACACTACACCACACATCCCCACAGACAAAACCCTACTGAAAATGTGTAAAACGTAAAAATAGCAGTTTCATTTTTTTTTTTTATAATTTCAAAAATGTTTGCCCACATTTGCGCTCATTTGCACGGGTATGCCCTTCGCTCAGCCACAGTTAGCAGACATTGAAAAGCATATAAGATCTACATATGCAAACTAAGCCAAGTAGCAATAGCGCAGCAGTAGAGACGTTGGCCAAAGAGGAGGTAGTCATGGTTCGAGCCCCCACAACATCATTCACTATTTTTATTTAAATAAGTATGAAACAATCCCCTGATATATATATATATATATATATATATATATATATATATATATATATATATGTAAAACTATAATTTAAGTAAAATGTAATGAAATGGGCCATGCATTTGTGAAGAAATCCGACAGAATAATTTATAAAAAAAGGATTATAATTGCCCATAGCTGAGCAACGCTTTAGCAAGCTGAATATCAGTGCCCGTAGGTGAGCAGCGCTTTAACAAGCTGCATATGAGTGCCCGTAGGTGAGCAGCGCTTTATCAAGCTTAATACGAGTGCCCGGAGATGAGCAGCCCTTTAACAAGCTTAATATGAGGGCCCGTAGCTCAGCAGTGCTTCACCCAGTGTAATATGAGTGCTCATAGCTAAATAACGCGTTACCCAGCATAAGCCGTTTGCGCGGAGCTGCACAGCGTGCCAACCAGCTTACCGGCGGGCAACATTGGGCAAGCTGTATCAAAGCCGCCTTTACACAGACACACCTCCTAGCCTCTCTAGACAGTAGTAAAATAAAAAAAAGCAATGCCAAGGGTCGAACCCTGGATACTGTGCACCATAGTCAAAGTACTGAACCACTAAGCCATGACAGTTGAACTGAGAAATACAGTATTAGCATATATATAGGAATGAATGAAAATAGAACCATGACAAAGCAGGTTTGCTTTAAGCTTTTAAATATCCAAAATGGCCAAACACAGATAAGTGCGGGAAAACCGGCATATACAAACCCCATAGGCGGGAATTCACACCATAACTGATTGTGGTACCCATTTGTAGTCAAGATGGCAGGTGCAGGAGAGGGAAATCACTTTAGAGCACAAAGGTGGGGTGTTGAGGACTCAAAATATATGGTTTGTCTCCTAGTCCATGATCATGAAGCACAACTCATGCAGGGCCAGGGTCAATGGGGAGCGTATAAGGCAGAGGCGTGGAACTGGTTGGCAAATGATCTCACCAGTGCCACAGGCATTCCGAGGACTGGTGAACAGGTCCGTCACCACCATACGGACCTGAAGCGACGTAAGGAGGACCAACTGAACCGTTGGATCCAGGAGGCCCGCCAAATGCCCAATGCCCCACTACTGAGTAAGTATCCATGTAATTACGTATGTAAGAAATGCTATCCTAGCCTATAGTATGGAGAGGTATGTTCCAATATTCCTTCATTTATATTACAGCTGCAGATGTTCGTTCCGCGAATCGGCAAGCCTATGCTGATAGGCTGCTGAGGTTGTGCCACCAGGCAGGTTAGTAATTATTTAGCTGGTATTGTTATAGAATATAAGTGAGACAGATTGTAAAAGAGTTTAGTGTTGTAACCCAGTAATAAAGGTGAAATAAGCCTAGAATAAAGATTCTGCTAGTATTGCAAGATTAGATAAGTGATGCAGCCTGGAAAAGAGTGTATTGCAATCCAATAATAAAGATTAAACAAGTCTCAAATAGAGTTTCCACCTGTATTGTAATATCAGATAACTGCTTCAGCCTGAAAATGAGTGGCAATCAATCAACAAAGGATAGACAAGTGTCGAATACATCCTTGTAAATTCTGCCATATGAAATAAGTGAGTCAGCTGGAAAGGATTGTTGTAACCCAGTAATAAATGTTAATAAAGCCTAGAATTAAGTACCATTCTGAAATGTAAATATAAAATAAGTGAGAGAGTGTGAGAAAGACAGTTTGAAGCTACCAAGAAAGCTGTAATAAGTCTGGAATAAAGGTATCCTGCAGTCACTACATAATGAAATGAATGAGACAGCCACAACCAAAGAGTGCAATGTCTTAAATAAAGTACAGAACCTGGACTGTGTCCATCCCACATTTGAATATGTTGCTGTACCCTTGCATTATGGAGATAGTATGGTTGTATGAAATGCTGAACATCCACAGTTGTCTAGACCATATAAATCAAATGTAGCAGGATGCTGTACCTGAACACAGCCAGATATGAACATATCTGAATAAAAATGGAATGTATATTAATGTAGCAGTAACATCCCCATCACCAACATTCCTAAGGTTACATACAGGAAACTGTACTAATACACGTAGGGGATATATATCTGCATCTACTAAGAATGTGCAGTATATGTATAGGTAGTGTAAGTTGTTAATGTAATATTTCTACACCCTACCCTATTTTCACAAATTATGCCATTCCACACCAAACTGGGTATATGTATTCACAATTAATTCCCATGGACATTTGTCCTGTTGGTTCATACATATCTGCATGTACGTTGATGCATGTGCCCTGTTCACATATCCAAACCCGATGCCCTTTTGCCACCAATCAACCCTGCATGCTGTTCGAATGTGCACTGTTGTTCTAGATATGCATATGTTATGCTTGCTGCTCAATGTTCGGAATTCATGGGTGTTTGGTTAATGGGAATACTGATGCATGCTGTTACAACTAATTTTGAATGGTGTTGTTTGTTACTAACCCAAAATGCCATAAAATACTGCTAAACATAGGACAACAGGGAAGGTGGGTACCAGCGGACCCACCTCTCCCACCTCAGCTGGCGAGTGCACCTGGCACCAGTGCCCAGGCCGGGACCTCCTCCTCCAGTGGCCCTGTGCCACCTTCAGGTGGAAGCACTGCAGGGGATGGGGCTCGTCCCCCATCTGCAAGCGTGGCCAGAGGAGAGCCTCCACTCACCCTCCATAGGGTCCGGTCTGTGGTGCGTAGTGAGATCAGGTGTTCTGTGACTGATCCCCTACATCAGCTCGAGGTGAGAGTGGTGCAACTCACGGGTGTGCCTGCCCGTCCTATCCAGCCCCCAGCACAGCCCTGGCCTGGGCTGTGAAGGCGCAGTGGTAACTGCCCATGGGTGGGGATCTCAGTTCCACTGTTGCCATCTGTGGGCTCATGGGCTTGCGATATCCAAACATCCATTCCCGTCAATTGTGTTTACCCCCCCACATGTGTCATACTCCGCCCTTGTATGCATCTTGTTTGTCTTGTCTGTTAACCTCCCCAACCTACCTCCCCAAATATACCATACCTATACAAATGTACCTCACATTCCACTCTCACCTGAAAAAAAAATAAAAAAAGGGCACTCTGTTCTCACAAAAAAATTATGGCCCATACATAGCTGCCCAATTCGCACACATGTCTGCTGGACATGTAAACTGATAATTCTAATTGGCAGTGCAACATATTTTGTTGTCCTCACCCCTCTCTCAGGGGTGGAAGGTTTCAAATTTCACACCAAATTTCAAACATATGCACAGCTGTTGCTGATAAAGAAATGGGCAGCTATGGACCTTCCCTACACCCACCCTGCACATCCCGAGCTGGTTTCCCTGCTGTCTTTCCCTCTTTGTGCCCCCTTTTTCACCACTTTCCTATTACCCCATTTTCTTTTCTTTAAAAGAAATTAGCGTGGGTGTTAACGAGAGTAAGCACTTTTAAGCAGTAGTCAGCGGGTGTGCGCTTGTGTGCGGTTAGCTAAGCATAGATAAGTGTAGCTAAGCGTCGCGCAAACTCGTGCAAACCCGCTTACAACTGCTTAAAAGTGCCTTAGTCACTCTGTATGATAAGGCCTGTAGTCTGCTCATCAGCAAAATAAAATACCCCTGTCAGTCTCGAACACCAGACCTTGGAAACACTAGTCTGCATGTATTACCACTGAGCCACAGGAGATATACAAGAACTTGGTGCTGAAAGAAATATATCATGAAATACAAGGAGTGAATGTAAAGGGAAGATAGGAAGGCCATTACACAAAGCCTGTTCTGTGTATCTTTACTGGCAATTCTTGTGGAATTGCATTACATTAGTGTGAGAATAGAAACAGCCATGCTAGTAGGTAATAATGCTACAGTAGCACCTTATAAACCCCACACAGTATCAGAGCAGGATAAACACCGCCATATTTGAATAGGTAAGAGGCCAGACCTCCCAACTGTGACTGATTTACAGGGATGTCCCTGATTTGCAAACAACTGTTACCTGTGCCCCACTGACTCCCTGTGAAATGTACTAACAGTAGGCAGAAAGGTGGGGAATCCCACTTAATGGTAACTGTCAATAAGTTAAAGTAGACACTACTTGCATGTCAGAAATGGTGTAGTAATAGATATGCTCAAAATACCCCACAGTCACAACTGCAGAATATCTGAAATATATCACGGGTGTATCCCACTGATATGTACCTTTCCCTGAGGCTGGTCAAATATATACCTGAGAGTATCTGAGGCCTGCAAGTGTCAGAAACACACAGGCATATCAGCCTGTCTGCTGTTACATACTCTGCGAATAGCTGTAGAATTACTTCCACAAGCATGCCCTTATGTAGGAGTACAACACAGAAATATCAAAGGATGTAGCCATCTAACATACTAATGACAGTATAGCAATTCACAAGCACTGCATGTGCCTGATATTCATAATTGTTAGTACAATATACTTAGTTGTCCTCACCCCTCTCTCATGGGTGGAAGGTTTCAAATGTCACAGCAAATGTCAAACATATGTACAGCTATTGCAGTTAAAGAAATGTGCAGCTATGGACCTTCCCTACACCCAGCCTGCACATCCCTAGCTGATGTCCCCACTGACTTCCTGCTTCCTGCTTACAACTGTTTAAAAGTGCCTTATTCACTCTGTATGACAAGGCCCTAGTACTGCTCAGCAGCAAAATAAAATACCCCTGTAAGTGTCAAACCCCAGACCTTGGGCTCACCAGACTGCATGTAGTGCCACCAAGCCACAGCAAACATATAAGAACTTAGTGCTGAAAGAAATATATCATGCATTACAAGGAGTGAATGTAAATGGAAAATAGGAAAGCCATAGCAACACATTCCAGTAAAGACAAATATCAGACATTCAAGGAGTGAATGTAAAGGGAAAATACAAAAGCCATAGCAACACATTGCAAGAACTACTGTTGTATGCCAGTTAATCCTCAAATCTCACAGGTAAGTACATACTCCCATGTAAACAGTGTTAGCATTAGCAGGTGTGATTTAACATAGACACTGAGAAGAGTGAACTGGAAGAAGCAACAGTCAGGTTTCAGTACAACATGCATTTCAGTGGCTACAACACAGCGTTAGATATGAGAGATATACCAACCTTCTGACTCACACAACAGTGTCCACAGCAAACCAGCATGGTCCCCACCTTACAAAACTGAAAGGCCTATGCCTACCTAACCAATCATTTTATAGCAGTGTCCTGAAATCACAGTGAGAACTGCAATTACCACACAGCAGGCTGCATGCAATTACTAAATGCTGGCCACCAATTGGTGCAGAGGCCATCACATGCACATGTGCAGATACCTACAAAAGCAGCCTGTACTGCCAGTCCACACATGCAATAATATCATTGCAGTAACTGGAGGGAGAGAGAGAGAGAGAGAGAGAGAGAGAGAGAGAGAGAGAGAGACCAAAAAAAAAATAAAAAGCAAGTCAGCCAGCAAGCAAGCCAGCAAGCAGGGCAGCAAGCAAGCCAGCAAGCAAGCCAGCAAGCCAGCAAGCAAGCCAGCAAGCCAGCAGAAAAAAGCTGTCAGAGACAAAGGTAATGTAAACTACATAATCTAATAATCTACATACTGTGAACCCTCCATATGTGTTAGCAGTCTGTATCTATATGTATATGCAGATGTGCATAGGGCAAGGGACATACTGCAACTGTTAGTGAAGGCTGGACATACATATGTAGTTGAAGGTTGCTATGTGCACATATCAATGTAGGTTGCAGTGTGTGGCATTGAAAACAGCATGCAGTGCAGGTATATGTCATGTGGTGGTGAACTTCTGTGGGACTGAGCCAGTGAGGCCTGCTACAGCTATACTGCCTGAGGACAGCATAATGCATTATGCACAACACTGTGCAATATCATTACAGAATGGTATGTCTAACAACTGTTTCAGAAGTGATATTCCCACCATGAAAGGTGGGCAGTCTATGTGCCTACATGTGCATGTATATGTACAGCAATGGATGTTTAGAAGTGTGTGTGTGTGTGTGTGTGTGTGTGTGTGTGTGTGTGTGTGTGTGTGTGTGTGTATATATATATATATATATATATATATATATATATATATATATATATATATACATATATCTATATATATATATATATATATATATATATATATATATATATATATATATATATACATATATATATATATATATATATATATATATATATATATATATATATATATATATATATATATATATATATATATATATATATATATACATATACATATATGTAGATATGTATATATATATATATATATATATATATATATATATATATATATATGTGTGTGGATATGTATATATTGATATATATATATATTTATATGTAAATGTATATGTATATATATATATATATATATATATATATATATATATATATATATATATATATATATATAGATATATGTATATATACACAAATATATATTTATATATAAAGGGAGAGTGAGAGAGGGGGACATGGGGGCACATGTACTGCAACAGGTGCCTGGTGACCAAGGCATGGACTGAACACCAGTGTTGATACTGCAGTACCATACCCCATTCCAGAACATGTTACCCACTAACTACCACATAGGTGGTTGCCCGCCTACCACTGGAGGTGCCAGAAGGGAACATGGGACACAGGTGTACAATAGCCTCCCGTTTGATATCTACAGTGGCACACTAGTCTTGTAATCCCTGTACATGGTTCGTGTCATCACAAAAGGTGTGTCAGCTAGGGAAATGTAAGTCAGTGTACCCCTCTACACCTCACAATGTCCTATGCAGTATGTACCTCCCATGAGAACTACAGCAAGTGGAAAGGCAACAGACATACCTAACAAAGACTGATAATGCCCTCAAACACATTCCCTATGCAGACTGACTCTCAAAACCACAGCTAGAGTGCCTTGCATACTTCCTACACAGAGGTTACCACTGCTGGACATAGGCAGTTATGTCACACCCATACCAGTTGGCCAACCACCATGGCAACACCTCACAATCCGTCCAGCCTACATGACCTAGGGCCCTAATCCTTGTCACCGCACTAAACAGCACATGCTGGAGGTACAGGTTTCTATACACAAATGTGCCATACCCTGGAGTAAACCACCCAGCATTAACAAACAAGGCTCCTTATTAGTAGATGTCATACATACCCCTGATGAATGTTATGGAGATAGGTAATATGCCCTGTGAGTCACCTCTGTGTAACTGTTTCACAGGAGCAAGTAAAAATCACATTACATGTGTCCCAAAGGGCAGGGTAGCATATGGCCAGGCTGCCCTAGGCCCAGAACCAATAGCATAGTACCTACCTATGACACAATGCACACACACATGTACTCAGTGCAATACCAGCTATGTGATGTTGAATGACTGTGACACTGATTGTGTGCAAGGTCTGTAAAGGTGTGATAGCTTAGTGTGAGTTTGTGTCTGTCATGGTAGTTGGTGTCCTTGGTGTGAGGCCAGAGAAAGATGTGTCAGTTATCGGGATGCAAACATAGTAGATTGGCATATGTTGTGCCGTACTTCCCTGTGTACGACGACGGTGTCCCATCGTAGGCAGAAGCAATACATGTATGCTCAGTAAAAGGTACTGCTGTTGAATCCAGCTCTCATATGAACTGTTGTACTACCTGATGTTGTAGGCCTAAACACTGCAGTATGGTGCATGTTCACATTCCCTGGTAACACTGTCTGGTGTGTTTCCTGTAGTCTGCACAGATTACATACCTCATGCATAGGTATCTGTAAGTAGGGGCACACAGTACTATAAGGTACACAGTTAATGCTCATCTGTGTTGTCATACATTTGTGTGTTGTATGTATGTGTAATGTGTGTGTAATGATGCCTGTACCATGGCCGCAATCACATGTGTGTTACAGGGTATATGTGTGTACCTGGCAGCATGTATACTCTGTGACAGCAGTATGCTGGCTATAGTAACAACTGTGCACATATGTCAGGTATGGGTATGGCATCAAAGACTAGGGTGGATTGCCGTTGAAACTGTAAATGTGCATTGCATTTATTGCATGGGATGACAATATTCTTCATCCATTAGCTTGATACATACCCCCAGTGTGAAGTTGTGCATTGTATCCCAAACAGTGTGCCAAGTGCTTGTGTATACTAGTTTGTTGTATGGAGTGTGGCAGGCACTGTCAGACAGTTGTGGGCTGAGCACTGATATGTGGTATCAAACATGTGTATCCCCTGATAGACAGACAGATGCTATATATAGCAGTTAAGTGATATCAGTGCATTAGAATATTAAGTGTTCCACATGACTTGCTCACATATTTTTTTTTTCCTTCCAGGGTGATGGTGCATCAGCGAAACCCACCTTATACAGCAGCAGAGGATGAGAAGATCCATCAGAGCCTGGTGCAGAATTACTGTGTGCTGTTTTCCATGATCAGCCAGAACCAGCATGAGAGGGCTGCACTGTGGCAAGATCTTGTCCATCGGGTAAATGACATAGGCATGCATAACCAGACATATGAGCAGGTATGCCATCACTGCAGTGATTTAATTAGACATGTCCGGCAGTGTGGGTCTGATATCCAGAGACAACAGCTTGCCACAGGTGGTGGGGTACCTATCCACCCCCCTTCACCAGTGTGAAGGAGCACCTCCTAAGTGTTGTGGCTCCAGGCCAACAACAGCAACATCCACAAACATGTGTCATCATGGAGGCTGGAGCGACCCAGCATGTTGAAATGGAGCGTGCAGGTAACATGCCATATCTGTAGATGACTGTTCTCTGTACTGGTAGTTTATGTGCGTGTGAGATGTGTACTGTTTGTGTAGCTGTTAACCTGCCTATTCTTCTGCAAGATTGATATTCTGAGCATAATCTGTACACCTGTGAAAGCCACCTGTTGTACTACTGTACTTTATCATACTCACAGTATCAATGGCACAGTTGTGGCCACTGGCAATCACTCTCATATTTTTGCAGATCCCTCTGGAGTGACAGCAAGGCAGCCAATCCATGCTGGTGAGTGTGTAATAACAATGCCATTGCTAATGACATGTGCATGTCATATGGAGGTGTAGTCTGTGCACATGTAACACACCTACGCATAATGCATGCTGTGCATGTTTGCTGTGAGAGTATGCATATCCCATTATTCTCAATAGCTGCCTCACTCACATGCAATACACAGAGCATGACACACATGTGTGGCAACACAGTACTGGGCATTCTATAGGCATACCTGATACACATGTACACAACACACACATGTTTGGCATACACACTACACCTTAGCCTGCTGCACATGTCCAATTATGACACCTGCTGTATGGCCACCCTTCAGTATCCCACTTATCATCTATGCAGCACACATAATATACCTGAGGGGTAGAGGTCTATCATGTCTTTGTGGAACAGTCTTGAACAAATAATACATTCATGTTAGGCAATGCTCACTATTGGCCACCTTACAAACCCATGTAACAAGTGGCTGTGTAATTGTGGATGTAGTCATGTTACTGCATGTCAGGTACAGCATGCTAGCTGCCTGTCTGGCACACATTATTATTGTTGACTGACCACAGGAAACATGTTGATCATGGCTCACGTTACTACACCACATCCAGTTCCGCCGACCACAAAAGTACACATAGCAATCATTGCGTAGCACCGTCATGTGTTTTGTGTGTGTGTGTGTGTGTGTGTGCATGTGTGTGCGTGTGTGTGCGTGTGTGTGTGTGTGTGTGTGTGTGTGTGTGTGCAAATATATGCACCCACAGCTTGTAACACTTGCAAAACATTGTTATGTCCTTGTACACATTGTGTCCCAGGGTGTAGACAATCACTGAACAACTACACACAAGCATCAAGTACACGTATACTGTTATTAACAAGGGCTGTCTACACTTGCACTGCATGTTCCTGTGCAACACATAATCTGCATGCTGACACGTGTGCAGTGATGTTTTTCCTTGTGATACTGTCACCCACCCTAAAACAGTACTGTGTATGTGTTGGATTGCAGGTGTGTCTGTGTTTGTATCTGCTGTACTGAGGAGTATGCCTGTGTGCTTGTGTGCCTGTGTGCTTGTGCACCTGTGTGCATGTGTGCCTGTGTGCATGTGTGCATGTGTGCCTGTGTGCATGTGTGCATGTGTGCATGTGCACCTGTGTGCATGTGTGCATGTGCGCCTTTGTACATGTGTGCATGTGCACCTGTGTGCTAATATCATGTACACATTTGTAAACTGTGTTTCCTATCTTCCTCTCACAGGTTCTGATGTTGCTCTGGTGGAGTGCAGCAGGGAACCTGAAGCCACTGCTGGGGATAGTGATTATGATGATACATGTGTAATGGCACAAGGAGGTGTGACAGGGTCTGTCGTTGGTCAGCCAGTTGACACTACACAGCAGTCAACCCCATCAATACGCACAGTCATCCTGCCGATACATCCATTGTCACCAATGTCCTTAGCTGCGGGACAGCATACAGTGGGCATTGACCAGGGTAGTGTGGTATCATTGGCACATGCATCCCCTCACAGCAGCCATGGCCAGATTCCTGACATGGTATCACACATGCAGATGTCCAGGGATTCTCGTGGGAGCATCTGTGGTCGTACTGCCCCTGTCAGACGTGCCCACAGAGGTCTTTTAACCTCAGTTATGTTCCAGGCTGTAATGCAGGCACAGGCACATATGGAACAGTACACCAGACAGGGTCTGAGGGAGCTTAGAGCACATCACACCGCTATGAATGACACTATGCGTGATGTTGCGTCTGCCATCCGTAACATCAGCGAGGTCATTGAAAGACGTTGGGGGGACACATTAGATCTCTTCCACAACTACATGTCCAGGAGCCAGGACAGTGCAGGACGGTTGAGGCATCGACGTGGATGTATGCCAGCAACATTATCAGCTGGCAGTCATCGTGGACGACAACAAACCTGCAGCTGCTCCCATAGTGCCAGTACCAGCCCCAGCAATACTGGGTCTGTGCTGTCATTAGACCGTCCAAGAAGACCACATGCACGTGGCTCTGGACAGTCCCAGCAGGGACATATGTCCAGTCAACAACCCACTGCTTCTGATGACAGTACCCAGTCTGGCTTAGTACCTGATACTGTCCGTAGCACCCCTGCCAGGCACAGGTACTGTGTCCGTGGCCAGAGACAGTGATCTGTATGAGCTGGCAGGTACAGTCTGTGGCTGTCCACAAACACCCATATATGGCAGCCATGTGGTGGAACTGTGTGCATGCATACACACACAAATAATGCTAACACCTAGGGCTAACACATACACACACACACATTGCAGCAACATTGCCCCATGTTGTACTGTTGTCCCTCATTAGCACACACACACACACACACACACACACACACACACACACACACACACACACACACACACATGTCAATTGGATGTGTCAATGGCAGACTCTGGCAAACCAAGTACACACCCTGTGCATATGATGAAACTGTGCCACCTCCTGCCATCTGTAACATTGATGCAGGAACAGGGTAGAATGGTGCTGATGCACAGGGTGACTACATAGCACTGTAGTGATATTATCATATTGTTAACAGTACAGTGTAATGATATAGTTGTGGGTATATTCGAGCATGCATGATGCATTGCCTATGTTTGTCATTGCAGTTTTGTATACACCAGTGTTAATTCCCAAAGTGTACTGTCTGCACATGTGCCACATGGCTGTTGTTAGTACCTGTGCCTGCATGTGTTGGGGTGTGGACAGTACATGTGTGATGTTTGCAGCACTGAGTTGCAGGTGTACATTTGTGAACATGGTTAGCATGGAACATGACATGGTTTGACAGTATGCTGTGGGTAATACGGTTTCCAAATGTCAATGGTCTGCATTCTGGTAGTATACACAGCTTACATAGCCTGACATTCAGTGGTCATTACATGGTGTCTCCTCAACTGATACACAGATGTAGGAACCTGGTGTCAGTGATATCCCTGCAGTACTACACTATACCAGTAGCTATTCTTACTGAGCCCCACACATCCTTGGGAACAATAATTTTTGGCATATAGCAGTCTCACGTACATGCCAACACACTATGGATATGTCTATCCATGACTGCAAATACATACAGTTGCCTACAATGCATTCTACACATGACACACCTAACCACCACAAGGGTATCATACAGACAGATACCTGTTGTCCAAGCCATGCTGTATTGCTGTAATGAAACTGTGGCATTGGCATTGGCATATAGTTAACATAGTATTCCAACAGTACCATGTAGGTGGTAGCACCCATCATGTAGAACGGGTAATGGTGTGTACATGTGGACAAGTGTTATCTTGTCTTTCCTGTGATATTCACATTTCCAAAGGTATTCTGCAGTCCCTCAGTGTATCACCTAAGCAAGAACGTGTATGTATGCATATTGGCAACAGTTGCCATACACCTACACTGTGTGTCCATCACTCACAGACTTTGCTGTGTTTTAACATGTCTGACATATACTCCAGACATGAACGCTCACCCACATTAATCTATCAAAGCTTTCATGGGTGTGTGTCACATAGTTGGCCTAGGACACAGATCACTGCAGTAGCCTGCATTGTCACCAACATACATGCATGGCCTAAGGTCTGTTAAGCTGCGGCACATGCTGGCAAAGGTAACAACTGTATTCATATGGGGCAGGCTTCACACATAGGAACTATTAAAGGTCACAGGTACATATCTGTATGTGGCACACACATACCTGATGTGTGCAATGAAATTACTTTTATAATAATATGTCATACAATAATAAAAGCAAAACACACAACACATTGACAAACGTACACATGGCATTTGTAGGATTCAAACCCCTACCTAACTATGTTATGATACTTGAGAGAGACTCATTAGTGCAGCACGCTACTCACATTACTGGATGATTTCCCTTCTCCTGCTGTATTTATAGGGTGCTGACATCATCAGTCTTTCCAAAGAAGAATGCACATCTTTAACTATCCCTCAGTATGGGGGATAACAATATCTGTGCATTAACAGACGCCTAGTTCAGGGTCATATATGCACACTGGCACTGCCAGGTTATGTTCTATAGCATGCTTCATGACCACAGGACTTGTAACACACAACACAAGTAGGGGGTGTATCCATATACATCACAGATACACACACCTCTGGGTTGGTACCACTGCATTAAGCATGACAGGCCATACATATACAACTACCATTGTGCAAAACTGCCTTTTGGTTTGGTGTGTAGTTCAGATCACCCCCCCCCCCCCATACCCAGTAACCACACTTGGCTTTCCTGGGAACAGTGTAGGATATGCAGGTCTTCACACACACCATTATAGTGGTTGACTTCAGGTACACACATATTGATTGGGGATACTACTCAGGCCCTCAACAACATCACCCTACAGCCACTACAATTTGTGAATCCATGTGCTATGGCACAACCAGTCACCACACCCACAAGGGGGAATACATATTGGACCTGATCATTACCAACATGGGGACTCAATGTTCCACACCAGAGGTAGAACCATCATTGTTAAGATCAGACCATAAACAACTTTTCCTGGACATCCATATCCCGTCCCCACCCCAAGCCAAGGAAATCACTGTAAAGAATTTCTCAAAAGCAGACTTTGCACTTGTGAAGACTGGGGTGGAATACTTCAAAGGTCGCGTGCTGGAGGATAATACAGCCCAATCTGCAGAATCCTTTACAAGCGCATTGTATGAGCACCTGCAGGTATGCATTGAATATGCTATCCCAAATAAAACCATGACTCCTCCAAAACAGGAGACCTGTCTGGTTGACCCCAGCCATATATAAGCTGTACAACAGAAGGAGGAAGCTACTACATAACAGAGCAATATCCCACAGACCCACATAGATCATAACCTCTCTTTTGCTAATCACATTGACAGAGTCATTGCAAAGACCTTTATATAGCCCTCCTTATCACATGGGTGTTTGCATGTAGATCATGGGAGGTCATTGTGGCCCTCTACTAGTCACTCATCATGCCCATGTTTGACTACAATGCCCCTTTTGGGGTGTACCTTACCCAACACCTGCGGCAACTACAGTGAACACAACAGTACCACCCCAAGAGGATCATGGGCTACACACAGATGTCCTATGCAGCTCAACTAAAGTATCTCCAGCTCTACTCAGTTGCTTAACGCCTACTCAGAGGTGATCTATGCCTGATGTATGCAGCCATTTCAAACCCAGAAGTAATGGACATGCTCCACCTCATAACATCCAAAACCCTTAGAGCTACACACTCCAGGGACTTAAACCTCAGCACAAAAATAAATAGGACATGCTGCAGGGACAGATTCATTACCCAGAGGCTCCCCTCACTCTGGAATTGAATCCCAATTAAAGTTAGACATAGCCCCTCGCCAACCCTCTTCCAGCGAAATACAGCCGCATGGATGGGAAATTGCAAATTCACCCCTGGGATCTCCACTGTGTCCCTGCTTGACAGAGCCACAGTAAACTAGCCTTAAAGGGTGCCTTCTGTGACCTACTTTACAGAGGCACAGTAGGCTACTCTACTGGGGAGGTGGATGCCAAATACACTCTGCCTAGGCTTATGAATTCCCTAGGGTAGACAGCCTAGTATTGACCTCTGCACCTATGTTTATGCTTGGAATGCACAATATTTGTTGCTGCTACTGTTTGCAGGTCTTTATTGCCGTAGCTTTCCCAATTTCTATGAACAACTTTTGTATCTGCATAACATGTTTGATCATGACAGGGTTCCAGTATATTAATATATGTGTTTGTTGTTATTTAACTGTGTGCACAGGGCGGATTGCTGGATCGTGGGAGGTTCCTGGCTTAACACATACAACTGCCAGATATGTGTGACTGACTGCTAAACTCAGACATGGCCTAAGTGTGTGAGCATGCCCAGTTTAGGCTTTCCATGGTTTGTTGCCTGACATATGTCTCATTTATCCAAGTGTGTGAGCATGCCCAGTGTGACCTTTCCATATGTTGTGATCTGGAGTCCACTACATTTCTGGTTGTGTGTGAACATGACCAATATTGACATTTATACTGTGTGTGTTGGAAGTCATGTTGTGTTCTTACTGCCAGACTCCTTTGTGTCATAACTCAACAGGGATTATGCTGTGCCTGCAGGGTTTCCATGTGATAGTTTGCAAAGACTTGGCAACATTCTCTCATAATGGCTGAACACCGCAATACTGTCATGGTGTAGTGGTTCAGTACTTTCACTATGGTTCACAGTATCATGGGGTTGAGTCCCATCACTGCTTTAAATGTTCATACTGAGCAGACCAGACTGGTTAAGGGCCAGTTGGGCAACTATGAGCATGTTGCATTTTGTTCAGCTATGGCCTACTTAAACCAGGCTTGTCCGACATTGCTGTGTATTCAGCAACTTGGGTGGACATTGCCAAACATTACTCCACATTGACCACAGTTGTACTAGTTGGTGTGTGTGCGATTCTGTTCATAGGTTCATACTAGGCTATCTGCCCTAGGGCATTTGTAATTCTAGCCAGAGTGTGTTTGGCTTTCAACACACATTTTAAGTGGAGTTTGCCATGACATTTTTCAAGGTTAGTATACTGTGCCTCTGTTTAACAGTGACATAGAAGTGATACCCAGGGTAAACCTACAATCTCCCATCCACTCATCAAGATTCCTCTTGAAGAGAGTCAATGAGGGACTCTGGCTAACCTGGAGTGGGGGTTTACTCAAGAGTTGAGGGAGCCTCTGGGTTATGAATCTGTTACTCCAGCATGTCCTATTTATTTCAGTCCTGAGGTTCAGGTCTCTTGAGCACGTAGCTTGATGGGATTCTGATTTTCCGAGGTGCAGCATGTCCATTGATTCCAGGTTGGACATGGCTTTATACATCAGACACAGATTGCCTCTGGGCAGGCGGTATGCCACTGAGTGGAGCTGCAGCTTCTTTAACCGGGCAGCGAATGGCATGTGTTTGAGCCCTTTGATCCTCCTGGTGAGGTACTTTTGTGGTCTTTCCAGCTGCTGCAGGTGTCTGATAAGGTACATCCCACAAGGGGCATTGTACTCAATTATGGGCCTGATGAGGGATGAGTTAAGAGGCACGATGACCTCCCCTGATGTAGATGTGAATGCCTTCCTGATTAGGTGCGCTATATGAAATGTTTTTCTAAACACTTTGGCCACATGGTTATCGAATGAGAGATTGCTATCAGCTTGGGTCCCCAGGTCCCTTATCACTTCTTCCATACTTAATGGGTTACCACCTATGTGGTAATTTGTGGGCACTTAGTTTTTGACAAAGGGGAAGACTATACACTGTTTTGCATTTAGCTTGAGGACATGGCTCTGACACCAGTTGTCTGTTTCTATGAGGCCCATTTGTAGGATGCTTGTGTCAGCTGGAGGGTCGATTATGGCGCCCAGTTTGCAGTCATCTGCAAACTTGTTCACCAACTGTCTTTCTGTGTTGGCCTGTACCTCTGAGAAATATATACCAAACAAGGGAGGTCCCAGGACTGAGCCTTGTGGGATGCCACTTGTAGCTGGTTTGGGGTCTGACATGGCTCCAGCATTTCTGACCATGTGGGTTCTGTCCTTGAGCCAGTTTGCAGCCCATCTAGTGACATAGGGGTTTATATTGAAGCTGGTGATTTTATCTATGATGACCAAGTGGGGTACTGTATGGAAGGCTTTTGCGAGGTCCAGGTAGGCTGTGTGGACCACCTTCCCCTCGTCAATGGCCTTGGTGACTGTTTCAAATGACTCAACCAGGTTTAAGAGGCAGGATCTGCCCTTAACAAAGCCAATCTGGGTAGGATCCAGTGTCTGTAGGTCCCCAATATGTTTATTTCTGAAGTCCATGATGATCCTTTCCATAGCTTTGCAGACCAAGCTAGTCAGGCTTCTGGGGCGATAGTTTGCAGTATCCATTGAGGCATCACCTTTGTGGAGAGGGACCACTGTTGCTGTACACTGCTCTTTGAGTACATATCCTGTGGTAAGGCTGAGATTGAACAGTGGTTTTATGTTTGTGTTCAGTTCTTCTTGGGGTTCATGTTGGACACAGCCCAGGACACCGTCTGGTCCCATTGATGCTGTGTGTTTTGCTTTGGAGAGGCTGGCTGTTACCTGAGCATCTGCGATGTCAGGGGGCCAGCCCTCTGCTGGGATAGATATTTGCCCTTTTGGGGGGGGTTTGCACTGAGCCTGTCAGCTCAGATGTTGGCAATGTCTGTGGGTTTGGTGTATTGTTTGTCATTTTGGACTACTTCTGAGCATATCTGGGGATTCCCACACAGGTTCCTACCATAAGTAAAGAATGCCTTGTGATTATCCTTGGTGTCCTGTACAATTTTTATCTCAAAGATGGCCTTAGACAATCTTATGTGTGGCCGTAGTTTTTCAATAATACTGATCAGGGATGCCTTCCCTTTTTGGGATTTTGATCTATCATATAGTAGCTTTCGCCTTGTATTGTATGGTTTGTTTATGGCTGGGGTCCACCGGACAGGATGCCTGGCTTTGGAGGATTGGGTCTTGGTTTTATTTGGGATTGCATGATCCATGCATTCCTGAAGGTGTTCATAGAATGCGTTTATAAAGGGTTATGAGGTCTGGGCCATATTTTCCACAGGCACAGGGGCTGTGAAGGATTCCACCTCAGTTTTGAGGAGTGTGACATTTGCTTTAGTGAATAATTTTCACTGTGTTTTTCTGGCCATGGGCTGGGATCGGAATGTGAATATCCAGTGAGATTACTCTCTGGTCTGATCTTACCAGTGAGGGATACACTTCTGGTCTTGGGCATAGAGTCCCCATGTTGGTGATGATCAGGTCCAGTATGTTTTGCCCTGTTGTGGGAGTGGTAGCAAGTTGTTCCATAGAATTTTGGTTTATAAATTCTGGGAACCTTTGGGCTAGGGTGTTGGGGCTAGGGTAATGCCCCAGTCTACGTTTGGGTAGTTGAAGTCGCCCAACATAATGGTGTTTGGGGAGACCTTCATATTTTCATGTGTTCTCCAGTCGGCCAAGTGTGGTTCCAGGGTTTAGGAGGGTGGTCTGTAGCAGGCTATGAACTGGAAGGGGTTTTATCCACTGTTAGTTGCACATGGATAGTCTCCGATGCTTCATGCTGTGCCACCAAACTGGCGGTGTGGGTATCCTTGAAAAATATTGATACTCACCCTCCTTTTGTAGTTTGTTCCATATTTTGCAGCTGTAAAGCATGGCATGAGGTGTAACCTGTTAATGCTAAGGTGCTCTTGGGAGCCTTGAACCAGGTTTCTGTTACTGCACAGATATCAACATTCTCCATGCTGAGGAGAGTTTGGAGTGCATGCATCTTGCAGTTTAGACTTCTGGCATTGAGTAGCATTACTTATAGTTTCTTATCCCTTGTGATACCTATGGAGGTGGGTTTGTGTTTTGAGCCTTACCTAAAAAAGGCATTATGGGGGTGACAAGATCCTTTGGCAATATCCAAAAGGCCACAGGTGATAGGTGAAATCCATCCCTAGCGAAGCATCATGTCTTGTCAAGCATGTCATCCCAGGCTGACAGGCATTGTATCCCCTTTCACTGACACCAATACTTAAGCCAATTGTTGTATTTGATCATCTTGTCTTCATATTGTGGCCTCATGTTTGGTGAGGGTAGGATGATACTCAAGGTCATCAAGTTTGCATATACTACATGGTGGTAAATGCTGTTTAGCACTACCTTACATTGCTTAACACATGGCAGTCATGCCTCAGGTAGTGCTGCATGGCTGCCTATGTCAGATGCACATACTGCACTCCCTATACATGTTTGGAAACAGGTAGTGTCAAGTTAGGCATCCCTTTTACTATATGTGCGCGTCAGAGAGAGGTATCATTTCCAGGGTTCCTACTGAGCCAGTGTATGTGCTATGCGTTGCCTCTTTGCCAAGGCCAAGGCATACTGGGCATGCCTCCTTCTGCCTACTGGGGCAGGCTCAAGTTGTTCCTCCTCTGAGTCACGCTCTGCCTGTGATGGCCTTGGCACTGGTGGGGGGCTGTTTGGCCCAGGCCTATGCTGGTCCTGCTGCAGCTGTTTTCGCAGAATCATATTATGTAGCATAGCACATACCATGACAATTTGGTTACATGTTGTTGATGAGTATTGCAAGGCTCTACCAGATGTGTCCAAGCACCGGAACCATGACTTGAGCAACCCAAACACACGCTCGATTACATTTCTTGTTTGTGCGTGTGCCTCATTATGGCGTTCCTGTACAGGTGTGTATGTGTTTCTGATGGGTGTCATCAGCCACGGCTCCAGTGCATAGCCAGCATCCACCACTAAATGACCATGTGGGATGTCCCCATTGGCAAATGCCTGGTACAGCTGTGTCAGATGCCAGATATAGGAATCATGGTAGCTTCCAGGGAAGCCAGCACACACATTCATTATTATGCCCTGGGCATCACACACGACTTGGCAGTTGATGGAGGGTAAGCCCTTGCGGTTACTGTAGGCCCTACCCCTCTCACCGGCTGATGCTTTGATGCATATATGCGTGCAGTCTATTGCACCCACTACCTCAGGGTATTCTGCTATTTGCTGGAAGAGACGCATATTGCTGGCCAATACCTCACGGGAATTGGGGAAATGTACATGATCATCGACATGTGCTGACATGGCATCCAGGAAATGGTGCAGTACCCTGGATGCTGATGCCTGTGATATCCCCATCATATCACCAGTTGGTCTCTGAAAGGTACCTGTTGCTAGTATTCTTAGGCCAACACATACCTTGGTTTCCACTGGGATGGGTTCCCCTCTGTTGGTTCTGTGTGTGAGGCGTGGCCTGCACAGCTCAAAAATTTGCTGCAGGAGGTCTCTGTCCACTCTATAGTGCTCCACTATCTCCAGCTCATGTAACCCCTGGTAGGTGACCCTGGGCCTGTACACTCTTCTCCATCTCCTCACTGTGAGTTGTCCGGCAGCATTTGCATTGTCACCACCTTCAACATGTTGCATATGTCGCCTTATAACAGCAATGGCAGCCCCTAGCATTTTTTGTCTGAGTGTAGCTTTTTCAGTTTTCACTTCTAGTAGCTTACTCCAGTGTTGCAGTGTCTCTTGAGAGAAACAAACTGCACTGTTGTTTGCAGAGTTTTAAGTGCTGGGCTGGGCTAGTGTTCTGCCTGTGTAATTGCCTGATTCTGATTGTTTTCACCTGCTAGCTCTACTAGTATTCCCTGGTAGCTTCCTACTATTTGTTGTGTTTCCTTTTTCCTTTCTGTTTCCTCTGGGGAGAAATGCGCATACAAGCGGAAACACATTCACAGCAGCTCACACGTGCGCACACATGCTTAGACGGACTAAAACTTGCTTATTCGGGTTAAAACGTCTTCCAACAGCCTTATACATGCTTACTCCAGCTTAAACGCGCGCACTCACGCTTCCACGCTCGCACTCTGTCTTACTCAAGTTTACAGGCGTGCACACACGCGCATACCCACTCAGCAAGAAACTTTGGTGTTATCCACAGTATACACCTTCCATTTCTTGGCTTTCCCTGGCCTACCTGTTGACACACCTCTTTCCATGATGTCTAACTGACAGCTAACACATGCCACTGTGCTCCAATGAGCTTCACTACTTTCATACATACCCCCCTTGTGATGTCACCTATCTCCTACTCTGTTCCTCCCCATATACTACTCCTACACTCCACTGACTGTGCTCATTTGCTATCTAAAAGTGAGATTCACTATCCTAACACTCATTTACATAGGATTGCCTACTAATGCTTGGTTACATGTCTTAGACTGGGCTTCTCCCCTTAGCAACCCCTACTCGGCGGCTATGTTGTCTTCAGCCTGCTATTCCCTTACATTGCCATTTAACAATTTTCATAAATTCCACATTTGTGGCTTTTATTGTCTTATTTTATGATTTTTATAGCGCACCCCATTTGCACGGCACTGCGCTACGCTTAAACATTGGAAATCGCCGAAAAAAAAATTATTTTTATTTTAATTTTGCATCTGGGAAACTTTCCAATGGCCGTATATTTGGCCATTGACATGCTTCCTCAACCATATGCAACCTTTATTTGGAGCTGACAAGGCTCCATTGTGCTATTTGCAGAACGGTACTCAGCTGTCAACTGAGTACATTTCTGCAGCTAACACATCTCCTACTCGGACAGGTTTGTGCTTCCTGGATTGCATATTTACCTCATTTGCATGCCTTTCGGCTGCAAGTGAGGTAATTTGCATATTCCAGCCCTGTCCGTGTAGGAGACGTTTTAGGAGCTCTCTTACACGCCCCTACAGGCTGTTCCTGGATCACTCATCGGACATGATGGCTGCATGGAGTATTACTCTACTCGTAGACTCCGTGCAAGCCATCGTGAATCTGGCCCATTATTTAAAGAATTACCTGTCAAGGTTCTGCATATATACAAATATATTATAGGGGAGTTCATTTAAGTTACACAGATGCCTAAATTTCTAGTCACTGAAACAGTACACTATATTTACTAATTTACCCAAGTATACAAAATGTACTGTAACATTGCATTTAAATGTTGCTGAAAATGTCAACTTATCATTCTCACCAAAATATGTGTCAGATGAAGGATATTCTCATGGAATACAAAACGAATAACAAAACATGGCATTTTCAGTTTAGCACCATGGTGCAGATGGATAAAACCTTACTATGACCAAGGCAACATGCTCAACTGGGAGCTTGGGTGCTGCATGCATCAGACAGGGGAGGATGGCAGTGGGTGGCCAGCACTGAGTCGGCCGCATCTGTAGCAAGGGAAGCTGCTTAGACTTGCTACAAGAGCAGCATTAAGTGCCTAGTGAGCTCCATCTTGCAAGTGATATACCACTTGATTGGGAAATTACACATGCAGATTTCTTATATACTCCTCTGAAGGCAACAATTGCAGAGTTTGCAAGCTTGTTGCAGGGTCATGGGGTTGAGGCAGACTCACCTGCAGTATAATGATGCACCAGAATCCCCAATCTCCTCACCAGCCCTGGTTGTAGGTTGGGTTGAACCAGGGTAGTCTAAAGTGGGTCCAGTAGACCCAGTGAATGAGCAGAGGAGACAGTGTCAGGTGATGATTAGCCACTGGGAGAAAAATAGAACAAAATTCACTGTATTTCAAACACTTGTAAACATAAATCCTCACTACCTATTTTCCATGCAGCCTCACAAAAGAAAGCATAATGTAACTGCAGCAATCTTATTAGATAATAGAAGCTACCTATATGTGTACAACTAATGTTGTTGTGATAATTTCATGGACCCTAAGAAAATGTAAAATTTCACAATATGTTAATTTGCTGGTACCATTCCAGATTTTATATCAAAGGACCTGTAGTGAAGTGTTAACCGTTTCCCAGAATGCATTATTTCAATAAGTCTTTAAAAGAGCAAAGAATTTCAGCAATGCATGAAATAAACATTAAAACTGCATTAAAATGCCTCAAGCTGAAAAGAAGAGGATTCATCTGTTGCAATATGTTTTGAGGTTAAAGATCACAACATCGATGTACTGTCTGTATATTTCTGAACATGTAAGACATCTGTGAAGCATTTATGATGTCTGTCATTACCTTAAGTTATTCCAACCAAGTAGTAGTTTCCTAAAGCAATGTACTGGCAGATAATAAAGCAATTAAGTTGTCATTACTTTTTTCATGACCCCATTATAGATTTAAAAACAAAGGTGCTCTAATTATACTAAGATAAGGGGCACGTCTTTACAAATAACATAGTTGACTGCATGCCATTAGGAATGTTTATGCATGTTTTCTCTGATCAGCCAAGTGTAAGAAAAATA
Source organism: Protopterus annectens (assembly GCF_019279795.1). Lineage (NCBI taxonomy): Eukaryota > Metazoa > Chordata > Ceratodontiformes > Protopteridae > Protopterus > Protopterus annectens. The sequence continues at coordinate 1,445,335,152 of NC_056739.1, read as the reverse complement.
AAAGGCAACTGAATTTGAACTTATGCAACCTGTGGAAATTACTGAAGCACAGAAACCACAATGTGCAGTCTTACAAGGTTGCTGTGTGAATTTGAGTAATACAACAAATAATAAACTGCTCAGAATAAGCATGTGTAAAATAGGAAATCAATACTTCAGTCTCAGCGGATTCTATAAGCAGATGACATTTTATAGTTTGAAATAACAGAACTACTTACATGCAAACTGGAGTTTTGCTTCTCTGCTGATGATAATTCCAAAAGAATTCATTGCTATACACTGGTATTTTCCAGCATCACGGGTTTTGTTTGGATTTGTGATCACCAGGTTTCCATCAACTAGACTATAGCGGTAATCTGCAGAAATATCAATGTAAGTTCCGTTGAATTTCCACCTGCAGAATAAAAAAGAAGAGCAACACCTTTGATCAAAACAGAGTGACAATGTATGTGCAATTTCAAGTATCACTGTCAGGAACTACACGTCTACATTTCATTTTCCAAAAGTCAAGAAAAATAGAAACCTGCAAGATCGCTATTACTGCACTTAAAGATTATTGAAATTGCTTTTCATGACAGATATTTGTACTATATTTTTTCTATTCTTTTATAAACAAGATGCTACTTATCACCACCTTACAGCTTACATTCCCCAAGAATGCTATTGCCTTTTTAGTTCACAATGATTAAACCTAAAGAGATCTCATCTCTCTCTAAAGAAATCCCTCTTATTTCTCTCATAGGCTCTGATAATCTGTGTCTATAGTTTGTATATCACTGTAGCAATTTTATTGTCACCACCCTACTCCATATCTATAATCTTTGTCTCACCTTTGACACAGAGGTAGCAATGCAGAAATAGCATTAATCAGACCAGTCCTAAAGAAGATAAACCATCTTAATTTGGAAACATCTGACCCATCTCCATGCTACCAACTCTAGATAAAATTCTAAAGAACTTCATATGCCATCAGCTCACCAGCTACCTACAAAAATATCACCAAAGATCCCATAAACTACATGACATCTGGTCAGGGAGGAGGGCCATGTCTGTACTACTGACTCTGACAGATAACATCCTAGCCAAAATGGGAAAAGGTACCATGACAGGTGTCCTATTCCTTGACCTCACCTTAGCCTTTATCATGGTGCATCATGCTATCCAGCTATTCCACCTGATTGATAAAGGAATCAGTTCACCTGTCACATAATGGTCCAAAGACTTTTCTCTTAAACAGAAAGCTCAAAGTTAAAATTATCTCTTCTTGTTCTCCAAAAACCAATGCACAGTAAGGTGTTTCACTTGGATCTAGACTCACTACTTCATCCTGCTTTTTTTTCTAATTTTCATTCATTATCAGCAAACTTCCATTTGATTTAGTACAATTGCACATGATACACTATACAGATGATATGGTTCAGTTTGCTACTGATGTAACTCAAGCTAATAATTCAGCCAGGAATAATACATCTGGACTTTCTTTTCTTGCTCTTAGCAGCTGGCTTACCTCCAAAATGTTCCTTCTAAACCCCAACAAAACAAAAACAATGATTTATGGAACACACAAACAACTATGTAAAAGCCCGAAAACACTCCTGACCTAAGACTAAGATAATCATATCACAGAGAACAACTCCCACGTCCAGATATACTGGGATATGCTTATATTATAAACTGATCTTTCAAACTCTCTTTGAAGGAAAAATCAGACCAAAAGTCAATTATCTACATTTTTTTAGCACCAAAACTACTTTTTTTCCTTCCTTTCACCTCCAGCCAAGCAGTCATAGAAAGGGTATAATATTTGCCCAGCTGGAGTACAGTTTACTTTTATTTGCTATAACCTTCTGTAAAAACATGATAATCCTTTAATCCATCTCTAATAAAATTTGCCATTTCATGGCTTCCTCTCCTTCCCTCATAAAAAGCTGTACTATTTGCCTCTCAAATACTAGATGGCTATATGTGAAACTAAGAGCAGACATCCTCTTAGACTCATTACTATTTGAACACCTTCACAGGACACTCCTCCTCACGTACCACCAAACTACTTGCAAATATTTCCTGTTATAACCTCTGAAGACAGTTCAACTCAGGTCAAGTTCTCAAAACTGCTTAAACAAAATTCCACTGAACAGAAAACAGCTTCTCTGTACGTGATCCAAAACTATTTCAGCTGTTCCCCTCAAGCCTGACACTTTCTCCTTTTATGCCTAATTTACACCCTTGTTCAAGGCCTTCATTTTCAGCCAAAGCAGAAGTAAATGCAGACATATGCATAACATCACCCCATAATTTAATACAGCTCCCTCATTGACATGCATTCCACCTCATAAAAATCAACTATGCATAAACTCTTCTTTCCTTGTGGCTCACTGGTTGACTCTCTAAACATCCTTTAAACCAATAAACACTGCATATATATAAATGGCCTTACTGCATTTATTATATCAGTCTATTGTTATAACTGTCCTAAGTTATAATGCTGTAACCTCACTGCATCTAATAGCTGAAACCTTGTTTTGTACTCTGGTAACACTTAGTAACATGAATGTTCTGTTTCTTGTATAATACATCTCAAGTTAAACCTCCACTTGGTCATGACTGTTTTACTCTATTAGACAAACATAAACACAAAAGAAATAAATACATAAATAATAACATGTAGTCATATAAATATGTTCAAGTGACACTATCAATATAACACATGTAACAAACATGGAATGCAAAATATTTCAAGTATAGGTGTGGTAAAAAGAACCCTAATGTAACTACTGTACAAAATCTGCAAATCATGTTTAAATAGTTATGTTTCAGTAACAGGGACTGTACTTTTTTCCATAATGAAATGGAAAGAGCACAGATCTGTAGATTTTCATCTCTTCTCAGATAAATGATGCAGGAAAAGATGCAAAGATTCCCAGTGGAAAAGATCAGGAAACAGAGCACCAGAATGAATGCAGATATTAGATTAAATGGTTAGAGAAGAAACCAGGAGTGACAGAAATACATCAGATGAATACTGACAGAAGAGTGTACTGGTGTAGGACAGCTGATATGAGACTTGTAAGTAGCATATGGATGAAACCAGAAGACAAGAGAAAATAGGAAATAGGATGGAGTTTAGATAGGCAGAACTAGCTAAATAGTTGAGGGTGGCATGGTTGAAGTTTCTTTTCATCTTTCTCTTTTTTTTTTTCATTTTAATTTGGAGAACTTTCATTTGTTTTAGTTGGAATGAAGCATGCAAAGAGCTTTTTGTTGAATTTCTGAATTTCTGTGTATATACTTCTTGGGTGTAGTGTGTGTAGCTTCAATATGTTTGCCTTTATGAGCAGAATTGAATTTCAGTGACTATTAATGCAGGCAGAGTAGTGATAAATTCTTGTAGGGCATAGATTGCTGATAGATACTAAATAATATAGTTACAGTAGTAACCAAATATCTAAAATATCCATTGTAATGGTTCATGTGAAAGTTTTATCACACTCTATCAGTAAAATTGTATGTATATATATATATATATATATATATATATATATATATATATATATATATATATATATTTAAACTGCTATAATGTGCGTGACACACTATGGAACGTCATATTCTTCTCATTTTGCCTATTCAGCTACATCAGCGTAGCATGGCTAGCCACCAATATGAATTCTCCGTCAAGCAGGTAATATTTTAGTGAAGAAAACACCTACTTGATTCAAAGTATTCCCTCTCAATAATGAAATATTTGGTCTTTTCTGTGCTTAAATTACTGCACAGAAAACTTATAGGATATTTTTCACCATCTAAGACCTGTGATAGCTCTGACCCGAGGATTACCTCTGATGTGTCTTTATAGACAGTAAAATTTACTGCTGAAATCTGAAGATAATAAGACATGCACAAAGTATTTCCTTGAACTGGTTAAAATGAGTATCTGTCTGTAGAGTCCACTTTACTTTATGGGGTAACCTTCCCTTAGTCAGATCTGTTGGAGGGCATGGCATTGATGCAAAATGGTGCAGAAATTTTCAGCAAAACCTATATATCCTCAGTAATACCCTAGCTTGCTTATTCATTCCCGAAGTAGCCATTTTTTTTTTTTCCTGAAGCTTAACAATCCCCGTTTCTTACATATGCTTAATATTTTACCTCTGTTTTTCCAACTAGTTCCAACTAGTTCTTGGAAGCATAAATGCCTAACTTGGCCTGTCACATGAAGTATAGTATATCTTGTACGGTAGACAGACTGGAGAACCAGTCCTTAGAGTATATTTTAATGTATTTATTTTAATTTGTTAACAGGGATGGAACACTGATCACAACTGATTAACTTCAATCTCAGACTGAGCAAGTAGCAAACACAGAAAAATACAGTAGACGGAATATTTGTGAGAATAAATAGGAGAAAAATAAAGCCAAATACAGCAGAAGGAAGCATAACACTGAAGCGATGGATGTACTGTGGTAGATATATACAGCTATTTACAAATGTGTACACTTATCAGGTGATCTGCATGAGTATGTTATGTGGAAGTAGAGTCGTAAATGTGTACACTTATCAAGGGTTGTGCATGAATGTATTATGTGGAAGTGCAGTCGTAGATATATGCATATTTACAAATGTGTACATACAGTCATAGATATATCCAGTTATTTACAAATGTGTACACTTATCAAGGGATGTGCATAGGTGTATTATGTGGAAGTAGAGTTGTAGATATATACAGTTATTTACAAATGTGTACACTTTTCAAGGGATTTGCATAAGTGTATTATGTGGAAGTAAAGTCATAGATATATACATATTTACAAATGTGTATGTACAGTCGCAGATATATACAGTTATTTACAAATGTGTACACTTATCAAGGGATGTGCACAAGTATATTATGTGGAAGTAGAGTCGTAGATATATACAGTTATTTATAAATGTGTACACTTATCAAGGGATGTGCATAAGTGTATTATGAGTCGTAGATATACATAGTTATTTAGAAATGTGTACACTTATCAGGGAATGTGCCTAAGTGTATTATGTGGAAGTACTGTAGTAGTATAGCTATTTACAAATGTGTACACTTATCAAGGGATGTGTGAGTGTATTATGTGGAAGTACAGTCATAGATATATACAGTTATTTGCAAATGTGTACACTTATCAAGGGATGTGCATAAGTGTATTATGTGGAAGTTGAGTCGTAGGTATATACAGTTATTTAAAAATATGTACACTTATCAGGGGGATCTGCATGACTGTATTATGCACACGTACAGTCATAGATATATACAGTTATTTACAAATATGTACAATTATAAAGGGATGTGCATAAGTGTATTATGTAGAAGTAGAGTCGTAGCTATATATAGTTATTTAAAAATGTGTACACTTATCAGGGGATGTGCATAAGTGTATTATGTGGAAGTACTGTAATAGTACAGCTATTTACAAATGTGTACACTTATCAAGGGATGTGCGTGAGTGTATTATGTGGAAGTAGAGTCGTAGATATACACAGGTATTCACAAATGTGTACACTTATCAAAGGATGTGCATAAGTGTATTATGTGTAAGTAGAGTCATAGATATATACAGTTATTGACAAATGTGTACACATATCAAGGGATGTACATACATGTATTATGTGGAAGTAGAGTCATAGATATATACAATTATTTACAAATGTGTACATTTATCAGGGGGATCTGCATGAGTGTATTATGCAGACGTACAGTCATAGATATATACAGTTATTTACAAATGTGTACACTTATCAAGGGAAGTGCATACGTGTATTATGTGGAAGTAGAGTCATAGATATATACAGTTATTTACAAATGTGTACACTTATCAAGGGTTGTGCATAAGTGTATTATGTGGAAGTAGAGTCGTAGATATATACAGTTATTTACAAATGTGTACACTTATCAAGGGTTGTGCATAAGTGTATTATGTGGAAGTAGAGTCGTAGATATATACAGTTATTTACAAATGTGTACACTTATCAGGGGATGTGCATAAGTGTATTATGTGGAAGTACTGTAGTAGTACAGTTATTTACAAATGTGCACACTTATCAGGGATGTGCATAAGTGTATTATGTGGAAGTAGACTTAGATATATACAGTTATTTACAAATGTGTACAATTATCAAGGGATGTGCATAAGTGTATTATGTGGAAGTAGAGTCGTAGATATATGCAGTTATTTACAAATGTGCACACTTATCAGGGGATGTGCATAAGTGTATTATGTGGAAGTAGAGTCGTAGATATATACAGTTATTTACAAATGTGTACACTTATCAAGGGATGTGCATAAGTGTATTATGTGGAAGTAGAGTCGTAGATATATACAGTTATTTACAAATGTGTACACTTATCAGGGGATGTGCATAAGTGTATTATGTGGAAGTACTGTAGTAGTACAGCTAAGTACAGTTGTAGATATATACATATTTACAAACGTATGTACAGTCATAGATATATACAGTTATTTACAAATGTGTACACTTATCAAGGGATGTGCATAAGTGTATTATGTGGAAGTAGAGTCGTAGATATATACAGTTATTTACAAATGTGCACACTTATCAGGGGATGTGCATAAGTGTATTATGTGGAAGTAGAGTCGCAGATATATACAGTTATTTACAAATGTGCACACTTATCAGGGGATGTGCATAAGTGTATTATGTGGAAGTAGAGTCGTAGATATATACAGTTATTTACAAATGTGTACACTTATCAGGGGATGTGCATAAGTGTATTATGTGGAAGAAGAGTCACAGATATATACAGTTATTTACAAATGTGCACACTTATCAGGGGATGTGCATAAGTGTATTATGTGGAAGTAGAGTCGTAGATATATACAGTTATTTACAAATGTGCACACTTATCAGGGGATGTGCATAAGTGTATTATGTGGAAGTAGAGTCGTAGATATATACAGTTATTTACAAATGTGTACACTTATCAAGAGATGTGCATAAGTGTATTGTGTGGAAGTACAGTCGTAGATATATACAGTTATTTACAAATGTGTACACTTATCAGGGGATGTGCATAAGTGTATTATGTGGAAGTAGAGTCGTAGATATATACAGTTATTTACAAATGTGCACACTTATCAGGGGATGTGCATATGTGTATTATGTGGAAGTAGAGTCATAGATATATACAGTTATTTACAAATGTGCACACTTATCAGGGGATGTGCATAAGTGTATTATGTGGAAGTAGACTCATAGATATCTACAGTTATTTACAAATGTGTACACTTATCAAGGGATGTGCATAAGTGTATTATGTGGAAGTAGAGTTGTAGATATATACAGTTATTTTCAAATATGTACACTTATCAAGGGATGTGCATAAGTGTATTATCTGTACGTACAGTCGTAGATATATACAGTTATTTACAAATGTGTACACTTATCAAGGGATGTGCATAAGTGTATTTTGTGTACGTACAGTCATAGATATATACAGTTATTTACAAATGTGTACACTTATGAGGGGATGTGCATAAGTGTATTATGTGTACGTACAGTCGCAGATATATACAGTTATTTACAAATGTGCACACTTATTAGGGGATGTACATAAGTGTATGATGTGGAAGTAGAGTCGTAGATATATACAGTTATTTACAAATGTGTACGCTTATCAGTGGATGTGCATAAGTGTATTATGTGGAAGTAGAGTCGTAGATATATACAGTTATTTACAATTGTGCATACTTACCAGGGGATCTGGATGAGTATATTATGACATTTACTAGACAGACTGTGCTTCGCTAGCCGTGGTGCTTTAGGACTCTTCTGCATAATTCTCGGAAAGGCTACAGAAAGACCTCACAGCAGACCTTATCAAAGTATTCAGATAACCACTTTATCTTAAAAAAAGTGGTGAAATCTTCTGAGCTTATCCAGAAGAACATTCAAAGTAATATTCATAAGCAATGTGCATTGTTTCAGAATGCTATTCTATTGCACAATGCAGCCAAAACTTCAGCCAGGTGATCTATGAAAAAAAATCAGGAGTCTGATGTCACTGGCATTATAGAGTGCTTGAATAACCAACTTAGATGGATTCCTAAATACTCATATCTGTGAGAATGGACAGATACTGACTTAGCTTTATGATACCATATGAAGTTATTGGTTAACAAGGTAATGAAGGCATTCAGGGTTCACTACAAGTTTACTAGCTTTCAGAATAATGATGCAATAGGAGCCACTAAGTTACTATACAATATGCAGATAACAACATACCATTGCTATTAACTGAATATCCAATATCCAGATTACAGCATGTCCTATCTATTATCTGAATATCTGAAATCCAAATAACAGCATGTCCTATCTATTATCTAAATATCCAATATCTAAATATCAGAAAGCAGGAACCTAGTCATTTATAGATCTTTTAATCAAATGGCAGAAAAGAAAAACAAAGGCAAAGCTTTCGAGTTGTATCAACTCTTTCTCAATGCAAGTAAAAACTCATCCATCCAACCCAACATGTATATTAGAAAGAACCAGCTAATTAATCACATGATTAGTCAAATCATCATTTTTACAAATTCGTCAAATCATTTTTACATTCTGACATTTGATTAAAAGATCTCAAATGATGGGGTTCCTGCTTTTTCTGTTTCTGGATATATTTGTGTTTGGCACTTTTTCTGGTACTTGTGGAATGTTTGGACTTATACAAAATCCAAATAACAACTTGTTGTATCTATTATCTGAATATCCAATATCCAAATATCAGCATTCCATAGCTATTATCTGAATATCCAATATCCACATAACAGCATGCCATAGCTATTATCGGAATATCCAATATCCAAATAACAGCAAGCCCTAGCTATTATCTGAATATTCAGTATCCATATAACAGCATGCCCTATAAACTGAATATCCAATATCACATAACAGCAAGCCCTAGCTGTTATCGGACTATCCAATATCCATATAACAGCATGCTGTATTAACTGAACATCCAATATCACATAACAGCAAGCCCTAGCTATTATCGGACTATCCAATATCCATATAACAGCAAGCCCTAGCTATTATCTGAATATCCAATATCCAAATAACAGCAAGCCCTAACTATTATCTGAATATCCATATAACAGAAAGCCCTAGCTATTATCAGAATATCCAATATCCATATAACAGCATGCCCTATTAACTGAATATCCAATATCACATAACAGCAAGCCTTAGCTATTATAGGAATATCCAATATCCATATAACAGCAAACCCTAGTTATTATCTGAATATCCAATATCCACATAACAGCAACCCCTAGCTATTATTGGAACAGCCAGTATCCATATAACAGCATGCCCTATTAACTGAATATCCAATATCACATAACAGCAATCCCTAGCTATTATCAGAATATCCAATATCCACATCATAGCAAGCCCTAGCTATTATCTGAATATCCAATATCCACATAACAACAACCCCTAGCTATTATTGGAATATCCAATATCCATATAACAGCATGCCCTATTAATTGAACATCCAATATCACATAAAAGCAATCCCTAACTATTATCGGAATATCCAATATCCATATAACAGCATGCCCTATTAACTGAACATCCAATATAACATAACAGCAAGCCCTAGCTATTATCAGAATATCCAATATCCATATAACAGCATGCCCTATTAACTGAACATCCACTATAACATAACAGCAAGCACTAGCTATTATGAGAATATCCAATACCCATATAACAGCATGCCCTATTAACTGAAGATCCAATATCACATAACAACAAACCCTAGCTATAATTTGAATATCCAATATCACATGACAGCATGCTCAAGCTATTATCTGAATATCCAATATCCACATGACAGCATGCCCTAGCTATAATTTGAATATCCAATATCACATGACAACATGCCCAAGCTATTATTTGAATATCCAATATCACATGACAACATGCCCAAGCTATTATTTGAATATCCAATATCACATAACACAATATCCCAAGTATTATATCCACATAATAGTGATCCTAGCTATTATCTAAATATCTATTAAGCAAAACTTAACAGCATGTCCTAGTTATTATGGGAATATCCAGTATTCAAACAACAGTATTCCCTAGCTATTATGTGAATATTCAGTATCTAGATAACGGCATGTCCTATCTATTGTGACTCGACTCTTTAGGGAATAACAAAGTGCTTCTATTTACTTGGAACAACATTGTGCAATTTAATATTCCATCCAACTGCTTCCAGTGGGCACCAGTATCTGAAATGGGAATTCCTCCTTCATCAGAAAACTCTCCAAGAGTCCATGACATTATCCCAGTCACCATCTCACTCACCACCTCCTTTATTTTTGTTCTCTCTTTTCATCTCTCCACTGATATATCAGACTCATTATTCTAATCATACTCTCACCATGTACCAGTATAAAGAAGCTTCTTTTTTTATATGTACTAAACATGACTAGACATCTGAAGAAGTATTGTTTTGCCAAGAAATAAGCCCAGATAACCCTGATAATATACTTTTCCACTCATTTTTTTTTTCTGTATGATTATCCTCTGTGGGCTAATGAACAATGAAACTATGCTTAAAAATGTATTTTGAGCCTACATCAGAAATAAACATTACCTGGTGGAATTTATATTGTTCTACTGATTATTATAGCTGTCAATACAATATGATAAAGGATAATAAAGTCTGTTACTAAAGTTTATTTGTAATTACAGGAAATACTTTACAGCAAGTCCAGTCTACAGCAAACAGCAAACACCCACTTACTATGATCCTGCAATCCTCTGAACATCTTTTATTTTTTTATTTCTTTTTTATTCTTCCACATAGGCAGACTCTGTATTGTGATCTGGTCACTTTGTGTCACTGATACACAGGGAACCACTTCTACACTGCTTTTGCAAATTTCAAAACGTATTTTTGACTAGCTAGTAGTACATGGAGAAGATGAATCTCCATGCACTACAAAGACTTATGATCAAAGCTCCAGTCTTAACTACAGCTTTGGTGTCCTCGACATGGATGGCAAGACTCACCTCTCAAGGTGAATTTCTGTCAGCCATGCCGTGAACACATAACATGCTTGTTACACTCAGTGCTCTGATCATAATACTCTGTTATAAATTCTCTCCTGAGAATGTCCAATTACATCCAGAGTGTTCCGGATTTATTTTGACCTTAAGGGTCTTATTTCAGTCAAAAACAAAAATTACAGTACAAATTTTTTGCAAAGGGGAGTTCTTTTATGAGCTTACTTGTAAATTTCCCTAGAGTGAACAGACATTTAAGATGAACTTTCAGTAACTCGGTGGGGGTACTTATCAAAGTTTGCTATAACTTCTTGCTACAGTAGCAATTGTTTGTAATTTTTATGCTGTTTTTACTTGAAATTCTATAGTCCTACACTGTACATTGATGTATGTGCTATGGTACCCTTTGCATTGTAATTGCAATATTGATATTTCCACATAATCTAACAATGTGTTATTACAAACATGCAATGTGTTGCAGTTGTTGTATTAGCCCTTGGACCTGTGTTACTTTTCTTGCATTTATTCCTTGCATCACTGACATGACTCATGGCTGTAAATGGACTCCTTATCTGGCCACCAACCTGGAAAACAAGTAATTGAATAAATGACCACATTATTTAGTTAGACTATGGAACTTCATGAAGTTAACCATAAAATAACTTTTATAATATCCTTTCCTAATATATTGGCAATATTCAACAATATGAGCCTACATTTATTGTGTTAAATAATTTTGCTGGCAAATGGTACAGAGACCATTCGGCATAATGGTTAAGCTCTTTGCTTCCCATGCACAAGGTACAAGGTTCAGTCCTGATCTCCAACTAATGCCTGTTTGGAGTCTGCATGTTCTCCATGTGTCTCTATGGAGTTCTTCCCACAGCTAAAAAAACATGCAGAGAGTTTCCATCTCAAACTCATCAAAAATGGAGTTATGGGTTGTTCCACAAACTCTACATGGTGGTGTATAGGGGGAAGAGTTGTATAGACCAACTTCTTTGGGCATCTACTGTATTGCACATTATCCTCTTGATGGGAGAAAGTGGATCACAGACTGTGTGACGTGGCAGGGCTAGCCACTCTACTGTGTAAAATATGGCTCTAGGTGATTCGGTCATGTTGACTAATATTGCCAAATGGGCATGGGTATTTATCCAGTGGAAAGCTGGTTGAGGACCTGGCCTATTCTGATCTATGCCTGGCACCCATGCTAATGGAGGGAGGAGTATATGTGCCCACCACAAACCCAGCAGATCTGGGACAATCAGCTACTGCCTGGCTGGCTGCCCATCGTTGGTTACCCGGGATAGCTTTACTCAGTGAAAGTTGGACATAAAAGAATAAGAATTTCTCCACTCAGTCTAGGTTCACTTACAGGATGACGCTTGGAAGTAGATGAAATGATGGTAAGGAGGAGGGTGGACATCCTATGTATCAAGGAGACAAAATGGAAGGGCACTGCAGCAAAGCCACTTGGCTCGGGATCCAGAGTCTACTACTCAGGAGGAGGACAGGCTAGAATTGGTGTGTGACTTGTGGTAAGGTAGAGGCTTCAGAAGGCAATGATGGATTGAATCAGAATTATTGACAGATTCATAGCACTCAGACTGCAGCCTAATGAAAGGGCAGTATTCATAATCTCAGCCTATGCCCCACAGCAGGGTTGTGATACTGAGATAAAGAGTGCATTCAGACAGCAGTTACAGGACCTAATAGATAACACAGGACAACATGAATTGGTGTTGATAATGGGTAGCCTAAATGCACATATTGCAACACACAGGAAAAGGATATATGCACATATTGGACGCACACAGAAAAGCATATAAGGACTGCCTTGGTCCACATGGGTGGGGCAACAGGAATAAAGAAGGAGAGGCCATTCCAAACTTCTGTATGGAAAATGGCTTGATAACAATCAGCGCATGGTTCAGAAAGAGATAAAGTCACAAGATTATATACAAGAATAGTGAACATGCAATTCAGGTAGACTTCTTCCTTGTCAGGAAGGGTCACTGTGGTAGAAGAGGCAATTGCAAAGCCACCCCCAGTGAAATACTCAGACTACAGCATAAACCACTGGTTGCTACAGTTAACTGCAAACAGTGGTCAAAGATGGGTCCAAGGTTAGCAGAGACCAGGCTGAAGACCTGGAAATTGACAGGAGAGAAAGTACAACAGTTCAAGGAACTACTCAGGATTCTAGCACCTCAAGGAGAAGAGGAAATAGATGAAGCTGAATGAATATGGCAGCATCTCAAAGTAGCATGTGTGAGGACTACAGAATAGATATGTGTCTGAGCCAGGCATGGAAATAAGGTAAATAAGGAAAGCTGGTGGGGGAATGCAGAAGTCCAGGAAGTCATCAAAAGAAAGGAGGAGTGCAGGAAAAAGGTGGGACATAAAAAAGACAGACCAGGCTAACAAAGAGGCTAAGAAGTAAGTAAAATGTATAAAACAGTGGTGCAACCAGTATTAATATAAGGTACAGAAATATGGGCAGTAAAGGCAGAACAGATGAGAAAGCTAGAGGTGATAGAAATGATGTTCCTGAGAAGGGTGGTAGGATGCACATGGTGGGACAGACAAAGAAATCAGGACATAAAAGCAGAAGTCTAAGTAGCTCCAATTGCAGAAAAAATCAAAGAGAACAAATTACAGTGGTTTGGGCACAAGTGTGGAAGCAGAAGGCAATGTGGTGAAGAAGACTTGGGACAGACAGGAAGAAGGTAAGAGGAAATGAGGGCATCCAGCAAAGAGGTAGATGGATTGTGTGAGAGAAGATCTGCAACAATCAGGCATGAGTGTCAAAGAAGGCAGGAGTGTGGCACTGAATTAAGAGAAATGGTGACAGTCAGCTGTACACCCCAACCCCATGTAGAAAAATGGGAAAAGGGGGATAGAAGATAATGATGATGATAACAAAGAGGCTAAGAAAGGTGTTACTATAGCAATGAACAAAGCATCAGAGGCACTCTAGCAGCTTCTGGAAAGTTAGTCAGTAGGTGGCACAAACAAACGCTATCAGGTTGCAAGGAAAAGACAGAAAGATGAAGGTAGTCAGACACCCTTCATAAGGGATGTCAGCAACAACCTTCTCACAAGTCCACATGACATCAAGGTCAGATGGAAGGAGTAAATCCAGGAGCTCTGGAATAAAGAGAACCCCACATATGCTTTACTGTCCCAGACACAGCTTTCAATGAGAGAAGAGGAGGAGCCCAACATAGAAGAAGTAAGAACAGCATGTCCTATCTACTAAGAAAAATGAAGTCCTGGAAAGCAGCAGGTTCAGATGAGGTCACAGCAGATATATGATAAAGATGCTGAATGAGAAAGGGAGAGAAATGGCTCCTGAAGGTGCTCATAGCAGTGTGGAGAGAAAAGTGTATCTCAGGTGACTGGACAATAAGCATACTAGTACTAATGTTCAAGAACACATGGGACATTCACAACTATGGGCAGTACAGAGGTATCAGACTCCTGTTACATTGCATGAAAGTGCTGGAGAGGGTGATTGATGAATGAATATGCAGAGTAGGACAAAGTAAGATGGGAGATGAGCAGTTCAGATTCAGATCAGGATGCAATATAACTGATCCAGTGTTTGCAGTGAGACAGATAGTTGACAAGAAGCTAGAGATGAGGAAAGAGTGAAACTGAGCATTCACAGACTTGAAGAAGGAATAGGACAAAGTCCCAAGAAAGCTGATTTTGTCAGTCATGCAGTTGTCTGAAGCTCCAGAAGCACTGGTCGAATTACTGCAAGATTTGGACAAGGACCCAGTGACTCAAGTATGAACAGTGTTTAACCTCACATTGAGGTTCACAGTAGGAATGGGTATGTACCAGGGTTCAGCTCTGAGCACATTGCTGTTCATACTGATGACCGACTACATTAGCAAACAGGTCAGAGGGGACAGACCAACAAAGCTGTTGCATGCAGACAATGTGGTATTGCAGACAGACTCTGAACAAGAACTTCAGCAAGGGATAGGGAAATGGGGTGCAAAAATGGAAGGCACATGGAATGAAATGGAGTACAGACAACACAGCTGTAATGGCAGCAAATGCGGGAAATCAGAAGAAATTGAGAATTAAGATAGAAGGGAAAATAGTGGAAGAGATTAATAGCTTCAAGTATCTGGAAGGGGAGGTTGAGAAGAAAGGAAGTTAAAGCTAAAATGAGAGGCATGGCAGCCTACTGGAACAGAGTGTCAGGTGATGTATGTGACAAAAGAATGCCAAAGAAAATGAAAAGTAAGTACAAACCAGGGGTGCTGACCAACTGTGGTGGTGGTGCTGCGGTAGCGTTGTCGCCTCACAGTTAGATGTTGCTCATTCGATTCTCAGTTAGAGCGTCTTCTGTGTAGCGACATGGGTGAATGGGTGTTCCTTCGTTGAATGTTGTGCATTAGGCCCGGCAAGCCAGTACGTAAAAATCTACTGCCAATCATTAGCGGACCGGAGTTCTGCTGTGGCGACCCCTAACTGGGAAAAGTCGAAAGACACTGGTACAGAAACCTGGGCAGTGAAGCTAGAGGTGATAGAAATGAAGTGCCTCAGATAAGTGGTAGTATGCATGCTGTGGGACAGCTGAACAAATAAGGATAAAATGCAGAAGCCAAAGTAGCTCCAATTGCAGAAAAGGTTAAAGAGAAATGATTATGGTGGTTCAGTTATATGTGCTGAAAAGCAGAAGGTGAAGAACATTTGCAATAGGCAGGAAGAAGGCTGGTGGAAATGAGTGTATCAAGCAAAGCGGTGGATGGATGGTGTGAGAGAAGACCTGCTGCAGTCGGGCATGAGTGTTGAAGCAGGCACCGAATAGAGAGAGGGGGATGGTGACAGTTGACACAATACCCTGACTCCATGTAGAAATGGGAGAAAGGGGTTTGATGATGAAAATGATGATGATTGGCAGAGAGGATTAAGGCTATGAGCTATAGTTCCCATAGTATAGGTTTGAGTTCCTAAACAGTCATTTGCCTACTGAGTGACCCTGAGCAAGTAACTTATTACTTTCATTTTTTATTTTTATTTATTATTTATTTTATTTATTTATTTTAAACGTATATTATTTATTAATTTATTATAAACGCACTCGTCCCCCTGGTAAAAATCACCTATCCTTTGCACTTGCGTGTCTATGGAACTCCCTACCACCATCCATCCGTACCACCACAAACCTCTCTTCCTTCAAAAAATTACTTCACTCACATCTAATATCTCAGTGGGAATGTTCCCACTCCCACCCCACATAATCCCTTCTCCTCTCTACCCCTGTGCCAGCTCTTTTACTTCAGTCTCCTAATTCATATATTGGCTTAGCGGGTGCTAAGTCATTAGCAAATAACTAATTAGAATTCACAACTTGTACTAGTTCACTTCAGAAATTGTATCTCTAGATGCAATGTTTTATTAGTATATGTACTTACTGTAACCTAAAACTTTGATTGCAATTTTTGTTTTTGAAAATGGGTTCTTCTTGCCCAGTGGACTATCCTGGTAAATCAACTGCAAATAAATAATAAATAAATAAATAAATTAATAACTAAATAAATAAATAAATAAACTGCATATGAAACTGAAACTGATGAATTATGGGAATTAATGGTGCTAAGCAGATACACTGGAGGAGCAGCAAGTGAATAATAGGCATACATAACATTTTATGTACATCCACAAGCAAAATGAACTGCTGCTTTGCTACTACTGTGGACAGCCTATAGAGGGGTAGCCCAGAAAATTGTCAACCCAGTTTGTCATTAAAATATTTTTTGGGAAGGGGTGGTAGGAAAGCTGAATATGGCAAGTAAAGGAAAATATGCAACGAAAAGGTGTGAAAGGTTTGGGAAAGTGCAACCATTTTTCTGGGGCAGAAATCCCCATTTTTGAATACAGGATACAGGAGGGTTTGATGTACAGGTCTGGAGGAATGACTGAGGAAAAGAAGAAGGGAAGCAGACAGACAACAGTAATACATGAAACATGCATAAGGGGGTAGTATACAAACAAAAGGTGGAGATGACAGTGGATGGACACAAACTGACAGATGGTGGGCAACTGGTACTGAAGACGGTTAGGTAATGAACAAGGAATGCAGAAAAGCACAGTAGGGAAGGGAACTACAGTAAGGGATGGGTCAATCGCTGTGGCAAGATGAGAGTAATTCACAGCTGTCAACCAACACTATGACTGATATCATGGGTAAGCTATCCCTCTGGTGGTCCAGTGTTTGAGGTTGCTAGTCACATGACTTGACAAGTAACGTCAGGTGGTGCTTCACTGTGCTGAGGAGGGTATTCAGCTGTCTATACACTTTGGGTGACACCAACTGCTCCAACTGATGTTACGAGATGAAGAAAGTCTCCATCCAGACCAATGTTGGAATAGGTACTTCCACATCAGAGAAATTTATTTGTTTATTTTTATTTTACATTTGTTGACCAGGAAAGTCCGACTAGGTATATGCCCATTTTCAGCGGAGGCTCAGGGAGAAAAGCTCCATATATTCAGACATATGAGATTTACATAATATAAGAGTACAATCTAGCATATCAGATGAAAAAAGAAACAGTATAATTATAGTAAAGACACAGTTCAACAGGAGATATGACCTATATGTCAGAGTATAATATCACAAGGAAGGCTCCATATATTCAGACAAGCAAATTTCACATAATATAAGAGTATAATCTAGCATTTCAGAGGGGAAAAAAAACAGTGTATTTATGGCAAAGACACAGTCTGACAGTTAATGACATATGTCAGAGTATAATAACAATATAAGGTGCAAGACATTTGCTAGTAGTATTAATTTCTCACATAGAGAAAAGAGTAAACATCGTACTGCAATCATCTGCTAGTTAAAGGATATGAAATACTGATAACCTGTTGACAACTAATAGCAGAGCTGGCAGCTAATTAGTGGTACAGGAGAAAGGGGGGGATTTAGTTGGTGTATGGACAAGGACATAGCCAGTGAGATTTTAGGTGTGCTTTAAGAGCATTTTTGAAGAGACTGCTGGAAGGGAGGGTAGTTATGGCAGTGGGAAGTGAGTTCCAGATTTTGGATATGGAGTAGGAGAATAGCGTTTTGCCTGCAGAGTTGATAGGTTTGGTGAATTGGAGTAAATTTTTGTTGCAGGAGCAAAGGGATCTGGAGGATTGGTAGGGTTGGAGAAGTGTGTAAAGTGAGGGAATTTTAAGAGGGTGGTTTACAAGTTTATGAGCAAAGGTAAGTTGGGTTAGGTGTAGGAGTTGAGGGAGCTCAAGCCAGTGTAGGTTTCTAAGGGAGACACAGTGGTGACTGAGGTGGGAGTCCCCTGATGCAAATTTTGCAATTTTATTGTAGCAGGCTTCAAGTTTCTTTAGGTCTGATTGTTGAAGATTTGTGAATATGGGTGATGCATAGAGTAGAGTTGAGATTAGTTGGGAAGTTGCGGTAGAGATTCTGGCTGGTTTGGTTAGGTATTGTTGGTTTCTATACAAGACACCCAGTTTTTTGTGGACTTTTTTATTGTGAGTGATATGTGAGTGTCAAATTTGAGTTTGTTGTCAATCTGTACACCGAGTAGCTTAGTGTGGGCTGAGATGGAAGTGTTGTCTTTGGCAAGTATGTTGAAATGGGGGATGTTCGGGGTAGATTTTGAGGGTTGAAAGATGAGGAGTTTGGTCTTATTTGGGTTGTGGGGGAGTTGAGCATTTAATAGCCAACTTTCAACAGAACAGAGAGATGCTTGAGTGATCTGTTGTAGTTCTGTTGGAGTTGGAGCTGAGCATGGAGGTCACTAGCAATCCCTCAAGGTCACTTTCAACAAGATGACCTCCATCCCCTAGCTGAGAGACAAACATAGTGATGATTATCTAAACAGTATCAGAGCTGTTGTCCAACTAACAATTAGGTGATCACAATTGCTGCTTTACCTGCATCATAAATTGATCTGCAAAAAGATGAGAAAAAAGATGGCATATTGGTACCAAAAGCTGGCATACATTCAAAGGCATTTGAACACTGGGATGCCACATACGGCATATGCCCTCCACTCATGGAAAAGTAAATCACAACTCTTTTGACTTCCTGCCATATTCAGCTCATGCTCATTGAGTGCTGTAAAAGAAACCATATGCATGTCAGTGCACAGGTACAAGAAGAAATACCACACCCTTGTAGCTTACCCAATAAAGGACCTGTCATCATGGATATTCACTTTTTTAGTTTCTCCACATCCAGTTTGCCAGATATAGGTATATTAGATAATGTAACAATTGTTTAATGTTCACTGACAATGATTTAATCCACAAAGAAACAAATATGGTATGTGAAAGATGTATATGCATAATGTCTGGAGGTAAAACTCTCACATACAAACACTCATAATAACAATCCAGTTGTGAGAGGCACACATGCTACATCCACCACACATAGGCCTGTGTATACTGATACATGTAAACACAATCTTCCCTGATTTTAATGACCTCCTATATATTCCACCTGCAGAAATTATCCTCACCAAACCCAAAGCACTCAAATGAGACAACACCTAGCACTGCAACTACAGCAACACCCAGTGGAGTCTCAACGACCAAGCTCATAAAGCAAGCCAATTCACTACCCAGGAATCTAGTCATAGTGGACTCCATTGTATAATATACCGATACACCACTCACCAGGCTGAACAATCAGAAAATAATGGTCAGTTGCCTATCAGGGATCAGGATCTGTCAAATTATGCATGCACTCAAGTCACTGCACCACAGGTACAAGTATGATTCAGTCATTGTCCATGTCAGTGTAAATGGCCAGGGACATAATTCCCTGGACTATATGAAGAGATACATAACAGACTTCTTGGACTATGTGTCATACGCTGATATTTGCCTAGCTTTGAGCAACATTCTACCTTCAGCAAGGATGATGCCACAATATGAACAGAAGATGATTGACATTAATAATTGGCTTAGCTTTTGATGTTATTCTATAGGAAAAAAATATCTGTCAGGGTGGGAAGACATGGTTAACACACCTTATTGTTTTACCAGGGATGGTCTGCACCTGTCCTCTCTAAGCTTTCAATATTGGCTAAAACATTGTCCTCCCCCATTTTTAGGTAATACCAAATTGACAACACTTCCAAGATAGCAAAATATACTCAAGGACATCTAAAGTTGTTACTCTTCAATGTCAGGAGTCTAAACAAAAAAGCTTCAATCACTCCAAACTCACCTCATTTCTGAGAATGTGGACATTTCTGCAGGTACCAAGACATGGTTTAAAAACACAAAGTGTACCATGGCAGTGTAAGCCTTCAGTGCCTTCCACACATTTAGACTGCAACTGCACGGACAGGGACTGAAGGTGGAAGTGTTTCAATCTGCATCATTAACAAACATACCTTTAGATTTGTGGAACAGGATGATGCACTGGACTTTGTGAATTCAAATGCCCTGGAGAAAATTGTCCATACCCCAACAATAGGAAGGAATATTCTACATCTGGTCCTCACCGATATGTCAGACAGGTGCACTGCTGCAACTGTTGGACCCTCATTAGTTAAAACTGACCACAAATCAGTCACTTTTGAACTGACACTAACACCAGAACTCACAAATGGTGAAATCAGACAAATAATCATCAACAAGGTAAACTATACCATCCTAGGTGAAGGTATAAATGTATTCCAAGCCCCACCCCGTGCTGAAAGTGTTAACTACACCAAAGCTTACACTAAAGCCCTGTACAATCACTTACATAAGTGTATAAACTCGACTGTACCAGATAGAATCAAAACCAGAGCTCCAAGTAAAATCAAGCTGCCATGCTGGACTTCCAGCATCAACAAACTCTACAATAAATACAAAACATTTCTGTCTAAGAAAACAAAGACAAGGACCCAACAATGGAAAAGCACCCTCTTCAACCTTAACAGGCAAATAAGACAACTTGTCAAATCCTCCAAGAGCTCCTTTGAGAGAGATTTAGGAAATACTGCCAAGGATAACCATAAAGCCTTTTACAGCTACGTACGTAACCTAAAGGGTAGGACCCAAGCAAGTGTAGAACAGGTGGTCAACAGTATCGCACACACTGACCCCACAGACACAGCGAACCTGTTAGTAGATATTGTTGGCAAAAATTTCACTCCCTTATCCCCTTCTAATGTACAACAAACCCTCTCCCAAACTCCCTTCCCACCTCACCTACATGAAGAGCAGGTCCACAAAACCCTGTGCAAGACAAAGAACATGGTCTCTATGGGACCGGATGACATCACAGGCTGTCTTCTAAACAAGCTAAAACATTAATTGACATCACCACTAAGTACCCTTTTCAATCATAGCCTAACCATAAGCTTTCTTCCTGCAGAATGGAGAAGAGCTATAGTTATTCCACACCACAAACGTGGCCTAGCAACAGACCTGAGGAATTACAGACCCATATGCCTGACCAGCTTCATCTGTAATGCTATGAAGCATATCATTATGGATCTCATAATTAAAGACATAGGTGACCTCCAAACCCTGGATCCTACCCAATTCGGGTTTGTTAAGGGCAGATCTTGCCTGTTAAGTCTGGTGGATTTCTTTGAAAGTGTGACCAAGGCCATTGATAAGGGCAAATCTGTGCATACAGCATACCTTGACTTTGATTTTGACAGAATCCCACATTCAGGCATTAATGATAAACGTAGCAAACTGAATGTAAACTCCTTCATGGGTTGCCAACTAGCTCACAAAACAGACGTACTCTATCAAAGTGGGTGACTGCACATCAACCAGCAGACCTGTTACCAGTGGGGTGCCACAGGGGTCAGTGCTGGCCCCCTACTGTTTGATGTATCCTTCTCAAAAGTTCATGTCAAAACTAAAGGGTTGTGGCTGACCAAGTTTGCAGACAACTGCAAACTGTGTGCAATCATTGATTCCCCATATGATGTGAAAATACTCCAGGATGGTTTTCCACAGACCAACAGCTGTTGTATTAGTCACAGTCTCAAACTGAATGCAAAGAAATGCATCATCACTCCCTTCAGCACAAACAATGTCCCTTCACACTGGAAAATCAATAACAACACCCTAAGTACCCATGGAGTGGTATCGGACCTGGGATCACAGGTTGACCACGACCATAACTTTGACCACCACATGTCTATCATTGTAAAGGAAGTTTTCCACGTAGCTCACTTGATTAGTAAAGGTATCGCCTTGAGATAAAAAGAAGTTATAACCCCCCTTATACTAGGCACATTTGCGTATAACACCCCATTTGGTATGTACAGTACTAAGTGGTACGGCAATTAGAGAGACCTCAGAGGTTTCTAACAAGGAAGATCAAGGGTCACCAGCATGTGCTTTACACAGACTAAGTAAAGTCCTTGTCAGTGTACTCCGTATAGAATAAATTTCTTAGGGGAAACTTATGCCTGGCTTACAGAGAAACCCAAGACCCAAATGTAATGAACTTACTGCTTATTCGTAAATCAAATGGGGATAAGGCTACCCTTTACAGGGACTGAAATATGGCCTGCAAGTTAAAGAGGACATGCTTCATGGACAGATTTATCTCCCAGTGACTGCCATGTCTTTGGAACAGGCTACCAATTCATATGAAACAGAGCACCTCTATAACACTGTTCAAAAGGAAGCTGGATGAGTGGATGGGGCACCATAAATTCTTACCGGGGATAGCTCCCACAACCCTCATGGACATGGGCAGTCATCACTAAATGCAATCTTGGGTATTGGGCAGCTCTGCTGGACAGAGGCACAAGGAACTAATGGCTCTGCTGGACCGAGGCACAGGGAATTAATCTAAGGGCGGTGAAAGCCAACACATTCTGGCTAGGCTTATAGATGCCCTCAGGCAGATAGTCTAGTACTTACTTACCTATGAACCTCTATGGTATTACATTGGGTTGAAATGGCTAGGCTTAAAATGACCTCCGGGTCAATAGCCCAGTAATCTGCTATGATCCTATGATCCAGATTGTACAGATAAAGTCCCATACCATATCCCAGTAAGGTATAGGTCACCGTCTATGTCCCATAAACCCCATAGCTCATACTAAAACCTATTTGAGACACTTCCTATTCAAGTAAATACAATTTAGTTATCCCCCTATAGGAATCCTATATGACCTCAAATTTGCAGGTGCAGAGATTCCTAGACTTTATAAATATAAACACCCTGGACAAGTTAGTGCAAAGGCTATGGTACTCAAAAATATGAGAGAATGCTGCAAACCTGCCAGTGTTGTGTCCTCTCCTGTAAGGTTAGCCCTGTAACAGTAAGAAAAAAAGGGGGAAAGCTGTTACATACATGTCAGGCATTGCTTATTTAGAAAATCAAAGTTTGGATGCAATGTCATATAAATCATAGAAGTCATATAAATTGGACGGTGCAGTTGTGCAGTGGTTGCGTTGTCACCTCACAGCAAGAGGTTCTCTGGTTCAATACTCGGCTGGGGTATCTTCTGTGCAGAGTCTGCGTGTCCTCCCTGCATTCGTGCAGGTTTCCTGCGTGTACTCTGGTTTCCTCCCATGTCACAAAGACATGCATCTGGACTGTTTCTCCCCAGGCCTCCACTGAAAATTGGCTTTGTTTCAAGCTGGACTAGCCCGGTACAAAAATGTGAAATAAATAAATACATACATACATCTGTGGAAGGTATTGCTCATACACAGCCAAGTAGTTAAATGTAGTTCAGAATGACATGGTAGTTATGATGAGCAGAATAAATAATTCTGGAATATGGTATAAAACATAGAACCTATCCCCTACAACTATCGCACACACACAAAATGATACAACAAGGTACATTCTCTTTTTATCTTTATCACCACTCATTTTAGAATTCCTCCTCCAGATGCACAACAAAGTGGAAAAAAACAGCTTCAGCTCAACCACTACACTTGATGACAAAGTATTGCCAAAACTACAAATGTTAGAGTGAAAGAGAGGTGTAAGTAAATTAAACTGTTAAATATCATGATACATGCACATAAATGTTTCTGGTACAAACATTAGAACAACTTAAAAGAACTAGAGCTAACAACATATACGCTGCTTTTGCATTATTTCATTAGTCAGCCAGTCAGTTAATGTTTTAGCTGTGTGAAAATGTAATTACATTTTCTACCATAAGTAGCTTCAATCAATGTTGCTTCACTGTTTAGCCATGCCATCAATCCATATAAGTTTTAAAACAGAGCATATACTCTAGTGTGGAGAAGTAGACCTCTGAAGGAGAACGAATTATTCAGTAGAGTGGGAGAGAAGATATGCCCCATTCTCTGTGTAAGAAAGCACAAGCCCTCCCACAGATTAGAGTAAAGAGTTGATTATCCAAACATCAATTATTTAAACACAGCCTTCCAAAGTTTTTAGGTAGGAAAAATCATAAAGTCTGAATATGTAAACATTCTACCTATTTGCTACCTCATGTTTTTTGAGCTTGTAGCCCACATGAGAAAAATATTCATTATTGTCCACTGGAATCATTGAATGGTTAAAAAGTGTATTCCCCACATGCAGAAAAAACAAGATTTTATAAGTTTTTAATTCGATTCAATGTATGTTTGATTATCCAAACTAGCCTAGGTCCCAGTTAGTTTGGATAATCGACTCTCTACTGTACTGTTTTATGGCATCAGGAATCAGCTGATGCATCTTTGGATATGATCAGAAGGTGGCGTGCTTGATACTCGGTCATTAGTCTTTTGAGATGTATCAGGCAGTACTGGCTATACTCTTTGATATTACACGTTTTTTTCATGTTGATTCATCAACAGTTATTATCAGTTGGCCAGCTGGGTGCAACATTCCAGAAAGTCTCATATGTGAAGCCAGTGATGTAGGTATTAGCAGCTTTGGTATCAGAGGGCAGTCTACAAAGATGCAAAAGTTCTAAGAAGCTGATTTTAACTATCCAGCTATGGGAGATTAACTTGAAAGACATAACTGTCAGGTATTACAATTATCCACATTATTTTTTTGCTATTGAAGCATTCTGGAAAGCAAGAAAATTAAATAAAAAATTATTTTGCTAGGATATGATATTTACCTCAGGATTTTAATATAAAGCATAATTCTAAAGAATAACATAATGACAGCTAAACCATCATGCAAAGCATCAAAAGAAAGATATGTGGATTCTGACATCGTCTATTTTAATTCAGAATAGGATATTACCAGAGTAGTTTTCAAAGTACATTCAAATGGATAAAACATCTATACAGTTATGCCATTACATACTGTTCATTACATAAAATGGGAAATTGTTGTAGACTTTTTAATGAAATTATTTGCTGTGGTTACATGAGGTTCCTTGTTAAGTCCCTTGCCTAGCCATAAATACATAATTATGTTTTTGAATCTTTATGGTAATTTCAATATGTACGACGATCCCCTGCCGACATCATTATTCATTTAGGTATTTTTGGGACTGTGGAATCTTTTTCTGTTTTGCAACAACACCTGGCAAACAGTTAAATTATATATAATCTATGTTTACATTGATTAGTTTAAACAAATTTTCTTTCTCTGTAATGGTCATATATGTCAGTAGTACAATGTTGAAAACTAACTTTCTTGACACGAGTGTATTGCTGTGTCTTATTAATAAAACACTATTTATTGAGTGCAGGAGTTATTAATTGGAGGAATGCCGACTGTTTATGTAATGTACTGGTTGTGCTTTGGGTTACAGCAAGTAGATGTGTGTCTGTGTGTGTGTCATTGTTGAAAATTTTAGATATACTAACATTTTTAGCATTGGAATTGGAAATTGTGTGAGTATGAGAAGAGTAGAACGTATGAGTCTGTGTGTGTGTGTGTGTGTGTGTGTGTGTGTGTGTGTGTGTGTGTGTGTTATTGCACAATATGTGAGTCTTTCTATAATGGATGTTGTGCCTCAAAACATTAGAGGAAGCCGAAGAGTTGGCGAACTGGATAATAGTGAATACAAATATCAAGTTATTTTGAATGCCTGTAGTCAGCGTGGTTTCACAGGAAGTGTGAATTTTAAATATCATTTAAAGAAAAAAAAACTAGCCACATCAATTTTTTGGGTGGGGGGTTGTATATTTTTTAAATTCAATACATTTTAGTAATGACTGTTTTATACAGCAACATATTTTTGATTGTCTGTCCATCTGAATAGTTCTGTGACTGAACAAGTTATCATTAGGACATCTAATAATTCTATTTTGTAACAACAACCCAAGCCTTAAGGAGTCTCCCAAACAACATGTTTTTAAAGAGGTAAAAGGGGTAACTTCTTTTCATTAAAGTATTTAACTAAACTTGGTCATTCTTGTGTTTTATTGTGTTTGATATTTTTCTTGATTTGGAGAGTAGATTGTTGTAGTTTTGTTTGTAAGATGAAAATACTCCAGGAGATGGACAACCTAGGTGTGGAAAATAATATAATTTCACATATAGCATGAGTCACTGAAGTATAATACCTGGTGACTTACAGCTTACATACATCTACAATGTACAGTTGTAACAGCGGATTACATATGTCTACAATGTACACTTGTAACAATGGCTACATACATCTACAATGTACAGTTGTAACAGTGGATTACATACGCCTACAATGTACAGCTGTAACAGTGGATTACATACATCTACAATGTGCTGCTGTAACAGTGATTACATACATATACAATGTGCAGTTGCAACAGCGCATTACATAAGTCTACAATGTACAGTCGTAACAGTGGATTACATGCATCTACAATGTGCCACTGTAACAGCGGATTACATATGTATACAATGTGCAGTTGTAACAGCAGATTACATATGTCTACAATGTACAGTTGTAACAATGGATTACATAGATCTACAATGTACAGTTGTAACAGTGAATTACATACATCTACAATGTACATTTGCAACAGCATCTTATATACGTTTACAATGTACAGTTGTAATAGTGGATTGCATACATCTACAATGTTCAGTTGTAACAGCGGAGTACATATAGCTACAATGTACAGTTATAACAGCGGATTACATATATCTACAAACTACAATTGCAACAGAGGATTACATACACCTACAATGTGCCACTGTAACAGCAGATTACATACGTATACAATGTGCAGTTGTAGCAGCAGATTACATATGTCTACAATGTACAGTTGTAACAATGGATTACATAGATCTACAATGTACAGTTGTAACAGTGGATTACATATATCTACAATGTACAGTTGTAACAGTGGCTTATATATGTCTGCAATGTACAGTTGTAATAGTGGATTACATGCATCTACAATGTACTGCTGTAACAGTGGATTACATACGTCTCAATGTACAGTTGTAACAGCGTATTACATACATCTACAATGTACAGTTGTAACAGTGGAGTACAAATGTCTACAGTGTTCAGTTGCAACAGCCAATTACATACATCTACAATGTACGGTTGTAACAGGAGATTACATACATCTACAATGTTCAGTTATAACAGCAAATTACATACATCTACAATGCTTAGTTGTAACAGTGGATTACATACGTCTACAATGTACAATTGTAACAGCAGATTACATACATCTACAACATACAGTTGTAACAGCAGATTACATATATCTACAATGTACAGTTATAACAGCGGATTACATACATATATGTGCTGCTGTAACAATGGATTACATAAATATACCATGTGCAGTTGTAACAGTGGATTGCATATGTCTACAATGTACAGTTGTAACAATGGATTACATAGATCTACAATGTACAGTTGCAACAGTCGATTGCATACATCTACAATGTACAGTTGTAACAGCGGCTTATATACGTCTACAATGTACAATTGTAATAGTGGATTACATACATTTGCAATGTGCAGTTGTAACAGTGGATTACATACGTATACAATGTGCAGTTGTAACAGTGGATTACATACATCTACACTGTACAGTTGCAATAGCGGATTACGTACATCTACAATGTGCCACTGTAACAGCGGATTACACATGTCTACATTGTACAGTTGTAACAGTGTATTACATATGTCTACTCTTACAGTTGCAAGAGTGGATTACATATGTCTACAATGTTCAGTTGTAACAGCGGATTACATGCATCTACAATGTGCAGTTGTAACAGTGGATTACATATGTATACAATGTGCAGTTGTAACAGTGGATTACATACAGCTACAATGTGTCACTGTAACAGCAGATTACATACGTCTACAATGTACAATTGTAAAAGCAGATTACATACATCTACAATGTACGGTTGTAACAGCAGATTAAATACATCTATAATGTACAGTTGTAACAGTGAATTACATATGTCTACAATGTTCAGTTCTAACAGCGGATTACATACCTCTACAATGTTCAGTTGTAACAGCAGATTACATACGTTTACAATATTTAGTTGTAACAGCAGATTACATATGTCTACAATGTACTGTTGTAACAGCAAATTACATATATCTACAATGTACAGTTGTAACAGTGGATTACATATGTCTACAATGTACAGTTGTAACAGCGGATTACATACATCTACAATGTACAGTTGTAATAGAGGTATGGCAAAATGGCTATATAATATAACGATGACTATTCCATTTACAAGTCTATGAAAAACAAAGGCTTCAGTAGCAATAAGGTGACTCAGTTACAAAAACTGAAGTAATGGAGCAGATAAGAGTTATTGCTGAGAATGAAACCAGCAGTCCTGGGGAGGAGATATGATACATTCATCAGCCTGCCCAGGAAATAAATTTGAGTAACAAGTGGAGTCAGCACCTGAAAACAATGTCAAGTGAAAAGGAAGCAAACCAATTTTCTTTCAAAGACATGATTTAATTTTTAAAATAATATCATGTGTCCAATTTTTTGCAATTGATTAAAGAAAAAAAAATCTTAGCTGTCTTGTACTTTCCCACAACAGTTTCAGAGTACCAGCCAGCAGGAATTCTGCAAGGCAAAATGGTATAACCTACTGTTGGAAAAAAAACTGAACTCTCGAGTTTCATTTGCTCGAAGTTCAAACCACTGAGAATCAGACTTGTTTTACAGAAAATCCCTGCTGGTGAAATCTGCCAGCAGTGATGTCCTTCTTGGGAGAATTTCCCCCTTTTTTTGAATTGGTGTAACTGTGGAGTTCATATAAATAAGTATGGAAGTGTGCTGAGCTTGCCCTTCACATTGACGGGGGGGGGGGGGGGATTTCAGTGATTCCAACCCTCAATGTGTTGAGTTTTATTGAACAGATAATTAAGCCTACCAAGCCTTGCAATCAAAAATATTACTGATGATGCTAGGGGAGAGAATCACATTAGCAATGGCAACATCCCTGACTGATACATTTTGGTAATTTATTTCAAAGATTGGTTCCCAGGGTATAGTAGATAAGGTATATTTTTAATAAAATCAGTGAAACACATATGTATGTTTATAAAGCAAAATACATAATTAAATCCAAGGTAAACTGCTTTATATGTTTAAGTAGCTTACGCATTCTCCTTTAACTGTTCAGACACAATTGATTAAGTACGCAGTGGAACTACAAGTGATTACTTAAATAAAGTACCAGGGGCTGGTTTGCTCTGTTACCTAATGATATGCATACCACCCGAGAATTCAAGAAATTGATTGTTGTAAGTGTTTGTGGTTACATAGATGTGCTGTTTATTTATATACTTAGGTGTCCACCCTCATGTTCACAGTTCATTTAGGTAATAAATGACTAGTAAAAATAATGAATGAGAATGAGGCATTGCAGAGGAAGCATTTATTTATTTTATACTTGGACTTAGGAAATCGCATTATTATGCAAAGCTGAGTTTCTGGAGTGACCCAGGAGAGTACAATGATATGACAAGCAGCAAGGGCAGCAGACATGTAGCAGTTATACAGCAGGGTCACACTGTGCAAATGCTTAACATGTGTCTGACACGTGCAGTGAAGAGACTGCTGCAGAATGCAAAATATCAGATCCAAAATGTCATGCATAATGATAACCTGCTATACTATGCAGAATAGAAAAGTGAACATTTCCACGTTAGAATTTATATTTCCTGACCTAATGCACTTATGTTGCCCAAAGGCGTGAATTTTCTTAACTTCCTATATTATCTGATATTAATTCTGAAAATCAAGGTTATTGTGGTAGATTATGGTTAGGTAACAAAGAACACTGCAATTTTTTTTTTTTTTTGTAATTCATAATCTGCTCACATCCAATGAGATTTTTTTCAGTGTCAAATAGTGATACATGTGCGTCTTGCTTTTTAGGTCTTTTCTCTGTCCTTCTTTCTGCTCCTCTGATGTCCCTGTGGGTCTTCATTTTTTGTTAACCTATTCATTCTTCTTGCTTGCAATCTTCTGAGGTCACAGTATAGAGGAAACAAGGTGAAGGAATCATGAGCCGTGATACTACAGGGAGTCATGAGCATTTCACTCTGTTTCTAACTACTCACCATGTTGACCAGCAGGTGCTGTGGCTATGATAGGTCCCTACACTGCTGCTCACGTCAAAACCATCACAATACTTAGCTCAACTCTCTCTTTGGCTGGTTTATGCATGTATTGGGGATCTGACATACAATGAATTCCTTCTGTATGATGTGCAGTTGTTTCTCCTGCAGCAACATACATACCAGCTCCTCTTCTCTAGGGTATGTTTGAGCCAGCAGTGGTTGTTGCTCCTCATGTCACTGCCAGCTGGCCACGCCAGTGTCTGTTCCACTAACTGAAACCAGGTTATTTAGGCCAAAGTCAGGTGTATATATTTCTAGAACACAGGACCAAAATTATTTCTTTTTACGTCTAATGCTTTTAAGTGATGCATCAGATATGAGAAAAACGGATATTGGTTTGACAACACTGACAAATTATTGTAATGTAACGTACCCGTCTTAATGGATTTGAATATTTGTATGGAAAAATGAAGACATGAAATCTTTCCTGAATTTAATCATAAATTTTACTTTTTAAGGTTAAACTGTTTCCTACATTATTATTGATGGCATGTATTCAGACGGCTAAATCAGATTTATGCAATCACATAGTATCGCAACAATGGAATTGCCAGGAGTGGATGCCCCTATTTCCTACACTTTGCTGAAGATGGTCGCTGTAGTGGACAAATCTACTCTTCCCATAGGTTCAATGACATTGCAGTAAATTATAAAATGTGTGGGCCTTCAGGAGAGCTAGTCTCATACATGGCAGTTTTCAGACATCAAACAATGCAGAATCACATCCGTTGCATTACAGCCGGAAATGGCAGGAGGCACCATCATTTTTTATACTGTTTCTCCATTATCGCTCCAACCATCAGCTATCATTTTTTATACTGTCTCACTTTTGTTGCCTGACAACTATCAGCCCTCCCTTCTTCAACAGCTATGCCAGCTATGCAACAGGTAGTCTGTACTCTAGTTTGCTATGTGTATGCCTCTGTACACATACTTATGAGGGCTACCATCACTGGTTTTGGTTGCCAACTCATGCACCCCCCCACCCCCAGTCCTGCAGGCACTGTGAATAATTCATCTGACCAGAATTATCATCTTTATA
This sequence comes from Protopterus annectens, assembly GCF_019279795.1. Classification (NCBI taxonomy): domain Eukaryota; kingdom Metazoa; phylum Chordata; order Ceratodontiformes; family Protopteridae; genus Protopterus; species Protopterus annectens. The sequence continues at coordinate 1,445,303,513 of NC_056739.1, read as the reverse complement.
ATGATAGGATAACCAGGCCAGCATAAGCCAATCAGCCCACTACCCACCCAGCTACCCATTTCCAAAGCCACTAATAGGGTCATCTAGGTAATAGTCAGTGCTTCAATCTTTTATGCCATACAGCCAGAAGCTAAAGTTGCATCATTTTCTTATAATCAAAACAGGCTGGCTTCTTTCTGACTGTGCAATGACTAACTCTTCTAATCTTCACAATTCTGTACAAAGGTCCTCACATGGACCAATACAAGGTTAATGCATTCACTCGTTTCTCCAAAACAGAATTCCAGGTGTCTCAGATATTTTGATTCTGCTGCACTGTTTCTTATAACTTAAAAGCTCCCCTTACAGGAGCAGGCAGAATATAGATGAAACTCATTGTGTAACTTATATATCCAGCTGATAGTCTATGTGTATATAAATACCCAACCTTCAGACTTTGAGTATATCTGCAAACAGCATTTACTGTATCATATCTGCTTTAAGAAGTTGCACGTAACGTTATTATGTGTCAGTATTTTGCCTTACATTGATCTTTTTACTTTCCACCAATCTGAACATTACTGGACCTTTTTCGTTTAGTTAATATCAGTGTCATACTCACTGCAGTAGCCCAGTTTAGCTACATGCTAATGAAGAAGTATGTGGGAAAATAAGTAAATTAATAAATATATTCCTTTCTACATTGATAAACAGTAGTTTTCTAATTTAAGTAGATGATATTTTGAAACTTTTTTGCATAACAGTAATGTTCACTTAACCTTGTGTGACAGGGCTGAGATGTGCCTCTGCTGGATTCATGAAGGAGACGGAGCTGTAAAACATGTCATGGACTTAACAGACTCTGTCAGTATATGTTCCACCTTAAGGTGTAGGTGGAAAGACAGGAGTAACGCTGCAAATAATTTTTTGGAAAGGATAGCCAAACTGATCACTAAATTTATATAAGGATCAATATAGGTATTTATACCATGATAATGCCTATGTAAAGTATTGAATATATAAATAATTAATTTGTAAATTTCAGTAAGAAATACATAATGGTGAAACTAAAATAAGATTAAAACATAGGATTTAGACTAAAATTACTATTAACACTCGAAATAGCTCCCTGTATAGGATTTATCAAGACTGTCTTAAATAACTAGTTTGTCAGTCATATCGTGAGTGAATGGCCGCGTGGCTTTTGGACACTAACAGTATTAAACATGTCAAGCAAGTGGAGATTAACCCATGCCCATTGTGAGATCATAAGCTTATTAGATTGTTCCTCACAGTGAATAGGGGTTTCAGAAGTGCTTCCCAGTGGAAAGTGCACTGTCTATTATTACGTGACAAGTGATTCACTCAATATATTAGTATCTGGCTAGATGCTTTCTTTTCAGTTGACATACAACAACTTTTGGTGGAAGACCTTGTTGTTTTTATGTATTTGTTTTTTTGTTTTTGTTGTTTTGTTTTTTTTTTTTTACAGTCGGTTGCAGAAACCAGATATCTCTCAGGAAGGCAAATAAACAAAAGACAATTGATAATAATCTCATGAAACTTTATGAGGATATTCATGTTAAGGAAAACCTTATAAGCATAAGCTTAGATGAAAAATTCAGGTTAGACCAGCAACTTATATCCTTAAAGAAATAGAAATGCTAAAATGCTCTATAATCAGGTAAGGAATAAATAGGAGCATTTGCAGTTATTTTATTGGGCCAAGGGAATTACTCACATAAATTCTTTGTTAAGAGATGTGCTGTCTCCAGGTAATTAAAATTCATGCCCTATGCATCTCAAAGGCTGAAATAGTCACAGATTCCTTTGCAATTAATAACCTGCTGATTGAGATCTAAAAGCAAGTGACCCGAGGACAAGCTGCAGTGTAGGGTGAGGAGGTACTTGGGTTTTTAAGGAATTATAGGCTTCCAACACTCTATGACAGTGGAAGAGTTGAAAATAAAAACTTCTAACTATCCGTGTCTTATTTATCTACAGGTAAAGCACCTGGGATGGATGAATTCTCAGGAGAATTTAATAAAGTTTTTAGAGATAAGTTATCTCAACCTTTTTTGACACTGTTTGCAAATATCTTGATCTGTGGAAGATTTGCAGAAGAGTCTTCAAACGCAAAAATTATAACGCTTCTGAATTCAGAAAAAAAAAACTGGAGCTAAACAGCTACAGGCCACTGTCTTTATTGTAGCATTTTCTGAAGATTTATTTGAAACTTCTAGCAAATAGGCTAGAAAAAAACAGTCCTTAGCCTGCTGGGATCAAATCACCATTGCTTTATAAAAGGTAGGCAAGGCGGTTCTGACTTGGTTTGGTTACAGATTGATATTCAGAGTTACTCTGGTGGGTCTCAACAGTATTTAGTGATAGTTTTGTTGGATTTTAACAAGGTCTTTGACTCCATTGAATTGCCCTTTATTTGGGCTTGTTTGGAAGTTATGGACTTTCCTGAGGAGTTCATTAGGTATTGCAATTTAATATATGAATCTTTCAGCTCAAGTTTTCACTAATCCAATGTTATCTAATGTTGATACCACAGCTGTTGTCCACGATACCCACTCCTACTTGTGCTGCTAACCAGCACAGTTGACAGTATCCTGCATCACTTGCATAACGAGAGAATGATCCCAATTTTGAAATGTCATTTTTTGCTCTCCTGATATGCAGACAACTGTGTACTTTGAGTGAATAATCCATATTATAACACAACTCCCATAAAAAAATAAAATTACTCAAGCAGTTACCCTAGCTTTTAGAAATGAAGCTTAATTCCAGACAGCCAGTCATTTTTCCTTCTGAACAGTCATGCATTTTGAGAAATACAGGAGATCTGGACCCTCCTTCCTCCTCTGTTAACACAATGTAAATAGTTGGAAATTTGGTTGGTATTAGGCAAGAATAGACTGGTGGAAAGGAATTCTAGCCCTTTATTACTTTAGCTACAAAATAAGATCATGCATTTAAGAAACCAGCAGTTTTTTTTCTTACAGAAATGGCAAAGCTTTGCAGTAATCCTCATGCGGAAGGTTATTTTTCTTCTTAGGCACTTGCCTAATGTCACATTCTCTGGCTTCATCCACGATTGTCAAACTCTATTTGGAAAGCTGTTATGGGAAGGGAATGTTCTATGGACTGGCAGACAAACTATTTCTTAAAATGCAGGAAGGAGGATTTGGGCTCCTTAATATGGTTGCATTATGGGCTGCCTCGATAGGATGGCTCTTTTACAGAGCTAGAACCTTTCTCTCACTGATTTGGGTCTTACCCAAGATTTTTCTGAAGGTTAGATATAAAGGATCTTGTAATAGTAACCTATCATACAAAGTCTGAGACCCCGGAGGATAAGTGGTATAAAACGCAGAGGAAAGGGAAAGTTATTAAACAGAGCTCTATTACACTGAACTCTTGTATCTTGGTTATTACACTTATCATAGCTGACAACAATACATTAGGGTGGTTTCATTTGATAAAGGCAAGTATATAATATGTTTTTCAGTTACTGGATGAGAAGAGACAGCCCATACTCCTTTTAGTAGAACTGAGGAAGAACTTCTAGGATGCTGAGCTGGGTTGTGGCAGTACTTACAAGTTTACGGTATTCTTAGGAGATATGTTGGTAGTGTTTACAAGGCTTACATTTTTCTGTGAGTTAGAACATGAGCCTTTTAAGTCAGTAACATATCAGTTGAAGCAAAAAATGAGAAAAAAATTGTACAACCCCCCCCCCCCCGCTTTTAACTATTATGAGTGGTCTTGCTGTATGCATTCACTTAAAGACCCAAAACATTCTGCAGTCAGTGACTTTACAAGGGTGAAGCTCCTTTAGAACCTGAAGAGAGGCTACACTTGTTATGTCACTGCTAATAGTGCAGGGGCAGTCGAATCTTGTTGGAGGTGCCATGAAGGTAAAGCTTCGTACTTTCATATGATTTGGTATTGCCACAAAGTGGTTAAATTATTAGCTAAGTGTATTCAGACATTAGAATGTGTATAAATACCGAGGACAAATTTGGCTGCTGAGGATAATGACTGACAAGGATGGGTTTTCTGTTACAGATAAGTGGTGGATTTGATGTGTGGTTTCTACATAGCTGTCAATAATTATTATCTTTACCAGCTAGTAATCCTTGTCTTTATGACCCAAAGTACCTAGAGACATCATAGGGAAAAAGAAGATCTTTCAAATATGCAGGACCTAAGTTATACAAGGTACATATACAGATCTGGTAGTGCCTGCCAGCTGCTCCAAGTCTCACAGAAGAAGACTGATATGACTAGGAATTTCTCACTCAAAAACCTTGCAATGTAATCCTGCATCATCTACACCTATGCCAAGTCTCCATCATATCACAAAGGACACAGGAGAGGCCAGATGAAAAGATGCTGGTGACCATACCACTGTTTCTATGTCTAATGATAGAATGAGGTCCCTGATATGGGCAATATTCAAGTTAAAGTTGGATATCATAACAACAGCTAAAACATAGCCCTTGTAGGTCAGTTTTACTTCAAAAATTACAAAGACAGTTGCCTGAGAGAAAAGTCCATTCTGTTTAGAGGCAGATGCTGGTAAAGTAAAACAAGGGACCATTTCCTTTCCCCTAACTCTTCCCTCTCACCATTCGTAAGCCACTATAATTCAAAGCAAAAGAACTGTATTTACATAGTGCCATGTGTGAGTGACCTGCTTCTGATTCACTTTTTGATGTTGAGTATAAAGAGTTCATATGCTCAGGACTAGCTTTGATCCTCCAAAGTATTATGAACCTGGTGAGGTCTCAGTTTCCATTTGAAAGTGCTAATTCAGTTCTCTCACCCCATAAGATCTTTTTACATAAAATGTACCTTGCTAAATCTAAATTATCCATTTGTTTAAAAGGTAGGCCCACTAGATGTATACTCCTTTTTCAGGATTGTCCCAGGAGCAATGCCTGGCTAAGTGACCCTGTCAAGGTCATACAGTAGGCAAAAGAGGTCTGAGGGAATTAAAGCCTGTATGATAGAATCTATAACTTGAACCCATTCCTCCAGCTAGAATAGTTTAAAAAATAACCATTCCCCCGGATTCACTAATCCTCCGTGTAAGACTTAATAAGTCTTACTTGGAGGCTGCAGTTGAACGGTTTGATGTCAGCATGCCATGAATATGCATGTGGGCATGATGACTCAACCGTAAGTCTTACACGGACGAAAGCAGGGGGCGTGTCTGACTGCCGAGCAGTCTAAATGTCCACACCCCTGCAAGTGTTTTAAAATGAAACAAAGCACACACACAAGAGCGAGTCCGCTCAAATGTCCCTGCACCCAACACCACACTCCCTGATATTGTAAACTTCTATCACAGTTCTAAAACGCAAAACATTAAATATATTTTTTTAAATCCCCAAAATAGCTGCCCGTATTTGCGCGGGTGTGCCATTGCTTAGCTAGAGTTAGCAATTCTGACATGGAAGAGCATAAGAAAGAATGTTAATACAAATCACACCAAATAGCAATAGCATAATGGTAGAGCATTCACACAAAGAAGAAGCATTCACGGTTCGAGTCCCACCACTCCCCTTCGTATTTATTTTTGAAATCAGTATATGAAACAATACCTGACAAATATGTTTAAACATTACCAAAAAGCAGTAAAATGGCCAATGTATCACTGAACAAAATAAATATTTTAAAGGATCCTGATATAAAATTGCCTGCAGTTAAGCAGCGCTTCACCCAGCGCAATAGAGTTGCCCATAGTTGAATAGCGCTTTACCTAGCGCAATAGAGTTGCCCATTGTTTCATGGCACTTTATTCAATGGCGCTTTACCCAGCACAATCTGTTTGTGTGGATGTGGACGCCATGCCAACCAGGGCACCAAGGAACAACATAGAGCAAAGTTGCTTAAATGCAGCCACACCCCCTAGCCTGTCTGGATAGTATGAAAATAAAATGAATGACAAGATTCAAATCCAGGACTCTGTGCATCAGAAGCAAAGTACAGAACCACTAAGCCATGACAACATAGAGAAAACAGCCACTATTAATAGTCATATACGTACGAATGGTAGTTTAACCATTACTAAGCAGGTCTGCAGTAAGCTAAGAATTTTATAAAATGGCCAATCACAAAGACATGCAGGAAATGCGGCATATTTAAGCCCCACAGGTGGTAATACACACCATAACTGATTGTAGCTCACATCTACAGTTAGAATGTCTGGTGTCAGAGAGGGAACACGCTTCCGAGCGCAACATTGGGGCATCGAGGAGTCCAAATATATGGTTTGGCTCCTTGTCCACCATCACGAGTCAAGACTCCTGCAGGGCCAGTTTCAAGGGACGGAGTACAAGGCAGAGGCTTGGAACAGGTTAGCTTGTGACCTCACCAGTGCCACAGGCATTCCTCGGACTGGTGAGCAGGTCCGTCACCACCATGCAGACCTGAAGAGACGAAAGCAGGACTGCCTGAACCAATGGATGCAGGAGGCCCGTGGGATGCGGGATGCCCCACAACTGAGTATGTAGCCATGGAATGCAGCATGTAAGAATTGATAATGGAGCATGTATAACGGATAGGTATGTCTCAATATCCCTTCATTTACTTTACAGCTGCAGGTGACCTTGCTATGAATCAGCAAGCCTATGCTGATAGGCTGCTAAGGCTGCACCACCAGGCAGGTTAGTGATTATTCTGCATTTGTTGTTACATAAAATATGGGAGAGAGCATGAAAGAAAGTGTTGTAGTCCAATAATACAGCCATAAAATTGCATGAATAAGTCCTCTGCATGTACTGTCAGATAAAAATGTCAGAGAGGCAGAAAAAGAGTGTAAAAACCCATTAAGAAAGGTAACATATGTATGGAATAATATCTCTGCAGGTACTGTTATATAAAATAAGTGAGTGAGCCTGAAAAAAGATTGCTCTAACCTATTAATAAAGGTATTATATATCTTGAACATGTCTGCCATATACACCGTTAAAACAAATAAAGGAATGAGCCTGTGGAAAAGTGTGTAATGTCATTAATAAAGGTCTAAAACCCAGAGTGTGTCTGTGTCACAGAGTCTGAAATGTTGTTGTACCCTTGCAGTATACAAACAGTACTGTTTGAAAAGGTGCTGGCAACCCAGAGTTGTGCAGTCCCATATAAAGTGGGTGATGGAAGTACTAGTAGATGTGAAACATATATACAGTCCACAACAGGCAGTTACTGGCTGGCATGAATATGTAAACCTGGCACACGTGTAGCATGTTATTTTCTCCCCAGAAATGTGAGTGTGTGTCAAGAAATGCAGGGTTCTGTACAAATCAAAGTGAAAATGTCATGTGAAAACATCCCAGATATGTAGATAAAGAAATATAAATGCATTCAAGAAATATGTAGCAGTAACTTCTGCATCCTGGACAGTTAGTATGTCAGATATAGGTCAGGCCTATATTGAACTAGCCAAACCCAGTACACAACCTAATGTATGGTGGCAAGTGTAATAAAGTTCTCCAATTCAGGATGGTGCTGGTTCCCAAGTTTGGGGCAAGTGTAATAATATGGGTAGGGGATATACACGTGCAGTCACTAGGAATGTAGTGTAGACTAAAAGGTCATTATAAGATGTTAACCGATGTTTTTTTATACACCCTACTGTATGTGCATAAACCATGCAATTCCATACCTCAGTGGGTATGTGTAATCTTAAATATTTGTTGGGACATATGTCCTATTGCTCTATAAATATTTGGATTCACGTTGATGCATGTGCCCTGTTTAAATACCACAGTCATGGTGGCCCGTTGCTATCAAACATCCCTGCATGCTGTTGGAATAACCACTGTGGTTCAAGATATGCATGTGTTATGCTTGCTGTTCAACAGTTGTACCCTTGGTGTGTTGGGTTAATGGGAATATTATTGCATGCTGTTACAACTAATCTGGAATGCTGCTTTGCTTATGTTGTAATTAAACATACATAATCACAGAACGTATGGGAAGGCCGGTCCCAGCGGACCCACCTGTCCCTCCTCAGCCGGCGAGTGCACCTGGCACCAGCAGGTCCGGTGCCCAGCCCGGGCTCCCCTGCTCCACTGGTCCTGTGCTACCTTTGGGTGGAAGAGCTGCAGGGGATGAGGCTCGTCCCCCCGTGCAAGCGTGGGCAGAGAAGGGCCACCTGTCACCCTTCGAAGGGTCTGGGCTGTGGTACGTAGGGAGATCAAGTGTTCAGTCGCTGATCCCCTACACCAGCTTGAGGTGAGAGTGGCACTTCTCACAGGTGAGCCTGCCCATCCTACGCAGCCCCCAGCACATCCACCCTCAGGGCTGTGAAGGTTCAGTGGTGACTGCCCATGGGTGGGGATCTCAGTTCCACTGTTACCATCTGTGGGCTCATGGGCTTGCTATTTCCAAACATCCGACCCCGTCAATTATGTTCACCCACCCCATGTGTCATACACCACCCCTGTATGCGTCTTGTCTGTTTACTTTCCCAAACTACCTCCCCGGACATATCTACTTCCTCTACCTCGCTTCCCACTGCTACCTGAAAAAAAAAAAAAAGAGCAATCTGTACCCACAAAAAAATTACGCCCCATACATAGCTGCCCATTCTGCACACATGCCCATCAGACAAACATGTAAGCTGATAATTATAATTGGCAGTACAACATACTTTGTTGTCCTCACCCCTCTCCCAGGGGTGGAAGGTTTCAAATTTCACTCCAAATTCATTGCATATGCACAGCTGTTGCTGTTAAAGAAATGGGCAGCTATGAACCTTCCCTACAGCCGTCCTGCACATCCCGAGCTTGTTTACCTACTGTGTGTCCCTCTTTGTGCCCCCTTTTTCATCACTTTCCTATCTCCCCATTTTCTTTTATTTAAAAGAAATTAGAGTGGGGGTTAGTGGGAATAAGCACTTTTAAGCAGTGGTTAGCGGGTTTGCCCAGTGTTCGCATGTGTGCGCTTAGCTAAGCGTCGCGCAAACCCGTGCAAACTCACTTACAACTGCTTAAAATTGCCTTAGTCACGGTGTATGACAGGGCCCTTGTACTGCTCAGCAGCAAAATAAAATGCCCTTGTCAGTCTTGAACCCCACACCTTGGACTCACCAGTCTGCATGAAGTACCACTAAGCCACAATAGATATACAATAACTTGGTGCTGTAAGAAATATATCATGCATTACAATGAGTGAATGTAAAGGGAAAATAGGAAAGTCATAGGAACACATTGCAATAACTACAGTTGTGTGCCAGTTAATTATCTAATTCGAAAAGAAAGTACATACTCCCATGTATCCAGTGTTAGTATTAGGAGGTGTGAGTAAACTTACACACTGAGAAGAGTGGAAGAAGCAACAGTCAGGTTTCAGTACAACATGCATATCACTTGCTACAACCCTAGCTTCAGATATGAGACATATACCAACCTTCTGACTGAGACAACAGTGTCCACAGCAAACAAGCATGGGCCCCACCTTGCACAACTGAAAGGGCTACGCCTACCTAACCTAGCATTGTATAGCAGTGTCCTGCAATCACAGTGAGTACTGCAATTACCACACAGCAGGCTGCCTGCAATTACTAAATGGTAGGCACCAATTGGTGCAGAGGCCATCACATGCACCTGTGCAGATACCTAGAAAAGCAGCCTGTACTTGCTGTTCACACATGCAATAATATCATTGCACCAACTGAGAGAGAGAGAGAGAGAGAGAGAGAGAGAGAGGGAGAGCGAGAGAGACTGACAGACACAGACAGACAGACAAACAGACAGACGGAGACAACCAGGCTGTAAGAGACAGACACTGAAAAGAAAGACCAACAAACAGAGGAAACCAAAACAAAAAAAAAAAGGCAACAGCTACAACAGATGGAGGTGAGGAATACAAAGGTAAGGTATGTACCAGATATGTATTTGCAGGCATCTGAATGATGTGTCTGAAGGGTACTCTACATACTATGAATCATCCATATGTGGCAACAGTCCATATCTATACGTATATGCACATGTTCACAGGGCAAGGGACATACTGCAACTGTTAGTGAAGGCTGGACATATATATGTAGTTGAAAGTTGACATGTGCACAAATGTATGTAGGTTGTAGTGTGTAGCATTGCAGACAGCAAGCAGTGCCGGTATATGTCATGTGGTGGTTAAACGCTGTGGGACTGAGCTACAGGCAGTGAGGCCTGCTACAGCTATATGGCCTGAGGACAGCAAAATGCATTCTGCACAACACTGTGCAATGTTATTACATAACCGTACGTCTCACAACTGTTGCATAATTGACATCCCCACCACGAAAGGTGGGCAGTATATGTGCCTATATGTGCATCTAAATGTACAGTAATGGATGTATACATGTATGTGTATATACATATGGAGGGTGGCCTAATGGTTAAGGTGTTTGCCTTACAAACACAAGGTACAGGGTTTAAATCTCACAGGGGATAATTGGCTAGGCTTAAAATGGCTCACAAGGGCAGTTAGCCTAGTACTAACCTATGAACCTATGAACCTATATATGTGTATAATATATATATGTGTGTGTGTGTGTGTGTGTGTGTGTGTGTGTGTGTGTGTGTGTGTGTATATATATATATATATATATATATATATATATATATATATATATATAGATATATTGAGATATAGATATGGATATATATATAGATATGGATATATATATATAGATATGGCTCTATATATATATATATATATATATATATATATATATATATATATATATATATATATATATATATATATATATATATATATATATATATATATATATATGTATAGAAATGTATAGCTATGTATATATGTATGTGTATATATATATATATATATATATATATAGAGAGAGAGAGAGAGGAGAGGGAGACACTGGGTCATACATACTGCAACAGGTGCCTGTTGACCAAGGCATGGAATTAACACCAGTGTTGGTACTGCAGTGCCATACCCCATTCCAAAACACTTTACCCAGTAACTACCACATAGGTGGTAGCCTGTCTAACACTGAAGGTGTTAGAAGGGAACATGGGCACAGGTGGACAGTAGCCTCCCCTTTGATAATCACAGTGCCACACTAGTCTTGCAATCTGTCTACGTGGTACGTGTCATCACAAAAGGTGTGTCATCTAGGGAAATATAGGCAGTGTTCCCCTCTACTCATCACAATGCCCCATGTGGTATGTTCCTCACATGACAACTACAGCAAGTGGAAAGGCCACAGACATACCTCACAAAGAGTAATACTGGCCTCAAATACATGCTCTATGCAGACTGACTCACAAAACCACAGCTAGAGTGCGTTGCATACCGCCCACCCAGAGGTTACCTCTGCCGGACATACAGAGGTATGTCACACCCATAGAAGTCGGCCAACTACCATGTCAACACCTCACAATCCCTTCAGGCTACATGACCTAGGGCCCTAATCCTTATCACCTCACTAAACAGCACATGCTTGAGGTATAGGTTCTTATCCACAAATATGCTATACTCTGGACTAAACCACCCAGCATTAACAAACAAGGCTCCTCATTAGCAGATGTCATACATACCCCTGATGATTGTTTGGGAGATAGGTAATATGCCCTGGGAGTCACCTCTGTGTATCCGGTTGACAGAGGCATGTGAAATGACATTACATGTGTGTCGAAAGCCAGGGTAGCATATGGCTAGGCTTCTCTAGGCCCTAGGGCCAATAGCGTATTACCTATGACACAATGCACACACACATGTACTTAGTGTAATACCTGCTATGAGAGGTGGAATGAGTGTAACAGTGAATGTGTGCAAGGTCTGCAAAGGTGTGATAGCTTAGTGTGAGGTTGTTTCTGTCATGGTAGTTTGTGTCCTAGGTGTGCGGCCAGAGAAAGATGTGTCAGTTATTGGGATGCAGACATAGTAGGATGGCATATGTTGTGACGTAGTTCCTTGTGTACGACCGTGGTGTCCCATTGTAGGCTGAAGCAATACATGTATGCTCAGTAATTGGTACTGCTGGTGAATACAGCTCACATATGAACTGTTCTACTACCTGAAGCTGTAGGCCTAAACAGCACAGTATGGTGTATGTTCACATTCCCTGGTAACACTGTCTTGTGCATTTCCTGTAGTCTGCACAGATTACATACCTCAGGCATAGGTATTTGTGCGTAGGGGCACACAGTACTGTAAGGTACACAGGTAATGCTCATCTGTGTCGGCAATCACATGTGTGTTACAGGGTATGTGTGTGTACCTAGCAACATGTATACTCTGTTACGGCAGTATGCCAGCTATATTAACAACTGTGGACATATGTTAGGTAGGGGTATGGCATCAACGTCTAGGGTGGCTTACTGGTAATACTGCAAATGTACTTTACATTCATTGCATTGGATGACATATTTCGTCATGCATTAGCTTGATATATACCCCCGTGGTGAGGTTGTGCATTGTATCCCAAACAGTGTGCCGAGTACTGGTGTATACTGGTTTGTTATATGGAGTGTGGCAGACACTGTCAGCCAGTTGTGGGCTGAGCACTATGTGGTATTGAACGTGTGTATCCTCTGACAGACAAACAGATGCTATATATGGCAGTTAAGTGATATCTGTACTTAATAATGTTAAGTGTGCCACATGACTTGCTCACACATATTTTGTTTAATTGTCTTCCAGGGCTATGGCTCATCAACGCAATCCATCCTATACAGCTGCAGAGGAACAGGAAATACATAACAACCTGGTGCAGCACTATACACTGCTGTTTTCCAGGGCCAGCCAGCACTAGCATGAGTGTACTGCATGTGGCAAGATCTTGTTCATCGGGTAAATGACATAGGCATGCATAACCGGACATATGAGCAGGTACACCATCACTGCAGTGATTTAATTAGAAATGTCCGTCGGCGTGCATCTGATATCCATAGACAACAGCTTGCCACAGGTGGTGGGGCGGCCATACATCCCCCCCTCACCAGAGTGGAGGAGCTGCTCCTATGCATGGTGGCTCCTGGCCTACAGCAGCAACAGCATCACACATGTGTCATCATGGAGGCCGGAGCCACCCAGCATGATGACATGGAGCATGCAGGTAATATGCCCTAGCTGTAGACTACTGTTGCCTGTATTGTTAGGATATGTATATGTGAGATGTGTACTGTGTGTTCAGCAGTTGTGCTGCCTATTGTGTGCAATACTGATATTTGGAATATTATCTGTACACCTGTGACTGTTGACTGTTGTCTACTGTAGTTTAGCACACTCACAGTAGCAATGCCACAGTTGTGGCCACTGACAAACTGTGTCATATTCTTGTAGGTCCCTCTGGTGTGACAGCAGGGCAGACGATACATGCTGGTGAGTTTGTTAACACTTTAATATTGGTAATGACATGTGCATGTCATAGGTGAGGTGTAGGCCATGTACACGTAACACACCTATGCATAATGCATGCTGTGCATGTTTTCTGTGAGACATTAAACATCTCAGTAAAGTCAGTAGCTGCCTCAATCACATACAATGCACAGAGCAGCAGACACATTTGTGGCAACACTGTACTGCATACTGGATATGCATAGTTGCTACAGCTGTACACAACAGAACACGTTTATCATACGCAGGACACAAAAACATGCTACATTTGGCATTACCACACACCCACTGTAAGGTCACACTTCAGTATCCCACATGTCATGCACACACACATGATGTACCTCATGGGTAGAGGCGTATCATGGGGCTGAGCAACACTCTTCAACACATAACACAGTCATGTTAGGCAATGCTCACTATCGGGCACCTCACACACCCATGTACAAAGTGGCTGTGTAATTGCGAACGTAGCCACTGCACTGCAGTTCAGGTACAGCATGTTAGGCATTGGTCTTGCACACATTAGTAGCTGTGAGTGACCACAGGATGCATGATGATGATGATGGCACAGGGTACTACACCCCATCCAGTTACAGTGACCACAGTACTACTCATAGCAGTCATTGCTGTGCACCTCAATGTTGTGTGTGTGCAAACATATGCACCTATACACAATATGCATAGCATGTTTTGTGTGTGCTTACATAGGCCAGTATGCACAATATGCACAGCAGTCACCATCCGAACAAAGTGTAGCATATATGTCCTGGAATGCTAGTGGGTGTATAGGTCACATGATACACATTGGGTATGTGTGGTGTTTAATGTTGCAGTCGTGTAGCATGCCATGCCATGGCTGGCACCGACATATCTGCAATATGTCCCACACTCACTATAACCACTGTACACTGGCCATGTCAAGGATTGGGATTCCTTCATGTCAACATGCACCACTCATCCCATGTGTGTACATAGCATGCATGTGCTACACCGGTGCCCACTATTATCTGCTATGGACACAGACACTGTACTCAGTCATGGAAATCTATGTGTCACACAGATAACACATGCAGCCATGGCATGTATACCTGTGAGTGTTGGTGCACAGGGCATTGCAGAACTGATAATACTTGCACAGCAATGTTGTGTCCAGGTACTCATTGTGTTCTAAGGTGTAGCCAATCACTGAGCAACTACACAGTTGCATCAAAGCCATGTGCACTGCCATGAAATAGGGGCGTCTACACTTGCACTGCATGGTTTTGTGCAGCACATATTCTGCATGCTGACACGTGTGTGGTGACTGTTTGCCTTGTGATACTGGCACCCACCTTCACCCACTATAGAGTATGTGTTGGATTGCTGGTGTGAGTGTATGTGCTATAGTGAGGAGTGTATATGTGTGCATGTGTGCATGTATTCATGTGTTCATGTGTGCATGTGTTCATGTGTGCATGTGTGCATGTGTACATGTATGCATGTGTTCATGTGTGCATGTGTGCATGTGTTCATGTGTTGATGTGTTGATGTGTTGATGTGCTGATGTGTGCATGTGTGCATGTGTGCATGTGTTCATGTTTTCATGTGTGCATGGGTGCATGTGTGCATGCATCATGTGCAGACTGTAAAGTGTGTTTCCTGTCTTCCTCTCACAGGTGCTGAGTTAGGGGTGACCGAAAGCAGCAGGCAACCTGAAGCCACTGCCACGAATAGTGGTGATGATGAGACATGTATTCTGGCACAGGAAGGTTTGACAGGGTCTGTCATTGGTCCACCAATTGACAGTACACAGTGTTCAACCCCATCTATGCACACACTCATACTGCCAATACATCCCTCATCACCAATAGCCATAGGCGAGGGACAGCATACAGTTGGCATTGACCAGGAGAGTGTGGTACCCATGGCACTTGCATCCCCTCACAGCAGCCATAGCCAGATTCCTGGAGCTGTACCACATAGGCAGAGGTCCAGGGGTTCTTGGGGGAGCACCACTGGTCATATTGCCCATGGCAGACGTGCCCTCACAGGTCTTACAATGTCCAGTATGTTCCGGGCTGCAATGCAGGCTCAAGCACATATGGAACGGTACACCAGACAGGGACTTAAGGCGCAGAGGGCCCATTACACCGCTATCAATGACAGCATCCGTGACCTTGCCGGTGCCATCCGGAATTACACCGAGGTCATTGATAGACGTCGGGGGGAGACAGTAGATGCCCTCCACAATATGTCTTCCATGAGCCAGGACCATGCGGGATGGTTGCAACATCGACGCGGACGCATGCCAGCAACAGCAACAGCTGGTAGTGGTCTCTGACGGCCCACAGTTCACAGCCGCTCCCATAGTGGCAGTTCCAGCCCCAGCTATGCTGGGGCTGGCCTGTCCATTGACCATCCCAGTAGACAACGTGCACGTGGCTCTGGCCAGTCCCAGCAGGGACATGGGTCCAGTCATCATACCTCTGCCTCTGATAACAGTACCCAGTCGGGGTTGGTACCCGATACTGTCCAAAGAACCCCTGCCAGGCACAGGTACTGTGTCCGTGGCCGAGACAGTGATCTGTACAGCCTAGCAGGTACAGTCTGTGGCTGTCCCACAAACTACCGTATATGGCAACCACATGGTGGAGCTGTGTGCATGCAGACACACACGCATTAACCGAACAACTAGGGCTCACACATACACATACACATTACATCAACATTGGCCCATGCTGTACTATTGTCCCTCACACACCCACACACACACAGACATGTCGATTGGATGGGTCAATTTCAGGCTCTGGCAAATAACAACACACCCTGTGCATATGATGATACCTGTGTCGCCTTCTGTCATCTGTAACACTGATGCAGGAACAGGCTAACATGGTGCTGATGCACAGGGTGACATTATAGCAGTGTAGCAATATTAGCAAGTTGTCAACATGAAAGTGTAATGACATGCTTGTAGGTATGTCTGAACAGGTATTATGCATCAAAGCTCTGATTGTCAATGTAGCATTGTTTACACCACTGTTAGGTCTGAGTATGTATTGTCCACCCATGTGCCACTTGGCTGAAGTGTAATGTGTTGCCAGCATGTGTTAATGAGTGGACAGTACGTGTGTGATGTGTGCAGTACAGATTAGCAAGTGTACATCTGTGAACATGGTGGGTGCGCACTGTCTGCATGTACGTGCATGGTGGACACATGGGACGTGTGGCATACCCTGTTGTACACATTGTTAACATCTCATAGTAACTTTCAATGGCCAGTATGCATTCTACTACAGTTAAGTACTAACATGGGTCCACATGTGTGTATGTCATGGGTTGACACTATGGTGTGGATGATACTGTTAATGTCTGTCAATGATTTGCGGTCTGGTAGTATACACAACCTCAACAGCATGACTATAAGCAATCATTGGATGATGTCCTGACAAATGACACACAGTTGTAGGGAACTCAGTAACAGCTGGATCCTTATGGTACTATACTCTAACAATAACCAGTGGTATTGACCGCCACCCATTCCTGGGACCACACCTGTTTGGCATATAGCCCCCTTAGGTACATGCAAACACACTAGGGATGTGTCCATCCACATCTGGAAATGCATGCATTGGCCTACAATGTATTCCCTGGATGGGACGCATATCCTACACAAGGGTATCATCCATACAGACACCTGTTTTCTGATACATGCTGTATAGCAGTAAGCCTGCTATGGCATAGTCATCCACATTTACTATACATACTATCCTGTCAGTACCACATCGATGGTAGACCTCAACATGTATGTTGGATACCAATGTGTACATACAGCCTCGTGTTATGTCATGTGCCCCTTGGCATCCACATATCTATAGGTATTGTGGAGTCCCTCGGTGTATCACATAAGACATTAGAGGCCCGAATGCATATCCACAAGACAGTTGTACACCTATACAGACTGTCCATTATTGCCAGTCATTGTTGTGTATGAACATGTCTGACATATACCCCAGGCATATACCCTCACTCACACTACTCTTTAGTAACTGTCATGGTTGTGTGTGGCACAGATGACCTTGGCCACAGATCACAACAGCGGACGGCCTTGTCACATACATACATATGTGACCTATGATCTGAGAAGCAGCGGCACAACCTGTCAATAGAAACAGATGTATTCATGTAGTATGCAGGCTTCACACCTATGTACTGATTGAGGGGACATGTACACATATATATTTGCCATGCAGATACCTGATGCGTGCAATGCACTTACTGTTTTAATCATAATATGTCCTACCATAGTAAAACCAAAACCAACACCGCATTGACCAACAGTGACACACACACTGTCAGTGTTTGCAGGATTCAAACCCTTACCTAACTATGTTATGATACTAGTGAGAAACGCATTAACACGGCGCGCTATTTGCTTTACTGGCTGGTGTCCCTTCTCCGTCTGTATTTGTAGGATGGTGACATCATCAGACTTTCCAAAGAGGAATATACCTCTTTTAGTGAGTTTTCTCAGTCTCCAAAAAGGGCACTCCTCTCAAAGGAAACTGCACACATACACACAGTCAGCGTTTGCAGGATTCAAACCCCTACCTAACTATACTAGAGAGAGACGCATTAACACAGCGTACTATTTGCTTTACTGGCTGGTTTCCTTTCTCCGTCTGTATTTGTAGGATGGTGACATCATTAGACTTTCCAAAGAGGATTGTACCTCTTTTAGTGAGTTTTCCCAGTCTCCAAAAAGGGCACTCCTCTGAAAAGAAACTGCACACATACAGTCAGTGTTTGCAGGATTTAAACCCCTACTAAACTATGTTATGATACTAACAGAGAGATACATTAACATGGCACGCTATTTGCTTTACTGGTTGGCTTCCCTTCTCCTGCTGTATGTATAGATGGTGACATCATCCGACTTTCCAAAGAGGAATATACCTCTTTGAGTGAGTCTTCCCAGTCTCCAAAAAGAGCACTCCTCTCAAAGGAAACTGCACACATGCACACAGTCAGTGTTTGCAGGATTCAAACCCCTACCTAACTATGTTATGATACTAGAGAGAGACGCATTAACATGGCACGCTATTTTTTTTACTGGCTGGTTTTCCTTTTCCTGCTGTATGCATAGGATGGTGACATCATCAGACTGGACATGGTGATATGTGTACAGTTTGTTTTATGCCATTCCAGAAATGGTCCATGTGGGTCATCAGGTGTCAACAGCTTGAACAGGACCTCATACTCCTTAACTTGTGTAATCTATCTGTGGACACACTGACATTCCTTCATATGTCAACACATATTTATGCACGGCTTGTTGGTTTTGTGGATACTACATGTGTCTAGGATGTTGATAAAGGGATATTCAAAGTCTATGTGAGACATGTGTAGCTGTGTTCAGTGATGTATGTCCTGGGTGGCTGCCTTGCAAACAGTCTAGCATGTTTGGGAACCATTATCCGCACATGAACATACCACAATTCTTAGGGTTGCATGTATGTCAGCTTCCAATAGCTCTGTTTATGACTTCAACCATGATGAACTCATTGACCTTGCAGATCAGACTTCATAGGCATACTGGACTGTACTTCCCATTGTGTGTTGTGCACCAACACTTTTGGGGAGTGCCATATGTTGCTGTAACACATTCAACGGTTCCACATCCTGTGTAGGGGGTGAGGCTCAGCTGACTGTTCAGGTGCAGGATCTGTTTGTTCTGTAGTTTATGCATGACACATATTGGGAATCACTGTATTCCACTTGCTGCCATGCTTTTGGCATTGGGGGTAGCTGCTCATACATTCTACATGTGATATCTCCTGGTATGATGATATGGACTATCGTCAGTGGGAGGTGGGTATGTATATATGGGCCTGTCTGTCAGGATGTCGGCATTGTCAGTCAGGTACAGTTGGCCCTGACTCAGGTCATATATGGGTGTACATTGTTATTTATGACATAGCTGAAGGTGGTGTCGTGATTCAGTCTGGACTCCTTCTCAGCCACTCTTTACAAAACACCAACGAACCTGAGCACTAATCCCTGTTATACTCTTTTACACACTTAACACCCTACTGATCATTTGTGATCAGGCTACAGAGTATGTTATCATAATATCCTGGCATGTCCAGGGGTCGGTTTTGTGTGTACTCTCCAGTCCAGCTGGTGAATATTGTGATGTTGACACAATGTCACATCTGCCTCATGTACACAGAGAACCCTCTCCTCCTCCCGACAAACTCAGATATATGTGTGAGATGCACCTATATAGACATACAGGGTGCTGAACTCTCTCGACCCATGACTGGCACAGTCTATCAGGTGGTGAAGGTAACCACACACACCACATATCAGTCTCACATATCCTCTAGCAACAGCACTCAAACCACATTATCACACATAGACATACTCGGATGCTGTAGATGAACTCTGCCTAAGCAGCAGAGACCTCCAAAGCAGACACACACACAACTGCTACCCCACTATAATACCCACATATCACATAGTTCACAATGTCAGTGTGCCACACGGTCACTGCCCTTTGGGATATACAACACGCCTAATACACTTGTAATAGGCGGCACTTATTGTCAGACACTCTGACGTACCACTGACCAGCCCAAACAAGGGAATAGTCACTTTGGGCTGTATGTCGGGTGCCAGGATCTGCCACATAACACATGCAGTCAGGTCACTCCAAAGCAAGTACAGGACTGGCACCATCATTGTCCATGCTGGTGCGTAAAATCTCAGACGTTACTCCCTGGACCACATGACATGATACATAGAGGAACACGCTGATCATTTTGCCCAGGCCAGTATGACCCTGACCTTGTCTAGCATCTTACACCCACCAATTATGATGTCACAGTATACAGACAAACATATCACGTTTAACAGATGGCTAACAAATTGGTGTCATTCATAGGGGATACAGTGTCTGTCAGCCTGTGGTGACATGCTCAACATGCCATGTAGCTTCACTATGGACAGCTTGCACCTGTCACCCTTGGACTTTTGAATGCTGGCTAAGGCTCTTGCTACCACCATAGTGCCTTTCTTAAGCAGGGCTCAAAAGACATACCCACCTCCATAGACATTACAGGTTAAATGAAACTAAAGGTAATGCTGCTCAACACCAGATGTGTTACCCTCATATTGCGGACACTCAGAACTCTCCTCAGTATGGAGGATAGCAATATCTGTGCACTAACAGATGCCTGGTTTGGGCTCACTTATGCACAACAGCACTACCAGGTTATGTGTCATACCATGCTTTCTGACCACAAGACTTGGAACAGACAACACAACTAGGGGGAGTATCTATATACATCACAGATACACACACCTTTGGGTAAGCAGCACTGCACAAAGCATCACAGGCCATACATATACAACTACCATTGTGCAAAACTGGCTTTCAGTTTGTTGCCTGCTACAGACCACCTTCCAAACTCAGGAACCACACTTGGCTTTCATGGAAACTATGGAGAATATGAAGGTCTCCACAAACACCATTATATTGGGTGACTTCAAATACACAAATATTGACTGGGGATACTACTCAAGCCCCAACACCCTCGCCCAACAGTCGCTACAATTTGTAGACTCATATGATATGGCACAACCAGTCAGCACAGCCACAAGGGGGAATACATATTGGACCTGATCATCACAAACATGTGGACTCTATGTTCCACACCAGCGATATACCCCTCATTGGTAAGGTCAGAACATACATGTATCTCACTGGACATAAATATACCCTCCACACACCCATCCTGGGTAATCTTGGTGAACTTCTCATGAGCCAATGTCTCGCTTCACCAAAGCAAGGTGGTATCCTTCAGAGACCCTGAGACAGTGGCAAATACGGCTCAGACTGCTGAATCCTTTACATACACATTCTATGGACAACTAGTGGACTGCATGGATTGTGCTATCCCAAATAACAACAGGACTCACTCCTCCAATGGCAGGGGACCTGTCTGGTAGACCCCAGCCATTAATAAGCTGTACAATGTCAGGAGGAAGCTACTACATGATAGAGCACAATCCCAGATGGGGACGGCATCTGTGATCTGTACTAGCAGACAGCTACGATCACTCATGAACTCTTCTAAGGGCCGCTTCTGCTGGACAATTGCACCAGACACATAGGACTTTCACACGGCCTTTTTCAGTTATGTCAGGAACCTGGGTGGACAATCACTGATATGCTGTGAGTTACTGCATACTGACTAAACTTACCCTGAACCCACTGGCATTGCCAACATCCTGGCAAACAGGTTTAGTGCAGATTTCCCCCCCATCCCCCCTAAGGAGCAACTATCCATCCCAACAGAGTGTAACCTCCCTGACATCACACAGTAATGGGTGAGTGCTGCCCTCCCCAAAGCATACATCACAGCATCAATGGGACCAGACAGTGTCCCGGCCTGCATCTTACACGAGCTTCATAACAGATGTAACCCTTACATTACAGCACTGTTCAATACTACAGGATATGTACCCAAGGAATGGCATACAGCAACAGTGGTCCCACTCCACAGAGTTGGTGCCACAACGGACCAGAGACAATATTGCCCAATAAGCCTAACTAGCCTGTTCTGCAAAGCTATGGAGCGTATTGTCATGGGACTCATATACATGGACATCGGGAACCTACAGACACTGTTTCCTACACATTTCAGCGTTGTTGTGGACAGATCTTGCCTCTTGAACCTGTTTGTATTCTTTAAATGGTTAACAGGTCCATCGACATAGGGACAGTTGTCCACACAGCCTACCTGAACCTTGCAAAACCCTTCTACACAATAACCCACTGGGCCATTATACATAGGCTCACCAGCATCGATATGGACACATATCTCAGACGATGGATTGCTACCTGGATCAGGGATAGCACCCACATGGTCAGAATTGCAGGTGCCATGTCAGACTATACACCAGTTACACGTGGCATCCCACACAGCTCAGTCCTGGGACCTCTCTTGTTCAGTATATATATTTGTCTGACGTACAGGCTACCACAGGGGGACTATGGCTGACCATGTTTGCACTTGACTGCAAACTGGGTGCCATAATCAACTCTCCAGCTGCCACATGCATACTCAAACAGGGTCTCACAGAGATGGATGACTGGTGCCTGAGCCATGGCCTACAGATAAATGCCATTAGTTGCATAGTCATCCCCTTCGGGAATAGCAACATGCCCACACATTACCACATTGATAGTACTTCATTACATACGGTAGGAGTTGTTAGGGGTTTGGGGACATGGCTTGTTTGTACCGTCGCCTTTCACAATCACATTGCCAAAGTGGTTGGAATGACCTTCTATACAGGCCACCTTATCCCATATGGTTTCACATCTAGATCGAGTGAGATCATTGTGCCCCTATACTCATCACAACCATGCTTGGTTACAATGCCACATTTGGGGTATACCTTACCCGACACCTGCAGCAACTGTACTGGCCACAAAAGTTCCTCACCAAGCAGATCTAGGGACTCACATGGATGCCCTGCACAGTTTGGATGCAGTAACGCCAGTTCTACTCAGTCACTTACCACCTACTTGGATATGATGTGTGCCT
The DNA here is from genome assembly GCF_019279795.1 of Protopterus annectens. Lineage (NCBI taxonomy): Eukaryota > Metazoa > Chordata > Ceratodontiformes > Protopteridae > Protopterus > Protopterus annectens. Next base: position 1,445,280,564 of record NC_056739.1, on the reverse strand, counting down.
GTTGTTTACAGATATACCCAACCCAGAATTACTGGACATGTTCCACCTCAGGATATCTGACTCCCTTGGAGCTACACACTCCAGGGACATATACCTCAGCACAGATGTTAATAGGACATGCTGGAGGGACAGATTCTTATTCCAGAGGCTCCACTCACTCTGGATTGTAATCCCAGTTTTACATAGGCAGAGCCACCCACTGACCACCTACAGGAGACATCTTGACGACTGTATGGGTGATCGCATGTTTACCCCTGGAATATCTTCTGTGTCCCTGCTAGACAGAGGCACACTAGCCTAAATGTATATGGGCTATCTTGTGTGACCTACTATTCACACGCACAGTGTAGTAATCTGACAGGGTTGCGAATGGCAAACACACTCTGGCTAGGCTTGTACATGCCCTAGGGCAGATAGCCTAGTATCAACCTCTGAACCTATGCTAATGTTCAGGATGCACAATGTTTATTGCTGATACTGTTTGCAGGTCTTTATTGTCTTTGCTTTACCAGTTTCTATGAACAACTTAAGTATCTGCAGAACATATTTGATTATGACAGGGTTCCACTATATTATACATGTGTCTGTTGTCATATAACTGTGTACACAGGGCGGATTGCTGGATAGTGAGTGGTTCCTGGGTTAACACATGCAACTGCCAGATATGTGTGGCCCACTGCTGTACTCAGACATGGCCCAAGTGTGTGAGCATGCCCATCTCAGGCTTTCTGTGTTTTGTTGCCTGACATTTGTCTCATTTATTCAAGTGTGTGAGCATGCCAAGTGTGACCTTTCAGTATGTTGCTATCTGAGTTCCACTACATTTGTTGATGTGTGTGAACATGACCAATATTAACATTTATACTGTGTGTGTTGGAAGTCGGGTTCTGTTCTTACTGCAGGACTCACCTTTGTGTCATAACTTGACAGGGATTATGCTGTGCCTGCAGGGTTTCCATGAGATACTTTGCATAGACTTATCAACATTCCTTCATGCATGCTGACCACTGCAGTACTGTCATGGTTTAGTGGTTCAGTACGTTAACTATAGTGCACAGTATTCTGGGTTCGAGGCCCATCACTGCTTTATATTTTCATACTGAGCAGACCAGACTGCTTAAGGGCCAGTTAAGCAAATATGGGCATGTTGGCTTTTGTTCAGCTATGCCCTATTTAGACCAGGCTTGTTCAACATTGCTCAGTATTCACCAACATTAAAGGACGTTGCCCAATATTACTCAACATTGACCACAGTTGTGCTAGTTGGTCTGTGCAATTTTGTATGCATATACTACATGGTGGTAAATGCTGTTTAGCACTGCTTTATATTGCTTAACATATGGCAATCATGCCTCAGGTGGTGCTGCAGGGCTGCCTATGTCAGATGCACATACTACACTCCCTGTACATGTTTGAAAGCAGGTAGTGTCAACTTAGGCATCCCTTTTACTATATGTGCAAGTCAGAGAGAGGTATAATTTCAGAGTTCCTACTGAGCCAGTGTATGTGCTATGCATTGCCTCTTTGCCAAGGCCAAAGCATACTGGGCACACCTCCTTCTGCCTACTGGGGAAGGCTCAGGTTGTACCTCCTCTGAGTCATGCTCTGCCTGTGATGGCCTTGGCAATGGTGGGGGGCTGTTTGGCCCAGGCCTATGCTGGTCCTGCTGCAGCTGTTTTCGCAGGATCATATTATGTTGCATAGCACATACCATGACAATTTGGGTACATGTAGTTGGTGAGTACTGCAAGGCTCCACCAGATGTGTCCAGGCACTGGAACCGTGACTTGAGCAGCCCAAACACACACTCGATTACATTACGTGTTTGTGCGTGTGCCTCATTATGGCGTTCCTGTTCAGGTGTGTGTGTGTTTCTGATGGGTGTCATCAGCCACGGCTCCAGTGCATAGCCAGGATCCTCCACTAGGTGACCTTGTGGGATGTCCCCATTGGCAAATGTCTGGTACAGCTGCATCAGATGCCAGATATGGGAATCATGGTAGCTTTCAGGGCAGCCAGCACACACATTCAGTATTATGCCCTGGGCATCACACATGACCTGGCAGTTGATGGAGGGGAAGCCCTTGCAGTTGAAGTAGACCCTACCCCGCTCACCGGCTGGTGCTTTGATGCGTATGTACGTGCAGTCTATTGCACCCACTACCTCAGGGTATTCTGCTATTTGCTGGAAGAGACGCACATTGCTGGCCAATACCTCACGGGAATTGGGGAAATATACATGATCACTGACATGTGCTGACATGGCATCCAGGAAATGGTGCAGTACCCTGGATGCTAATGCCTGTGATATCCCCATCATATCACCGGTTGGTCTCTGGAAGGTACCTGTTGCTAAAATTCTTAGGCCAACTCATACCTTGGTTTCCACAGGGATGGGTTCCCCTCTGTTGGTTCTGTGTGTGAGGTGTGGCCTGCACAGCTCAACAATTTGCTGCAGGAGGTCTCTGTCCACTCTATAGCACTCCACTATCTCCAGCTCATGTAGCCCCTGTTAGGTTACCCTGGGCCTGTACACTCTTCTCTGTCTCCTCACTGTGGGTTGTCCAGCAGCATTTCCATTGTCACCACTCTCAGCATGTTGCATATGTCGCCTTATAACAGCAATGGCAGCCCCTAACATTTCTTTGTCTCAGTAAAGCTTTTTCAGTTTTCACTTCTATTAGCTTATTGCAGTGTCTGTTTTGAGAAACATAATGGACTGCTGTTTGCAGAGTTTTAAGTTCTAGGCTGGGCTGGGCTAGTACACTGCCGGTGTAATTGCCTGATTCTGATTGTTTTCACCTGCTAGCTCTGCTAGTACTCCCTGGTAGCTTCCTACCATTTGTTGTGATTCCTTTATCCTTTCTGTTTCCTCGGGGGGGGGGGGGGGCAGCGCCACACACACAAGTGCAAACATGCTCACAGCAGCTCACACGTGAGCACACATGTTTATATGGACTAAAACTTGCTTATTTGGGTTAAAACACGTACACACCAGTGCAAACGCTCTTACAACTCTTTAAACAGCCTTATACATGCTTACTCTGGCTTAAACGCACGCACTCACGCTTACACGCGTGCACTCTGTTTTACTCGGGTTTACAGGCACGCACACACACGCATATCCACTCAGCGAGAACCTTTGGTGTTATCCATGGCATACACCTTCCATTTCTTGTCTTTACCTAGCCTACCTGTTGACACACCTCTTTCCATGATGTGTAAATGACAGCTAACACATGCCACTGTGCTCCAATGAGCTTCACTTCTTTCATACATACCCCACTCGTGATGTCACTGGTCTTCTACTCTGTTACTCCCCTTATCCTACTCCTACACTCCACAGACTGTGCTCATGTGCTATGTAAACTTGCGATTCACTATCCTAACACTCCTTTGCATAGGATTGCCTACTAATGCTTGGTTACGTCTCTTAGACTGAGCTTCCCCCCTTAGCAACCTCTACTCAGTGGCCATGTTGTCTTCAGCCTGCCATTCCTTTGCATTGTATATTAACAATTTAAATAAGATCTACATTTGTGGGTTTTAATTTTTAGTTTTCTGGTTTTTTAGAGCGCAGCCCGTTTGCTCGGCACTGCGCTACGCTTAAACATCAGAAATCAGAGGAAAAAAAAAATTTTATTTTTAATATTGCATCGGGAAATATTGCCAATGGCCATATATTTGGCCATTGGCATGCTTCCTGCACTGGATGCAACCTTTATTTGGAGCTGTCACGGCTCTGTTTTACTATTTGCAGAATGGTACTCAGTTGTCAACTGAGTACATTTCTGCAAATAACACTGCTGTTACTCAGACAAGTTCGGGTTTCCTGAATTGCAAATCTACCTCATTTGCATGCCTTTTGCCTGCAATTGAGGTAATTTGCATATCCCAGCCCTGTCCGTGTAAAAGCCATTTTAGGAGCTCTTTTGCACGCCCCTGCAGGCTGTTCCTGGATCGCTTGTCGGACATGATGGCTGCATGGAGTCTTACTCTACTCTTTGACTCTGTGCAAGCCATCGTGAATCCAGCCCAATATGTTTTCATCTTTGAAAAAACTAGTTTTGCATCCTAAATAGTGAGTACTCCGACAGCACCCTTCCTCCAAACAATAATGCTCTTAACTAAATCATTTTCAGATTGGCTTAGAATTGTCTATTTTTCCTCAGCTTCACTGACCCATATTTCCTCATTTTGAAAAATGTGTAACTTTAACCTTTATTGCCATAATTTATGGACATTACAAGTTAATTGTACTTTAAGATTGTGAAGAAAACTGAATCCATGCTGAATATAATTTCTGCACAATAAATGAGTAGATTCCCAAATTTACATTAATTCATTATGTGACAAAGTCAGGAAGAAACAACCATGAACAATCTGAAGTAACCTTTTTTTTCTTTCAGAAAACTACTTTTTCCCCAAGAAGGCTTTTGCCAAATTAAATATCTTCTGGCTATTATTATTAATATTATCATTATTTTACAATCACTGCTATAGATTGTGTTTGGGAAAATCTTTGTGCAACTTCTTTTGATATGGATATGACTTGTATCTGTTAACCTGTGGTCTGTGAGACTAGCAACATCAATGAAAATGTTTAAACAATTATTCCTGTTGCTGAGAAATCAAATGCTTCAGGTTTATATACTGGGATGCAGATAAATTGTTCCATATCTGAATTCATTTTGTTTTGCACTTCATTTATGCATTGTTTTGTCAAGACCATCATATATGGGTAATTGCTGATATTAAGGTGATGTTTCTGTTGTCACTTTTATTTTTATCTTTCGTTATCTACAAGTCAATCTAGACTAACTGGAATATGGCTACATTCCTTCTGATAAAGGTGGCCATAGCTGGTGTGGAAATCTGCTGAAGTAATCTAAACAGGAGAAGCTGCACTAGAATTTGTGGTATAATGTGGCCCAATCTCCTATTGACTTGTTTTCTATACTATACAGATGTAGTTTGGCATTGTTAATCTTTGCAGTTGCATGGCTGCCATTGGCAATGCCATTTTCTAATACTCTTCTGCCCCCCACCTACTTGTTGCCAGCTGCCAGTCCTGGAACGCAAGTTGACTTAAATTGCTCAGTTCAGTTCATAGTAGTAAGTAAAGACATCTTATAGCAGATGCAGGAAATTTTTTTGACTCTATCCAGACACCAGACAAAGAAACTTACTTTTGCATTTAATTCATTATTCAGATCAAATGACCAAAGTAAAAAGCATGAAACAAGGTCTTTTATCTTTAGGCAAAACCAACCTTCTAAAGAATGAGTCACAAAAAATAGATTCCTCTTTCTATGTATGCCTATATGCTGTTATGTTCTAAGACTTCTCTGTTCAGAATACAAGCTAAATGTGTTACCCATTGTATCCCTTGCTAATAATTTTAAAAGTCTCAGGGTAATAGCACTTGAAGGAGAAACATAAATACTCTGACAACGGACCATTTTAGCATTTTATATGTTTATTTGAATCATTAGTATTTAAATAATGGATTAAATTATCTCTTGAGATGCATGAGATTTTGATTAGAATAAGGATATCTAAGATTTCTGTGTCATAACCATTGAGTACTACAAACATTTGACAAGTAATACAGACCAGTACACATTCAAGAAACAATCTTATTTTTTTCTTTGTGAAAAATGTTTTCCCTATACCGAACAAGTATTTTAAAATGCAGAATGAATCTTGCATCTGACTCATTTTATTAGGCCAAGAGGTTTTGCACTGGCAGACTTAGTTTATAGGGTTTCTTGATGGCCTGCAGCCAGGGCACGTATTATTCCTTGTACTTTACTGTGATCAATGACCTTACACTAGAGCACTTAATAGGAATAAAATGATCAGGCTCCATTGAATACCACTGATTCACTGTAATGGAAGCTAAGAACCACTGACTGTGCTCTTTAGTGGATAATTAGCATGAATATTTACTCAAATGTATTCTCAACTGGCCTAATCATTAATGTTTCTGATGTAGACTTCCCTTTTGTTGTGTGTGTGTGTCATGATACCTGTCTGTGAACTGGCGGACTACTTCAAACCCATGCTGAGGGCACCTTTATTGAGGTTGTTTATCTGCCATTGCTTTATAAGTAGATCCAGGATGCTTCCTTGAATACTAAAAGGTACCTTTTAAGTTCAAAATCAGAGGCTTGCAGTAGTATACTTAACTAAGTCCTGGTAGCTTTTTATAGAAAATTATTACTAAGGGTTTGATAGGGACACCAAATTATATATTCATCTTTATGTGAAATCTGGCAGTACAGTAGATAGTTTATACCATTAGGATGAAAACTAATTTTATGCATTCTGCATATATAAACCAGGGGCTCAACAGTCACTTTGTTGTATTTTGAAAAGGTCATACAAATCTGACAGATCCTCAGCCAGATTCTGTACTTTGGCATCTGCACCTGTAAAGATTTATCTAGTTAATGAGAAACAGCAAATTGTACAGTAGCAGACACAGAAAATAATCGCAATTTTGCTACTGGGGTACCACTGTATCGGTTTTGAAGATGCTGCCTGCAAAACTGTCAAATTTTCCTTTTTTAAATGAATTTTCATGAAAATGTACAGATTAAAGGCATATCAAAATTCCACAGAATGTACACCTTCAGAAAGCTGCACAATGTATTTTCTAACAGAAATATCCCTTCTTGTACAGGCTTGTCATAGCTAGAACTGTTCGCTCTCCCTCAGCTCTGGAAATGACAGGATAGGAACTCCTTCTCATCATATCTTTGTTCAAAACCTTGCTCCTGCCCTTTCCAGTACTAAGTATTACAATAGTTTCAGTCCATAAATAGCAATGTATTTCTTTTGTATTCATGGATGATCTTTTATGTATGAACCTCAGTAGTTCTTCTTTTACATTTCTATGTAAGTTGTGTGTGTGTGTGTGTGTGTGTGTGTGTGTGTGTGTGTGTGTGTGTGTGTATCTGTGTGTGTGTGAGTGTGTGTATTTTTCTTTCAGTTTTTTATGTTTACCGCGTGTTTGTGTGTGTGTATGTGTGTGTGTTTGTGTGTGTGTGTGTGTGTGTGTGTGTGTGTGTGTGTGTGTGCATTCTTCTTTCATTTTGCTATGTTTATCAAGTGTGTGTGTGTGTGTGTGTGTGTGTGTGTGTGTGTGTGTGTGTGTGTGTGTGTGTGTGTGTGTGCATGCATGCATGTGCATGCGGGTGTGTGCCCGTGCATTCTTCTTTCATTTTTCTATGTTTATCTGCTGTGTGTGAGACTGAGTAAGAAAGGGAGTGAGATTACATTTCCGCACACTGTTGAGTGAAGTGCCATTCACAGTTTAAAGTGTTGTAGTGGGAAATGAAGAGAAAATGGCTGCACATTATTGTTTCATTGCAGCAATATCTGTAAAGGAACTGCTGGGTTTAATCCTGTATATACATATTTGAATAAGAATGCCTTTGGAGGATATAACGTCTCCAGGTATTATTTAGCCAATACTGCGTTAATGCAGGTTGATTACCAGCAAATCATATAACAACCCCTTTCAGTATAAAAGTGCAACCCAGCATATTTCTCTAGCCTGCTGCAAAATCTAATTCAGAATAGCAAGCGGTCTTTAAAATGCACACTTCCATTTCCAAATTAAACAAATAGAACTACTTTGACTTAATTTTGTTTATTTAATTAGTAAATATTAAAGTTTCAGAGAGTTATAACGTTACAGTTTTGAAACAAATACAGGATACAATCAAAGACAGAGTATAAGATGCTAAAATGAGAAAACATAATTATTTGTTATGGAATGCAACACGGCAGTACATAAAACACTTATTAAAATATCCACAGTTAATGACTCACATACACATAATACACTAAAAGGAATATAATTAACAGACAATAAGTAAATAACAGAACTTTTTGTAAACGTACTAAATCATAGGAAATATTAATAGAAATGATACAGCATAAGTAGGATATAATGATGTGTGGATGAGGCAGAGCAAGGTCAGTGGGCGGGGAGACTGAAACCAGCTATTTACAATGAGATGAACACCCAAGTTTAAAATATTATTTAAAGGTGACTTTGAGTTTCAAGTGCTACAGAATGTGGCAGGGAGGCAGAATAGGTGAGGAATTAATTTCTGTATCTTGTATGAAGAATAATGTTGAGGACAGTGAAGGGCAGATTCCACAGTATATATCACCATGCATGCAGAGGGAATTTACTGTTTAACTATGTCCAGGATGTCACACACCAGATGATTGGGCAGCATTACTGAGCATTAACAGTGTTAGGTGTGACTGACAAGACATACCACTGCCTCTAGATGCCTCTAAGAAAGAAAGCTAATGGCACTGGCAATATTGTGACTATAATGTGAGAATTCTAGCCAGTCCTTAGAACAACAAGGAATTGTCATTAAGTGGCCTGACTAGTCACCTCGACTCACACAAGTTACTTCACACAAGTTAATGGAACAGGAGAAGCATGATGATTTCATATGGGTTCAACAGGTACATCATTGTGGGCACAGATCTTAGAAATGCCACAAAGTTGGACAGAATGCTGGAGTCCAGCTATCTAAGCTGTACCATCCAGCACTAATGAAGCTACCTTCAATCAGCAGAAGTTCAAGGAGTTTTATTCATCATTACACCGAAGATCCTGAAGCTTTAGATTTTGTTACAGAAAAGACCCCAGGAGTTATTAGCTGTTGTTGTTCATAATGAGCAATCATGGTTGATCTTGGAGCATTTTTACTGGTAACTTCCTAGTCCCTCATTGGCTATCATACACTTCCATTACAGCCTGTGGCAGATATTACCTGTATAGCACTAGACTGGCCAATGGTGCTGTCTGCTGCCGTCTCTTAGCCCACTGAAGTTCACAGTCATTTGTTTAAAACTAGTGTACTACATCTCCACTCAAAGACTTCAGCTCCCACAATGCATCCCTGTCCTCTACCCATGAAGAATTTCATGTGCTTATTACCTTTTAGTGGTCCAGTGTTTAAGACCTTGTCCTTACCTTTTTACAACACTACACCACACATGGAAAATATGAATGCTTTTTCCCTTTTGAAGAAATCTACTCATAAACATAACACACCACATGCTATACATAGACACACAATCACACAGTCACAGAAAAATCCACAGATCTTCTCTCTCATGATAGTGCCTACCCCTTCTATTATATGCAATTTTTTACTGTACTCACTCATCCTCACTCTTTTATTTTACTGACTGTTGGCTGTGGAGTACATTGTGCTGTTGTTTGACTGAATCTGTTTGCTTAATCTTATTTTTTCTGATTTGTAATGTACTTATCTATAAAAAAAGTGTATAGGCCCACTACTGCCTCCTTTTAGGGTTGCACTGCATATTTAAATGAATTAGTTGGAGCCACATATGTACATCATGTTCTACCTGTTGTGTTTTGTAGAGTCAATCCTTTCCCTAAAG